>NW_015547668.1:85719-88657 GCF_001515605.1 Sinocyclocheilus anshuiensis | reverse complement strand
GGGGTAATTCTCAACATGCCATTAGGTCGTAAATGGATCTGGTCTAGCAGAGGTGTCATGGTTGCCATGGGGACCAGGGGCCTGTTCGGCTTCCTGGGGTGTTACGCATTTCGGGGGAAGGGTCCATAGGTCCTCGTATGGCTTGTTAACTGAGGGGTGTTACAGAGTATTTGTTAAATATAGCTAACAAAATATATATTGTGTGTTTGATTGGTCCAGACGCTACACTGCAAAGAATTCAAGCTGTTCTGGGGCCAAAGAGGCATCATGCACAGCATTAGAAAGGTGTAGTCAATAAAATAGCCACCAAGTGCACGTATACAATAATGTCCTCCAATGGGAACGATATCGATCGATGTAACGTTTTAGTCTGGTCGATGCAACCTGCATATTCCAGGCTTCCACAGGTAGCTTGTAAGCGCTGGGGTATAAACATTGTTTAGGGTGCACTGAACTATCTCATGGTTCACACGCTGCTATTTTTCTCAGCTTGCGCTGGGATTTATCGACAAGACAATTCATGCATAACGCTTTTAATGAGCACAATGGGCATTAATTTTCAAGCTGAGAAGGAAACTCCATTCCTTATCAATGTTGTGTGCCTGGCCACAAAGAAACAGAGGCAAATTCACAACAGACATCAAGCGGCTCAAAGAGATATTTACGATTGTGCCATTGCTCCATGAATAGAAAGTCTTTTGGTTGGTGGATTGGAGCTGAGTGGGAAGTGAACTGGATTGTAAATCTCTGGAGCGGACAATCCCGCAGCCATTGGCAGAGCAACAGACACATTGTTTCATTCTAGCTAATGTCGCTGTTTAGTAATGTGGCCCAGTTGTTATAAACGACAGGCCATGCTGAGATTTATGCAACTGATTCTAGATCTCCCCGATGACCTGTTTTACCTCTTCTCTCAGCGTGTTTTCCTTTGTGATGCGCACTTGCTGATGCAACATAGGGGTCCACAGCAGCCTTACATGCCATGTGGTTTTGCATTGTCTCAAAATAAATTATAGAAGATCTGATTAGTATGTTGAGAAGTTATGACTAGCACAACTCCATGAGAGCAGTGCACAGTCGACAAGTAATACAGTGGTAACATCTTTTGCAGATTGGAGATTTTGAGGATAGAATCTGTTTTGCGCTCTTTGAAGCTTGACCAAAGTAGTCAACAAGACAAAGTAAATAAATAAAATAAATACATAACATTTCAGTCTGTTTGATAAAGCATATTGTATGCCTTCAGAGAACTTCAAACATATGGTGCTTGATATTTGCTTGCATATTAGGAAGAAAAGAAAACATATTACAACCACATGTAATTATATCTTTATTGACTATTAGCAATAGTGAAATTGTATCTGAAGCAGGCTACCTAGACTAATTATCAGGCTAGCTATCTTAGTTAGTCCTGATCTGATGAGCGGTATGATTGGTGATCATGCCAGCCAATCAGAATTTACCCCCTCATCTCATTTTAGTTTTTAGGTTTTTTTTAGATTAACTGTCCCATTAATGCAACTATGTTGCTTGGAACTGACTATACTTACTTGACAGTGAAATCATCTATTTCCATATTTATTCAGAAGAACCTTTTATTTTAGAAAATGACTGTAACACTCATGTGACTCATGTGACTTATTGCATCAATCATACACAATCCTCAAATGTGCAATCATGCAGATGTTTCTGAAAGGAAGTGGACCACAGCTAACCTTTTAAATGTTAAGTGAATTTTGTCTAAACGATAAAACAGGGACTTGATTTATGCAAAAGTTCACAAGTTTAAGTACTGCTACTAAGGACTGCAGAAAGGCTGCCCCAGTTGGGAATGAACCCTGGGCACTTGGGTTAGCGGGACAAAGCTACTGTCTTTGTCATTTCCTCTGTGTGAAACAATGCAGCATAATCAGGCTGCTGAGTCTCACTCAGCACAGCAGAGGTGAGACGCTACTCTTTTGTGTCAGACTGTGTGTGCAGCTCTCAGACAGATATGATATTCATGGTCTGTAAAACAGCTTTAGCAAAGTTCAATTAGATTGTAATTAGACAGTCAATTAAACTTTTCAAAATGACAGCAAAAGAACTGGAATTTTCCCATTAATGGATTTGCTGAATGAACTGACCACAAACCAGGAAAAACACCATTGTGAGAGATAATGTCCTTCACTTGACATCAGGAGCATTTCAGCAAATGTTTCTGTTTAGAGGTGTATAAGGCTGGTTTGATGTAGCCCAGCAATAAAACAATAAAGTACTAATTTAAGATGATCTAAAAAAAAAATAATAATAAATAAAACTATGAGCACGTATGAGCTCCCATCTCTCCAGTCCATCTCCCAACTCCCTCTCCTTTCCACAGACTCAATAAAATATTACTAAGCATGAACAAAAGGATGTGTCATAAGGTGCCAAGTTGTTAGAAATGTATTAATTTGTGGTTTCATATGGGTTTGGAAATCGTTTATACAATTTGTACAAATGAATAAATGAATGTCATGCTGTGTAATCATCAAGTTAATAATATAATCATAAACAGCATAATAACAACATATTTTTCTTACTCCTTAATCCTATTAATTATAATTTTTTTAAATATATTATCCAGGTAAACACATTATTACATAAATTATTAATTTAATAATATATAAATCATATAAATAATATTTTTTCTCCCTTCATGTTTCAACCACCTATTGCACATATTCTGCATGACCATATTCTACAACCCTAATCCTATACCCAATACCTAAACTTATTAAACTACCTTACTAACTATTAATAAGCAGCAAATTAAGAGTTTATTGAGGCAAAAGTCGTAGTTAATGGTTTGTTAATGGCGATAATTGGACCTTAAAATAAAGTGTGACCACTTTTTATTTATTTATTTTTTATTATTTTATTTTTTATCAGTGTGGCAGGGTGCATTATCCTGCTG
>NW_015547668.1:77712-85200 GCF_001515605.1 Sinocyclocheilus anshuiensis | reverse complement strand
AGGCCACTGCCATCAGGAAACACACTGCCATGAAGGGATGTATTTATTTATTTATTTAGTCATTTAGCAGACGCTTTTATCCAAAGCAACTTACAAATGAGGACAATAAAAGCAGTCAAATGTACGTATGTGGTCTGCAACACTGCACACTGGAAACATCCCACAAGACTGTTTGGAGATGCTCTAGCCATCACTAATTGATCCTAGTCACTCCGACCTTTTTTGCAAAATTCAAGAACTGACTGTTCACTTGCTGCCTAGTCTCGCGTAGCCAGACTGGAATCCATGGCAGCTTTCATTGGCCAAGGCCTGCCCATGAGGCAGTTTGACTGACATGTCAAACAACCAATCACAGTTAGTTTCGTTCATCGTCACGTTTCGGGGCATTGAAATGTCGCAGACAGACTGGTGTGTAAAACTCTTGGACATATTTTAAAGATTCTATGCCGCGGACTTTAAATATTTCACATACTTTTGAAAATCCAGTGTTTAGTTGATGCTGATAAGCGCTCGTCATCACAGTTGTAAACATGACAGCTTTCTTCTTTCGTGAGGGGGTTTGGCATAACGGCATCTTTGTTTCCAGGCAGAACGTTAAAGAACACGACACACACGTCTACCGGAAATCCTGTATAATTAAACCAATCCGATGACTTCGAAACTCCTGAAGTGTTTCCACTTTTGTGTGCCATATGCATCAGACGTTTAGCCAACAGTCCGTGGGCGTGACGTCTGAGGCTGAGACTACTTGCTGCCTAATATATCCCACCCCTTGACAGTTGCCATTGTAACAACATAATCAATGTCATTTACTTCATCTCTTCTCAGTAGTTTTAATGCTGCGGCTTATCACTGTATAAATCATCTTTCAAGACTATGAGACTGTAGGTAAGCAGCAGACAAGACAACTGACTCCCCCCACCCAACAACTGTATTTGTGCTGAGGACGAATGATGCTCCATTGTATCTGTCAACACTTAGAGCATCTCTGCTCTAACAGAGACCGATGTTGTTCACCAAGGATCGTTGCTATAGAGGGAAAGACCCTGTGGTTAAGTCAACACCAGGATGAGCCACACATGGCGTTTAAAACAGCATGATCAGTAGCTCTTCAAGGTTGATGGAACTAAATATGCCGTCCTCCAGAAGTCAGGCTTGACAGGTTCACAGTCATGCCTGCTAATGTCACTCATTTAAGGAAGCTCACTTATCTGCATGTTCGCCATTAGCCCACGTCTAGCTGATATGAGTAAGCGCCCTGCCAGCTAAAAACAGCGTTGCATTGTGCTGCTTTCATGAGTGTGTTGTCAAGTTGCTTTAGTGCCTTGTCTCCCGGCACTGACAGTAGCATCAGACCTCTACCTTCAGCCTGTATGATGCGCCCGGCATCCAAAGCCAAAGAATACGCAATTGAAAAGAAGATGAGCAGGCACATTGGCACAGCAGGAAACAGTCTGCCTGCACCTGATTTTAAGCAATCATATTTGTCTTCCCTTTTCAAAAAACACAAGCGCGTTATATTTCAAACACACATCAGCATGAATTAGGAAGCCCATTACCTGTACATATTCATAATATTGTCTGATTAGATGCAGGTCCAGGCTAAAAAAGTGATTCTGCTGCAATATTACGTAGTGTTTTGACTCAGATGAGCAAATATGAATCATGTCTTGGCATGAAACCTCCATAATCAAGCTAGCTGAAAACATTGTATTTTGTCTTTTTATTTAATCTATATTATACATCCTTCAAACAAAAAGAAACTGTAAAAACTTGTTTTCAGTTTTATTACAACATTGGCATTTTTCTTCTTGCTTTAAGCATAAATCCCTCTGTTTTTTTTTTTGTTAAATATTAATAGATGGACAGAACATCGATCGAACATCTTGTGATCTTACTGATAATATTTTCATACACAACAACTATTTCTGTAATGATTCCAAGCTCCACAGACATGTTTATTTTTCATGAACAAGCATTTGAGAAAGAAATTGACAAAACCATTGCCTATGGGATGTCTTGCATGTTCTAACTCAGTAAAAGGAACCGCATGAATCTTATTGAGAAACCAACAGACTTTGATTGTTGCCAAGAGACATATCATATTATGGTTTGGCATGGATACATGGGAAAACCTGATAACATTTTCGCTTATCATCTCTATTAAAAAAGTCTGGATGAGCAGCACTGAAAGCTGTTGTAAAATGCAGATAACTACAAACCTGTGACTGCATATTATATATTAATGCATCACATTGCTTGGCATCTGTGAACGTCTTTCATTAAGACAAATTAACTATATTAGTTGGCGGAAGAAATGTTTTGATTTTGATTATTATTTAAAAACAATACTTCTTTATCATATTGCTGTCAACATTGTTTTATTAAATTAATAAGCCACTCAAGATTTTTTTTTCAACAGAGCACCAAATCCAAGAGTCACCATGGAAACGCAAAGGGATCCTTGAGGGTTAGCAAAAAAAAAAAAAAAAAGTACGTAAAGCATAACGCTGTGGTACACTGAGACACTTAGAGGCTTCAGTACCCTGAAGAAACTTCTTTTGTGAGGAAACAGTTTGTTAATTAACGAGCTGACAGCCTGTCTGCCAATCTTCAACATGTGCACCACTAAAAAAATCATTTTGGATTGATCAATTTTAGAGTTTACAATAAAAACTACTGTTTTATAAGAGAAGTCACAGAAAATTTTCTCACAGGTGGGATTCAAGTTGATGTTTTTTTCTTTTTTTTTTTTTTTTTCTAATTGTAGAGCTGGGGAAGTTGATATCTTTCCATCTTTAGTGACACTGGTCTTTTTTATTTTTTATTATTATTGTGGGTTTCAAGTTGATTTTTTTTTTTTTTTTTTTTTTTTTTTTCTAATTGTAGAGCTGGGGAAGTTGATATCTTTCCATCTTTAGTGACACTGGTCTTTTTTATTTTTTATTATTATTTTTTATTTTTAAATCTGGGCTCTAAGTGCACATTGCCACCTACTGGGCAGTTGTGCAATCCCCCCCCCCCTCTTTCCCATTCTTCAGTGATAGCTGATGCTATGGGAACACTATACCACAGTGCCATACTACAAAGTGACTGCCAGTTTATGAGTCCATGAACACTGTAGTTGCACAGACTGACATAAATGAAGAACTTACACCCATATAGACAAACAAAACATAGAAACCAGGAATCAGATAAATATCCAACCATCTGATAAACATATGTGGAGGCCTTACCCGCTGCCATGCAATTATCTTTCAAAGACGCATCCTTAGATAATGCCTAAGAAGCAACACCTCTAGTAGAGTGTGCTCAAATACCAAGAGGCGAAGATAACCCATGCGCCTCATAGAAAAACTAAACAGCATTTTTCACCTAATGCAACATCCTGCTCCGGAATTTCCCAGGTTCAACTGCTGGGGATTTGTACCACCCTTAGCTACAGAAACTTATTTTGAGTAGAAAGAGCCTTGCTAATGTCTATGGTGCAAGAGCACAATTCTCCTTGCCAGTTTAAGTGCAAAACTGCCAACATGTTGTCTGTTCTCACATGTCAGTCCAGAAGGCCCGAAAGGAAGTGGGTTAAGACAGAAAAACTGCTATCATCTCAGGGCATTTCATGTGCCACTTGAGATGATTGCCCTCCAGACTCCACAGACAAGTCATCCTTTGTGAAGCCCCACCCCAAACTACTAACGAGGGCTGTCTTGCTGAGACAATTTCCGTCTAATTAAATGTGTCAAAAACTGGGGATGACCAACAACATATGCAGTAATTATGAATGAGGATGCCAACAGGGTCAAACTCTGTGACTGTTGATCCATTCAAAGAGTCTCTCATCACAGACGGTATCAAAAAAACTTCCTGTGTCTCTAGATGATTTGAAAATGGAATATGCATCTCCTGTTCGAGACAGATTGCGTTTCAGTGTCAGCATTCGGAAATTGAATGTCCTGAGCATGAAGGTTAGCAGAAGTCTAGGAAAGGCCACAAACCCCGGTCCAGAAAATAATGTCTGTAAAAATTGTATTCCTCTGGAAGGAGGCACTTTCTGTATGGCCCCTTTCTCCAACAAGGAATGAATTTCTGGCTCAACACAGGAGCCTCCTGAAAAGTCGGCACTCCATTGAAGTGAGGTTGGCAACAGCAAATGGATAGTATACTGCTGTACGGTATATAGAAACCAGCCACACACATTTGGTATAAATTGCCATTCTCAAGCTCAACAATGGATCCCAAAACTCTAGTTCATGCTTCATCTCGACAGTCGCAGAACTTGAGCGATGGGGGATAGCCAATTGTCCTTTTTTCCTCTTAAAGAAGATAAGCCTTGAGCGAACCACTTAATTATTATATATACTTAATTATTATACTAATTATATGACTATATTTCAATTATGACAAACCTTGGAATAGTTTGACATGGTAATGGATATGACATTATTAATGTATTTGGTTATAGTGGAATAGATCTGCTAAGCTACTGTTGATTATTGCTTCTGCTGCAGAACAAGTACAGAGACTTGCTGCTGCCAATATATCCATAGTTAAAGGCACAATATGTAATTTTTGCCGCTGGAGGGCGCGTATTCTAAATAAACAAAGAGACAAAGGCGTAGTTTGATGATGCCGTGACTGGGTGTGGAATCGTGGGAGTTGTCGTCTTCATCCCCACAGCCGATGCAATCCGACGGGACTCGGGCAAAATCATGTTCATGGATGAGCTAATGATTTATTAACATCGTAGTATGAAGCAGGGTGAGGCTGAAAGACGTCGAAGCGAAACGAGGCTGCTGAACGAGCGTGACACGCCGCTCAAAAGCAGCAGAGTTTTTATTATGCCACAGTCAAGCGCTTCTGCTCCTTCCGGTCGTGCGTATGTGGGGGGAAAAAAGCAGCGCTGTTTTATCATACTAGATACATTTGAAAGTTATGTTATAATGCTACTCTGTGCAGTCGTCACCGGTCTATTAAAACGCACAACATATTAAAGCGTCTTTGGTGTTTACATATTTTCTACGAAACCGGAAATCGAGGGGTTATGACGTCATTGGCAGGCGACACAATGACACTATGGACACGGTCCGTGTCACTAGTTAAAATTGCTTATTTCTCTGGATTTAAACATTCTTCGAAACATTTGGGATAATGTAAGTACACAAGTCAGCAAAATATATAACACTGTTCTAGTGGTTTTTGGATATTTTAATAAAAAAATCTTACATATTGTGCCTTTAAGCTACTGTATGTAAGACATGCTGCTGTTGAACATATAGCATACAGTACATGAATTAACACACGCATGTACTAAATACCTCTGAAGGAAATTAACCCTGGAAATAACGTGTATAAATTCAGAAAATAAGTTAATTGAGGTTATCCATTTACTTATTCGTTAATGTACCCGGGTATGTTGCATAAACTTTTTCCTGGAATACCCCCATTAATTGCAAAAAAAAAAAAAAAGTGTTACACTTTATTTTAAAGTGTCCATTAGGGCTGCACAATTAATCAAAATTAAATCGCAAAGGCAATAAATCGCGATTAGGCAGAAGCTGCAATTGTCATGCGTATCTTTCAGTGAAACATGGTTCTGTGATCAGCAGTAAATCTCCATTCAAAGGCCAGAGGGCGCTCTCATGCTGAAACTCCAAATACAAATACTTCTGCCCCGCAGAAGAAACCCAGGAAATCCCAATAGTGGTTGCTGAATAAACAGAAGATTTAACTGCTTTGATAAATTCAACGTGACTAATAAACACATGACTACGACAATATAAAGTGACGTGACATGTGGCCAAGTATGGTGACCCATACCATTAGGCCACGACTTCCCATATATGGTTTATCTGAGTTCGTCTTATTATCATTTTTATTATAATAAAGTATATAATAATGCAATGCTAAACGACATAGCCTTTATCACTGCTTAGAATACTATGAAATATGTTGCGTGCCTTATTCTGTGTAAGAAGCCACATCATCTCAAAGAAGGATTTATTTCAAACACTCGACTGACGTTATATGAAGTGAGTTTGGAGTAAAAACATGTTATTAAATGTGGTATTTTCGTGTGCTTTCAGATGAAGCAGCATTTACTACACAGAGCCGTAGTTCACTGACAAGCTACGCAAACAGCTTTCATAATCGCAGAACAATTTCTTCGATTTCATAATCGTGCGATTAAATCGTCTGCGATTTTGAACGCGATTTTGCGTAGCTTGTCAGGGAACTACGGCTCTGTGTAGTAAATGCTGCTCCATCTGAAAGCACATGATGGAGATTTACTACTAACCACAGAACCGGCTTTACTGACAAGATGCGCATGACAATCACATTCGATTAATCGTGTAGCCCTAGTGTCCATGTTACGTTACTGTACTTGCTATAGTAATAACAGTAAATTATGCATAATTACAAGCAACTAACCATAAACCAAACCCTAAACCTATAGTAAGTACATGCTGTTAATTAATATTACTTGGCACTTATTTATGCATTTACACTGTAGATGTAAAGTGTAGCCTAATATAAATTGTAATACGAAAATATGCTGAGACTCCCTGGATTATTCCATGAATAAAAAGGAGTAAAATACATTTGCTGTATCTATGTATGTACGTATGTATTTATTTAAATTGTTCCTCTTCAGGAACTCGAGCTGCGTCGGAGGACGCGTCGGGAATGCCCTTCAGCGTGACCGGCTCTGAACCTCGTGTGTAATCAGACCAATAGATGGGCGAGACATCACGGGCGGGTGACGTAATGACCAGGAAGCTATAAAAGCACGTGCGGTGAGACCAGTGTCAGCTTTTTGTCATTCAGCAAGCGCTCTGTGTGTGTGTCAGTCTGATATCTGTTTGTGAGTCTTATTTAGTGTTGTCTGTCACGAATCTAAAAACAAGACAAAACCAGACACCTAAGGCAAGGGCAGGCAGCGTTCAGGCTGTGTGTTCCTCCCTGCCCGCGTTACTTTACGGGTGGGGATACACACAGTTTGTTTGCTGTCTGCTTGGGAGCAAGCACGCAGAGTCAGCTCTCAAAAAAAAAAGGAGCTGACGGCCCGTTTTGGTAGCGTTTGTTACTGCCTTGCTTCACTCTCAGAGGGCTCTCTTTGAGGAGAGAGCCTTCACTAGCGTTCCTCGCGGTGCCGGCCCCGCTTTCGCCGAGGCGGAGCGGCGGCTGTGCTCGTGGGTTTCGCATATGGATCCGGTGGAGGGAATGTAGACGGGCGCGTCCCTATCTACTTCCTTAACCACCAGATCCAGCGCCCACTCTCGGGGTTCGGGGTTACTTACCCCCTGGGGAGAGGGCGCGACGCTCCGCCTGTCTTTCTCCGAAGGAGATTGATATGGAGGGCGTCGAAGAGCTCGCCAGTTGCACAAACATCAGTTACACAAGCATATTATGCCTGATATTATAATAAGCAGCATCAATGAGGAGCGAAGCTCACGCAGTCGGCTCTCGGGGGGCGGATTGTGCTTTTCC
>NW_015547668.1:72321-77230 GCF_001515605.1 Sinocyclocheilus anshuiensis | reverse complement strand
CTATCTTCCTCTGAGGAGGTTGAGGCGGTCAGCAGGGGCTGCTGGGCGGAGCAGTCCCAACCTACCGTGTTCCAGCCCTTTATTCTGGGGGCCTCACTTCTTGTACTCAGAAGAGTCTAGAGTCAGAGTGGCGCTTCCAGGCCGAAGGCTTCTAGCGGAAGGCGGTTCTGCGGACCGTCATTCTCGCTGGATAGTCTTCGTCCTTACATCAACGACCAGGGAGGTCTGCGCTCACGCCGTTTGTACAAACTAGCGTACCAGATCCTTGTGTGGTCCCAGGGCAAACTTCTCTCACTGAGAGCAGTTTACATTCCTGGGAATCTCAATTTGGGAGCAGACATCCTTTCGAGGCAGGGGCTGAGGCCCGGGGAATGGATGCTTCACCCCATGGTGTGAGTATGGTTCTCGGACCTGATTTCTCTCCTCGACAGCGCTCCATGGGAGATTCCCGTCAGGAGAGATCTTCTTTCTCAGGCGGGGGTACGATCATCCACCCCCGCCCGGAGCTGTGGAAGTTGTGTCTCACCGCACTAATATATAAATCAAAGACAAGAATGGTAAGTTGCTCCTTACCGGGGAGGAACAGAATGACCGATGGGTTGAATACTTCCGAGAGACATCAAATCAGCCGCTTCCCTTAAACACCTATGACTTTGGCAAGGAGGAAGCACAGGAGGAGCTAGATGTGGTACAAGGCAATATAACAGCAGAAGAAGTTCAAATTGCCATAAAGTTACGGAAATCAAATAAGGCAGCTGGTTTGGATGAAATTCAGGCAGAATTTCTAAAATATGGTGGTCCCATTGTAGTTGCGAAGCTTACAGATCTCTTTAATGCATGTTGGCGAATGCAAGCTGTTCCTGAAGACTGGAAAAAGGGTACCATCATTAAGCTACCAAAGAAAGGGAACAAAATGGAATGTACAAATTGGCGTGGCATAACCCTCCTGTCTGTACCAGGAAAAGTGTTTTCCACAGTTCTCCTAAGACGATTGCAGGCAGCCATTGACAAACGTCTCAGAGAAGAATAGGCTGGCTTCCAGAAAGGACGATCATGTAGCGAGCAAATCTATGCTTTACGAAACATCATTGAACAATGTGTAGAGTATAAACGTCCACTTTCCATCAATTTTGTCGATTTCAGGAAAGCCTTTGATAGTGTCCATCGTGAATCTTTATGGCATATTTTACAATTGTATGGTGTGCCAAAGAAATTCATATCTGTCTTCCAATCATTGTATAACAATTCCAGCTGCTGCGTCAAGACAGATACAGGCCACACTGACTTCTTTGCCATTGAGACAAGGATGTATCTTTTATTTTACCATTGTACCATTTTTATTCATAGTGGCCCTAGATTCTGTCATGAGGAAGGCTATGGTAAGACCAAATGCAGGCATTGATTGGGATGGACAGAACTGCCTCACTGATCTTGATTTTGCGGATGATATAGCTCTGCTCACTGAAAAGAGTTACCATTTACAGGAAATAACATCAAGCTTGCATGAAGAAGCAGCGAAGGTCGGATTACACATTAGTGCCGAAAAATTCAAAGTCATGCATATAGGCACTCAAGCTGACATGCCAAGGATTAAGGTTGATGGAAGTGACATTGTAGACGTTAGTAGGTTTACGTATCTTGGCAGCACTATTGGACAAGATGGAGATGCAGAGATAGACGTCAAATGCCGGATTGGCAAGGCAACATCAGTCTTTCAACAAATGTGCAAGACCTGGTCATCCATGTCAGCCCGGCAGTGTTCAGCGCGCATGTTTCACTCTCCTCGTCACTGCGCGGTTTGACGCTCCGCTCAATATTCCAATCTATGAATGTGCGTTCCGCTCGTGTACCACTCATGCACATCGGAAAAGCAAAGTCTGCTCAAATAATCAAATAATGTACAGGAAATAACATCAAGATTGCATGAAGAAGCAGCGAAGGTCGGATTACATATTAGTGCCGAAAAATCCAAAGTCATGCATATCGGCGCTCAAGCTGACATGCCAAGGATTAAGGTTGATGGAAGTGACATTGAAGAGGTTAGTAGGTTTACGTATCTTGGCAGCACTATTGGACAAGATGGAGATGCAGAGACAGACGTCAAATGCCGGATTGGCAAGGCAACATCAGTCTTTCAACAAATGTGCAAGACCTGGTCATCCATGTCAATCTCACTTAACATCAAGCTCCGCTTGTATACAACTATCATCCTTCCGATGGCAACTTATGCAGCAGAAATGTGGAAGGCATCAGCTCGTATTTCTCTCAAGGTAGACGTCTTCCATCAGCGCTGCCTGCGAAGAATACTATGTATTCGATACAGCCCAGAACTGTTTCAAAATCATTTAAACATTATTCTAATATTAAATGTATATTCTGAGAAAATGACAATGTTTTCTGATCTTAGATGCATACGTGGAAGGCATCAGCTCGTATTTCTCACAAGGTAGACGTCTTCCATCAGCGCTGCCTGCGAAGAATACTACGTATTCGATACTACGATCACATTACCAATGAGGAAGTTCTGCGACGAAGCAATATGCCAAGCCTTAGCATAATGATTACATACCACCGCCTGTGGCTGGCTGGAAACATTATACGGATGGAAAGCAGCCGCATTCCAAAGAAGGCACTCCAGTGGGTTCCACCTGGAGGACGACGATACAAGGGTCAACCACGTCTGACCTGGCGCCAAACCTTCATCAATGACCTCAGTTTCCTAAACATCACATGGGAAAAAGCCAATAAATAAAAGTATCGGTTTCGGGCGAGTACTGGAAAAAGTGGTATCGGTGCATCCCTAATTGCCAGTAACACAAAAGTCTCCTAAAACTCTTCTAAGCGTTACATTAGAAAAGGATCAAGACAACAGATGAGCTTCTGAAAAAGCAGGGTAACTACAGCCTGGCAGGGGAGCACTAGAAATTAAAAATAAAGCAAAATGTATTTGTATGGAAATAGTGCTGTCCTACAACAAGCAAGGATCTGATCATTTTCATGCTTCTTGTGCTTTTTTGGGGATCTGCACAAATCCCTTTTGACGTTTTCTTTCCTTTCTTTCTGCAGGCAACCCTCTCCCTCCCTCCGCTTGTGGCCCAGAGATGGTGCAAAGTGGTATCTCATCACATGCCCGTCCGACACAAACACCCGACCGCTTCTTTGGGGCTCATTGATCCTTCAGGAAGTCCATCCAACTTTTTGCTCAAGATGAGGCATTTGCATGTGAATGAAGAGGCTTGATATGTGTGAAAGCGGCCATTGATGAGAACGCTCATAGAAGGGGACGTTGCCCATTCACCCGTCACTACTGGGTTCCCATTTGTGTGAAGCTTTTGCTGCTAAAAGCCTCACATATCACTCTGAATAGTCTCAATAATCCACTCTCTCCACTCTTTTTCACAATGATGTTTAAATCATCTTTTTTTTTCTTAAAACAGCTGAGACAACGATTTCAAGCATCACCTTTCCTTCATCCGCTGTAAAGCCCTGACATGGTTTCCTGTAAATATGGTATATATTTTCAAATACAAAACTTGTATTTTTTTTTTTAATAGGTCAAATGGTAAATGGAAAATTATGATTTTTATGTACTGCAGGACTGGGCGAGTCACTGTAGCTATGTTTCCAACACCCTGTTTTTATGCACATTTTGAAGTATTATATCAGAAACGAGTTATGGAAACACCTAATTTAGAAAAAAAAAATCCCTTAATTAGCAAAAAAAAGTTCTTAAATTCACTTGAGGTGGTTTTTGACTTGTGCAAAAAGAGTTAATGTGAATATTGGGAAATAGAAAAGCATTTGCTGAATAAATTCTGACATAGTATTAAACCCACGTAATCGGATGTTTCGTGACTCATCTAGGTTGCCAAGATGACAGTGGTCATCCCCTCAAACATCTTGATGGAAATGCACCTAATTCACATTTGTTTTGTTTTGTGTTTTGTTTTTGTTTTTTTGCGAATGTTTGTTATAGTGACAATCTTTCTAAAATAATCAAGAGTAATTTAGAGCAAAAACACTAAATGCTGTCAGTGAAAGCGCTGCCTGCGAAGAATACTACGTATTCGATACTACGATCACATTACCAATGAGGAAGTTCTGCGACGAAGCAATATGCCAAGCCTTAGCATAATGATTACATACCGCCGCCTGTGGCTGGCTGGACACATTATACGGGATGGAAAGCAGCCGCATTCCAAAGAAGGCACTCCAGTGGGTTCCACCTGGAGGACGACGATACAGGGGTCGACCACGTTTGACCTGGCGCCGAACCTTCATCAATGACCTCAGTTACCTAAACATCACATGGGAAGAAGCCAACGATCTGGCCCTTGATCGCATTCGCTGGAGAGCTCTCGTCGCCCAATACACTTTTAGTGTGCGTGGAGAAGAAGAAGATATATATATATATATATATATATATATACTGTATACTGTATATATATTGTAGTCTTTTAATATTAAAATGACAATGACTTATTTTATTTTTCATTATTCATATTCTTAATGTTATTTTTTTCTTGCATCAAAATGCAATAACTTTCTCTGTCTATGAAACAACTTTTTCTTTTCTGTTGACATATGGAAGGCTGTGTGGGTGAGGAAAAATCGCCTAATATTAACCAATAATAGTCTAGCCTAACATGTTTCACCCCCTCACAATCAAAACAAATCCTCATGAATAAAATCAAATCAGACCTTAGATTATTTCCCACTGAATATCCTGTTTCAGTTGGAAATGTGTCACATTACTGAAGTTAAATGTGTTGTAGATTCCATTTAATGCTCACTTGAAGTCACTTTTGAAAAAAAGCCTTTACCAGTAACATAAAATGTAAATATCAGGGATCACACACACACATACTGTATGTATATATATATATATATATATATATATATATATTAT
>NW_015547668.1:65860-72183 GCF_001515605.1 Sinocyclocheilus anshuiensis | reverse complement strand
TATATATATTATTAGAGACTGCAATCACAATATGACTCTTTTTTTTAATTCCCTCATATTCTTAAGTTTTCATAACATAGTAACCCTAAAATATACATCCAAATTGTTGTTCATTATTATGATGTTTCATCAAATGCATCAATATTTTGGTGAGTGAAGCACATTATAATAATTTCTGAATGATCTGCGGTAAGTCACGATGTATTACTTCTACATGAAAATATTTCAAACTGCCATTAAGCTGAACCAAGACATTAATTCCAAGTTTTAGATGTGAGCTAAAGTGGCACTCTATGCCCTTTAGAGTTTTATCTTAAGTTTGCATATGTGTGTTAATGACACAGTCTATTCTGGTGTCTACAAAATTCCACCAATATTCTCTTTAAAGGTCTTTATAAAGGTTAACTATACAGTTTTATAACCTATCCATTTAAGGAGTCCATTAGCACAGCAACATCACCACATTACTGCCTGACAATCATTAGATTCGTAATTAATTTGAGCTCTCCCATGGATATTTGTGAACCCTTTTTGGTTAAAAAGGAAAATTACTCTCCGTGACTTCACAAAACTTTCTCTGCATAATTATGTTGCTAATAGGAACCAAAATAAGAAAATTTAGACTATTTCAAGACCTCTCTCTAAAAAAGGTCAATCATTTAAAAAAGAAGTGTGCAGGGGTCTCTTCATAGTAAAATTAATTATGTAAAATAATTATGTAAGAAGAGAGATGAAAGGTCTTCATATCATAATGACTTATGATTGTTTGAAATGAATGATTAGTTACCTCAAAATGTACTTCAATTAGACCTTGCTAATTGTCGTTTCTGTTACAAAAAGGAGAGACCTTTATCCTGTGACTGCAGATTTATTCATCATTGCATATACAACAGCTACAGAAGTATCTAGACACTTGACATCTGAATGTCTGCATCACAAAATAACAAAATATATATTTAATAATTTATTAAATCAGTTCCCCATAAGTTAACACTGGCACATATCTACATACCAACATATCAATCTTGCGATTAACCTTCCAATCTATTAATATAATTTCCAAAATAATATTCTACTCATCAACCTATCAATCTATCCATCAGCTAATTAATCCACCCATCAAAGAGACAAATATGGGACCACCAGAGCCTTTAGACTAGGAGAAATATCTGAGCACAGTGTGTGATGCTGTTGAGATCTCTTTTAAAGCTTTAAAGGAGACCATTGTGAGAGTGTTAGAGTTTTTGTCTCAGGAGAAACGTTTGAGAAGCAGGAAACTCAAGCAAAAATCTCCATTTGATCTTAAAGTAACCTAATTTCTGTCTAGGAGAAATATTTGAGATGTTAAAGAGATCTCACTTTTGATTTTTCTTTCCTATGGGAATGTCCAAAAAAACAAAAAAAACAAACAAACAAACATGCAAATCGATTTCAATTTAGCGTAAATAGCGTAAATGTGAACCTCTTGGCTTGCCATACTCATCGCGATTTTATGACGATTTCGATTAATCGCACAGCCCTATTTTAAAGTAGCTTCCCAAACACTTCTACCTACCTTACTACCTATCTAGACATCCATCATAAAGAATTGATTACATAACCTCACTCTGGAGGTGTTTTTATATGCGTTCTTATTTATGCCTCAACATATATTTTATATTAACCATGACCATTATTTCTTTCTGCCTCCACAACCTCTAGATTTGGATGATTACGGTCTGACCTCCCTTAAGCTCTGCAACTCATCATAAAGACAAGCTAAAGATGTCACTTTTCTAAGATAATGCACAGTGCTCCCTGGCAGAGCTCTCCAACAGGCCTGCAGCTGTTTATATCTTTCCGTCGATACAGCACAGCTCTTTAATATGTTCTGTGTCCTGTATAAGCTGAACGGAGTGCTATCAGCAAAGTGCCAGGTCAAAGCACTGCTCCAGTAATTCCTCTATCTGTCTCTTTAAATTAGCATGTCTAGAGAGGCCAAGCAAGCAAAACAGCCAACCAGCTTCCCTAAAGACAGGCCCTAGAGAGGCCTTTTGACTACACAGTTTAGTACACAAACACTGTGGGTGTCTTTAAGGTAAGGCTCTCTAACTACAGGTGCTTTTATGTCCATACTAAAAGATATCAATTTAGTTGTTGTTGTTACATGAAGGTCATATTAATTTATCAGAAACTATTGAAATATTTGTTTTCCCCTCAGTGCTGGGCATTATTGCCACCACAACCAACAATTTTGCCACTTAAAAGTTTTATCAAATAAATAAAGTCATAAAGTATTTATTTGCATATACATTTTCATTTTCATTTTATATTATTATTTTATTGTGAATTATGATGATATTATTTTATGCATGTTATGCATGAAGTGTAAAATATTATTTAATTGTGTGTATTTAAGACACATAAACTGTTATGTCATTATATTACAAATATTTAAAATATACTTTTCACCATTAAATGTGTTTTTGTGTGTTTGTTTGTTTGTTTGAAATAAATAAATAAATAAATAAATAAATAAATAACATGGTGAAAATTATAATTTGGTTAAGGTATTTCAGAAAAATGCAACCCGCGGTGCACTGCATGCTTTGAGGGTTAACTTTGTGACATACAAAAAATAAAAATAAAAAGCTAAACGTCACATATCTTTGGAAAGCTGAGATTGAGAAGTGCTCACTAACACAGATTTAGACAGATTTGTGAACAATATTTGAGAGAAATAGGCCTTTTGTGTACATAGAAAATGTCTTAGATCTTTGAGTTCAGCTCATGAAAAATGGGGGCAAAAACAAAAGTGTTGCGTTTATCACTTTGTTCAGTATATCTTTGGAAAGCTGAGATTCTTGTGATTCGAATGATGCAAACCATTTTAAGATACAATCAACACATCAGGTACAAACAGTGTCTTTGTCAGACCACCAACAACCAAATAAACAATAACAAAACTGAAGGAACTCCTCTATGAAGCCTCCTGTTAGTCCACTAATCCATTACATTCCAGCAAAAATGGTGTGGTTACACTGTAAAGGGTCCAGACTATCCAATTCAGTGAAATATTTAGTCCATAACACATTTATATGTTGATAAACATCCACGGAATGTAGTAGTATCATTTCAAATTAGCCGACAGAGCGATTAAATCTTCGGTGCATTCTGAAGTATAGCTTTTTCTCATATGTAAACAATATGGATTCATTGATGCAAAAATGGCCGCTGACCTCTGCCCTTTTGATTGACACCTCATTTGAACAAATAGCTTCATCTGAGAGGTGTCAAGCAAGCAGCGATTGCCAAAGAGCTCCCAGGATGAAGGATGGTGCAGCCCTCTCTTTGATGGACAGTAGATCGATCCAATAGCATCAGAGTTTGCAAATGACTTGTCGTTTCTGACAGCCAATGAACTTCTGAAAAGATTAATATGCAGCTTCAGCGGAACGGTTCAACATGTAAAGCGCTGAAGTCCGTGCGCAACGGATTATAGTGACTCGTGCATAAAGAGCGCTTTGAGGGAGTTTACGGGTGAAAGATGGTTAGAGGTAAAAAAAAATAACAAAGAGAACGAGAAAAACAAACCTTTTGCTCTAAGAAGTTGTTGAACAATTTGCTAGGCCGGACAATGAAAGTGCTTTTGACGGAGAGAGCGATGTTTCATCCATTGAAGCAGAGGAGATGTTTTTGGATGGAGGAGACGTCACTCTCAACAAGTAAGTGTTTTATTATATTGTATAACTATATTTATATATATTATACATATAATTATGTATATTATACATATTTTACTGTATATATTGAGGTATGTGTTTGTATTTTGTGGTTGATGTGTTACCACAGTGAATCTGGATAAGAAATTGAATAGGTCTAAGTGTAACCTTTTATTAGAGCCCAAAATTATGACTCTACATTAAAGCATTCAAGAATTGCAGCATTTTATGTGTCGTTGGTCACAAAGGGTCATTTGGAGTCTCCAAGTGGCCTTTTCTGGGAAGCGCCTAGACATAAATTTAGATAAACGTGTAAAACACTAATTTTCTAAGGTATTGTTATCAAATTTGAAATTTGGCTTGGTAAGGCTTTATTCTGTGATGCCATTGTATTTTCCAGCTAATAGCTCCCAGCTATAGTCATCTGCGGGCATTTGTTTACAAAAAAAAATGTAGGCGGATTTTTCTTTTTCAGTGTGTTTAAAGTTCTATTACTTAATACCAATAAGACTTACAGTGATTCTGACTGTTGAGGAACATACCTCAGAGTGTCACCTTTTCAAAAGAGACCAAAACCATGCATATACTCCAAATGGTTCAAGAACAGCATGCAATTTTTTAGGCGTTTTTTTTTACAGGAACTTTTACAGGAACTCAAATTTAACTTGACTTTTAGCACTTTGCTTTTTTTTCTCACATGTTATTCTGAACATATTTGTGAATAGTGCTTGCTGTATATGAAATTAAAGTTTGCAATTGAATCAACTTCCATTTTTGTCTTATCTTGAGGCAGCCCATTAACTTGAAATACAAGATTACACTTAATATTGAGATACAACGTTTTCTTACGGTATGAATGGTTGTTTTAATAACTACACATTTACCATACACAATCCATAAAATATATCTGGTCTCTAAATGATATTCAAACAACCTCAGGGATAAAATCTTTTTAGTTGAAGACTCAGTTACCGAGAAGTTAGCAAGCCTAATGTGATTTAAAGTCTAGGATTTACTGTTCAAAGATTAAGTGTGGCCTATTCCTAAATCAGTTTAAAAGCCATGAAAGAAAACAGTTCTTATACTTAGAAAACAAATGCCACCGCTAATATCATGTTTATAGTTACTTTGTAATTATCACTTTGACAAGACGAACATAATTATATCATATTACAGATAGCATGTCACAAAACTTAAATATAGGTGTGCATTTTCCCAAAAGGCTCTTGGCAATATTTATGTAAAGTACAGTTACATTTACTATAATTGCTGTGACTGAGCTCTTGATTTTTTTTTTTTTTTTGCACACCTGGTCTCCACTTATGCTTCACTTCTCAAGCTTGCTGACTTCTACTGATGCAAGCAGTCTTATGACCCGAGGCCCATTTCCTCTTACCATCTGTTTTTTTTTCTGCAGATAAACGGATCCAAATGTCATCTGACATGTTTGTTATCTTATTTTGATTTAGCTACAATCCTTGTGCCAGTTACAACTTCTTTGAAAGTTTATCATGCTATTTGATTGGGTTAGAAATCCAACGTACAATGTATTAATGACAAAGCAATCTACTCATTCAGACATTGGTATTGTTCTTTCTTTCAATTCAGAAACAGAAGTCTTTAACAAACAAAGAGACCTTGACATCCTAAATGCTACTGAATCATTAATAACTTGCTCTGTAGCCAATTTCCTTTTTATCTGACATCCCTCTTCCTTTTCATCCCCTCCTTTCCAACATTCTTCTATGTAATGCCCACTTTTCATCCAGTAAAATTTCACTATCATAAAATCTCAATACCATGTTTTAGTTTTTAAAAAAATAAAATAAATAAATTCTGACATTACAGATGTGTTGCAGACTCTGTTGCATATTAAGATAAACTGTATTAATTAAAATATGTATTGATGACTGATTACAACATGAGGACATAAACACACAAACAACTCCAGAACTGCTCTGAGAGTCACTTCATGAGCGTTTCACCGTTTCATTTGAGTAAAACTAGCGTCATATCACATACGCACAGAAATGTAAAGGTATTCACGGCAACCCGTCAAAATAAAAGTCCGGTTTAATTTGAAGACATTGCAGCAGAAATATATTACTATTGTTCAGCAGAATGTACATACTACTACTACTACTAAACTTATGAAAACTTTATTTTTTAAGGAATGATCACACAACATTTCTTCCATGTTTTAATTTTAATAGTAAATCCCCTTTGTTTGCCAAAAAGTTTAATTTTCAATAATTTAAAGATAAATGATATTAATGTTTTATGCCTTATTTTGATAACCAGATGAGCCTACACAACACAGAATTTCTGAGGAAAAAGAAAACATTTCATAAGGCTATTTTAAGAATAAATAACAATAAAACATTAGGTGAGAGAAAATAAAACATAACTTTATAACTGTAATTTTCTTTAATCATAGCTATAATTATTATAACACCTAAAATATGTTGTGTGTTTAAAAAGTGTTTGTTTCGGCCACTTGAAGGGTGGGTACATTGTGTGCACATGATCAGGATGGTAACACCTCCGCCACATTGAGAAAGGAAAAACCCTGTTTGCAGGACTATACATTATTTGGATAATTAGTCAAAAACAACAACAACA
>NW_015547668.1:56892-62893 GCF_001515605.1 Sinocyclocheilus anshuiensis | reverse complement strand
GCCACTTGAAGGGTGGGTACATTGTGTGCACATGATCAGGATGGTACCACCTCCGCCGCATTTTGAGAAAGGAAAAACCATTTGCAGAACTATACATTATTTGGATAATTAGTCAAAAACAACAACAACAACAGTTATGTCTGATTCTGTTGCATAGAACTGAATAAAAATAATACATTGATATTTAATATTAATATATTTTCTGTCCAATTTTCTTTCAATAAAAGTGTGGTTATTTTATTGGCTTGTGTTTTTAAAATTCTGTGTCATTAAAATTGAGTTAAATTAAAAAGTCTTACAAAATGACTTTATATTATTTAATAAAATAAATAGTTATTACAAAGCATTTTCGGTTTTGGTTTTCGACCAAGCACATCCAGAATTCTCGGTTTCGGCCCAGAATTTTCATTTCGGTGCATCCCTACCATTTACTGTAACTACATACAGAGCACTGTGTTTGCAACCACATGCTCCTTTAAAGGATTACACACACACACACACACACACACACACCAGTATGCAGAGAGACATTTAAGAGGGTTTATTCTCCAAATAACTTTAAATTCATGTTGCTGAAAAATGTGTTAATAAATGTTATGTGTATGGACTCTTGTTTTTGTTCCACATTAGCTTCCTGCCCACTAATTTTTGCCTCTTACAAAAGCCACAAAGCCTTCTAAGAAGACAGTAAAGGCTTATGTCATGCCTGAGCTGTAGTTAGGCTGAAACTTGAAAGTTAAGTTGCACAATGTTTAGGTTTTATTATAATTTTTTTATTACTATTATTCTGATTTATGTCTTAGTTTTTGGTTGTACTGTTTACCTTGTTTAAAGTAATTTGAAATTGATTTTTATATTCTTATATATTTGTATTTTGAATGTAATATGGCAATTAAATGCACTAAATGGGTTTAGTTTTCACAGTTATTAATATATGCAATTTCAGCGATAAACATGTTAATTTTTCTAAAAAGGAAACAAATTATTTACTCTTATCATTTTAAGAGACCTGTCTTATTTTCTCTTGTATATTTATTATTGCTCTTTAATAAAGGAAAAGGTCTTCTTATCCGATTAATCGATGGCATTTTCGGTAGAATACTCGATTACTAAAATATTCGATAGTTTCAGCCCTAAAATACACAATACATAATTTATATAATTTAAATATTGTTTCTGTTAAAAAATATCAATTTCACACTAAATAATGTTGTGTAAATAAATAAACAAAGAATGAGACAAATGCTTTAAAATACACCACGAAAAATTGTGTGGATGCAGCATTACAGCACGATTCATTAATTCCTCTGTTCATTCCTTACCAAGACATAGTGAGTATAAATCATTCATAAAACCAATGTACTTTCTTGTCCTCTCAGCAATTGATGTCTTAACAGTGTATTATCACCGTAAAATACATTTAATTGCGAATGTCTAATGAGTAGCACAGAGAGTGTGCATGTTGTTAATGTCATTTTCCAACGAGAAACTCAATCTGACATAATGACATCATCACATGGCACAGTTGATTGGTTCTCTCCTGTATCGGTAGCCAATGAGCTCGCTGCTCAACATTCAAATACTTGGCTAGTGCTTGTGGTAGCAGTTGCAGCGCACTTCAGAAACCCTCCACCTTCCCCAGCTCTACCTGTATAGATCTGCTACGGGGTGATCATGTATGCGATATGGGGGTTATTTCATATGTTATATGTGCAGCAGCAGTATTTCTTACATGCTCACAGCAGCATGTTGTGGATGTATTGGTAGTATCTCGGTACTTGTTCTGTCAGAGCAGCAGCAGCAGTGTAGCAGATCTATTCCACTAAAACCAAACACATTAACATTGTCATGTACATCTCCCTCCAAGAGTTGTCAAGACAGAAATAAATAAATAAATAAATAAATATATATATATATATATAAGCAAAGGCTAGTGGCACTAGGTCCAAACATTAACTAACATATAATATGTGACCCAAACAGTAAATTTCCCAACCACTATCTCTCTCACACACACACAAACAACGAATCAAACAAAAAAAAATTGTCCTAAACATGAACCAATAAACAATTAACAGATTTCAGAAAGGTTAAAGTACTTCCATTGCACCACAATACGATTAAAAACACAGAAGAGAGCAGTTCTGCCTCATGAAACCTGCTAATAACTAAATCCAGAATATTTATTGCCTATATTCAATGTAAAGCAAAGCTGCTGAAGGGTTTTGTTGAACTGAGGCTAAAACAGATTTCCCATTGCAAAACATGCTCATGGATATGTGGTTTTCTATTTTCTTATTGATTTGATAATTTGTTAATGACTCTGTGGCATTAATCATCTTTTGAAACCTCATCTTTGTTGTACTATGAGTACCTTTGAATTGGAGGTACTGTGTATATATTACTGTGAATGGACAAGTCTTACAAGCCTTACAACCGAAGCTGATCTGACCTTTGTGGGGAGGAACACTGTTCTAGATGACAATAGATTCATCCAGCAAACTAGAAAAACAGGAACTAGATTTTTTTTTCCTCACAAGTGCACAGAACAAGTACAAATGCCAAAAAGTAGTGATACGACTCTGTACTTTTGACATAATAAGACATTGTCATTTTGATATGAGTTCATAGGTCTCAAAGGTATATGTGCATCCAGGAAGGCAAACACAGTTAAATCATGGAATATTCTGGAAAAAGGCTACAGACATGTCAGCTAGGCTGGTCAAACAACAAGTGGGCTGCTCGGGCTTATGTGATATTAAGATTCATTGTACAGTTCACTGGTTAAAAAAAGGCAGCCATTTTCATTTATTTCGTCAACATCTCCTTCAAAACAATTTCCTATTTCGCTATAAATGGCATTTAAGTTGGACAGTTGGGGAAAAGCTACAACTAACCAAACATGCCACCTACTCGACATGAAAGCCAGAGACATCATTTTGTGTTTTAAGGTCAGCGTGTCAGATTTGTGTCAGCTGAAGAAACCTTGAAGAGTGATTGTTCAGGAGAACTACAAAACTTTCAGTAACAGCAACTTGCTATTGGCGTGGTCTAAGACAAGACACTATTAGACCAAATTTGACCACTTTCATGTCATGACAGAGAGGTGATCATGATGGAGTTTTGCTCTTTACTATTGTTCATTTGATGCATTTTAAAAGAATCTTCACTGAAATTGTCTGAAATGTTTGACTATGGAAAGCGAGAACAATAGCATCGGGAGTCACTGGTCTCTTTTTGATGCACAAATGGGATTTAAGCGCTAGACGATGTCCGGCTGACTCTATTAAAGTTGTTAATAATGACTTACATTTTATTCAGATTTCTGATTAATTTATCTTACTATTATCTAGCCATTGTTCTTGCCAATAACCATACATTCAACAGGTTTGCTTATCTGTTATCAAAAGCAATTTATGTATTGCTAAGACTGACAATTCTCTTAATCTTGTAGGATTTCGAGGCTTGTAGTTAGCATGTTGCTAAGCTAACAGTGCAATATTCTTATAGGGATAAAATGCATAGTACATGAAAATATTGTGCAAAATTGTCATTTGTTCCAATTATTTTCAATTACTAATTTAATTAACCTATGTGTTTTCAGTGTTGAATTGTATAATTGTAACATGTATAATTCAACATTGATTTTATTTTATTTCCACTGAGCTTGAGACAATGCATTATGAGATTGCCTTCTCTGTGAAAGATACATGCAATGGTGCCTTAGAATTTGGCCCAAAGAACATTTCTTCAAAGGAATAATTATGCTACAATGCCATAAATGCAGCTCACTCACTTTTGAATCAGAGGCAGAGAGACCGGAAGAGAGATCGCTTGATGGCTTCTCTGGTACTGCAGGCCCTGTGGCACGTCCGCATTTTAAAATGCATTTGAACAGTCACTTGAGGTTATAGCTCTGAGGAAACGATTGCTGCTGTTTGTCCTTCTTAATTAAGCAAAAGCTTTAACTCACTGTGTTAACATGGGATATTAGTGCGAGACGATCCGCCAGCCTGTGCTGCGGTGTCTCCCTCGGCCCTGCTGGAGAACTGTCATGTTCCAGTAGCCTCTCTGATTGCTTATGAGGTTTGGGGAGTACTGTGAGAGTGTACGATTATTAGACGTGCTCTACAGAGATCCTGCAAAGCATTAGCATGCTAAATAACAGTGAAATGATCTGTGAACACAAAAGGCCGAAGGACATAAGAAGTGCAGACCCAGTGAGAGAAGCACCCCTTACTAACATTGCTTATTGCAGTAATTGGTTATTGACTTCTGACCCAGGTCTGTTTTAAGAGGATCAGACGATGCCCGGCTGACTCTACTAAGAGGTTCTGTTTCCATGATTAAGATTTGAAATCAATGACTCTGTCGTCAAAGTCAAACAAGATCAAGGGGATACATTTCGTTATTCAGACATGTTTAATATGAAGTTGCCATTCATCACAATTAGACAACATAACAATGGTTGAAGTTAGCACCCAGCAAACACAACAACAAGAACAAAACAATGCATAAAGTCAGCCATATGTAAAAAAAAAAAAAAATTAGACAATGCTTTATAGATAATGCTTTATAATGCTTATAATACTATTTATATATAGCCTATTAATATCAACAAATGCAGAGACTACAATATATAAACTACGAATAAAATAATAGTTTGTTAATTATTTGTAAGTACCTTATTAGTAGGGATGTCACAATTCTCAATATAATATTGTGGCGAGGGGGGCGTGGTTCAGAGAAGTCTGCAGGAAACGAGAGAGGGGCGGGAGACAAGCGGTGAGTAAGTAGGTCAAGTGCAAACTGATGAACACCTGTGTCTGATTGCAGTAATTGGCCTGGAGAGACCGGTTAAAAAGGCAGACTGGAGAATGTGGAGGAGAGAGACGGGGACTCGTGGGCATTGCTCAGCCAGAGAGAGAAAACCTGAGGAACTGAATTTCTGCCATTGGCAGTGTGTGAACGCGCTGGAAGCGCTACTTTTGTTTTTGTTCAAGTTTGAGTTACTAAATAAAGATCCACGAGTCTCCAAACGCCCACCTGGTTCACTTCCTTCTTTCCTCCTTACGAAGGCCCTGCCAGCCCACATGCCGTTGAACAAGTTGGGCCCGCAGGATGATCCGGAGGCCTTCGTCGACCTCTTTGAGAGGACCGCGGAGGCATGTGGGTGGCCCCGGATGAACTGGCCAGTGCGTCTCATCCCGCTGCTTTCAGGGGAGGCACAGATGGCTGCCCAACAGCTGCCAGTTCAGAACCTCCTGGTCTATGACGACCTCAAGCGAGCCATCCTCCAGCGGGTCGGCCTGAACCCCGAACAACACCGTCAGCGTTTCAGATCACTGGAGCTGGGGGAACATGGCCGGCCCTTCGTGATGGCTCAGCAGCTCCGGGATGCGTGCCGCAAATGGGTGTTGGCCGGGTGAAGCGACGTCGACCAGATCATCGACCGCGTGGTGCGGGAACAATTCGTCGCGCTGTTGCCGAAGAACACCGTGCAGTGGGTCCAGTGCCACCGGCCGGCGTCGCTGGACCTGGCCATTCAACTGGTGGAGGACCAGATGGTGGCGTGCCAGGGGGGCGGAACCCTGCCCTCTGTCTCTCTCTCTCTCCCCCTCTCTCCTACCTCTAAACCTGTCCCTCTCCCTAGGTCCCGGGGGAATCTCCCACCGCGAGCGCAGCCCCGGTGGAGGGGCGGTCCGGCGCCGGAGTCCGCGGGACTGAGGCCCCTCTCCAGGGGGGCGGGGCCGGCCAGCTCGAGCGCCTCGTATGGTCAAGTTCCTCCGCTCTCTCCAGGCCAATTGCTTGATCCGCTTCCTGCCACTAGGGCGGCGGGGAAGTCTGGCCCGGCCTGTTGGCGTTGCGGGGACCCAGGGCACTTTATTGATCGGTGTCCATTGATGGAGGTGGGGACACTGATCCGAGTCCCAGATGCCCCGCAGGCTGCCCCCGATCAAGCTGGCATGTACCAAATACCTGTGAGTATTAAGGGGGGTAC
>NW_015547668.1:55752-56682 GCF_001515605.1 Sinocyclocheilus anshuiensis | reverse complement strand
GAGGACCGTGAGCTGTTCCGGAGCTGGATGGACCGGGAGGTTCGGGCTGGGGGAAGACCATCTGCCCCGGCCCTGCCAGCCCACATGCCGTTGAACAAGTTGGGCCCGCAGGATGATCCGGAGGCCTTCGTCGACCTCTTTGAGAGGACCGCGGAGGCATGTGGGTGGCCCCGGATGAACTGGCCAGTGCGTCTCATCCCGCTGCTTTCAGGGGAGGCACAGATGGCTGCCCAACAGCTGCCAGTTCAGAACCTCCTGGTCTATGACGACCTCAAGCGAGCCATCCTCCAGCGGGTCGGCCTGAACCCCGAACAACACCGTCAGCGTTTCAGATCACTGGAGCTGGGGGAACATGGCCGGCCCTTCGTGATGGCTCAGCAGCTCCGGGATGCGTGCCGCAAATGGCTGTTGGCCGGGGGAAGCGACGTCGACCAGATCATCGACCGCGTGGTGCGGGAACAATTCGTCGCGCTGTTGCCGAAGAACACCGTGCAGTGGGTCCAGTGCCACCGGCCGGCGTCGCTGGACCTGGCCATTCAACTGGTGGAGGACCAGATGGTGGCGTGCCATGGGGGGCGAAACCCTGCCTTCTGTCTCTCTCTCTCTTCCCCCCTCTTCTACCTCTAAGCCTGTCCCTCTCCCTAGGTCCCGGGTGAATCTCCCACCTCGAGCACAGCCCCGATGGAGGGGTGGTCCGGCACCGGAGTCTGCTGGACTGAGGCCCCTCTCCAGGGGGGCGGGGCCGGCCAGCTCGAGCGCCTCGTTGGTTAACGTTCCTCTGCTCTCTCCAGGTCAATTGCATGATCCGCTTCCTGCCACCAGGGCAGCGGGGAAGTCTGGGCCGGCCTGTTGGCGTTGCAGGGACCCAGGGCACTTTATTGATCGTTGTCCGGTGATGGAGGTGGGGACACTGATCCGGGTCCCGGATCA
>NW_015547668.1:52641-55626 GCF_001515605.1 Sinocyclocheilus anshuiensis | reverse complement strand
AGCCGGCATGTACCAAATACCTGTGAGTATTAAGGGGGGTACTTATTGGGCTCTGGTGGATTCAGGATGTAACCAGACCTCGATCCATCAAAGCCTAATTCAGCCGGCGGCATTGGATAAGAGCTGCGTGGTTCGTGTGCAGTGCGTACACGGGGATGTGGTGAGGTATACTCTAGTGCTCCTAGCTATCCAGTTTTGGGTGGATAAGAGCTGCATGGTTCGGGTGTGCGGTGCGTCCAAGGGGATGTGGTGAGGTATCCTTTAATGCTCCTAGCTATCCAGTTTTGGGGTCAGAAGCATAAAGTGGAGGTTGCAGTTAACCCGCACCTCAGGCATCCGCTAATTCTGGGAACTAATTGGCCAGCTTTTAATCACTTCGGCTAGAGGCTAATCCTCCCGGAGCATGATGATTTTCCCCTGGAGCAGTCTCGGAATGAGACGCTGAAAAATGCATTTGAACAAGTCTGCTCCATCGACGGACAGCTGCTCCAGCCAGCACGGCCCCCTTCTTATCACTATTTTGCTATTTTAAAAGATAGGTTGTATCGAGTGACCCAAGACGCTCAGACAAAACAAGATACAACTACGTTGTTAGTTCCTAAAAGCCGTCGGGAAATGCTTTTCCAGGCGGCTCATTGTAATCCTATGGCAGGACATTTGGGACAGGCAGCGACTTTGAACCGTTTAATGGCCCGATTCTTTTGGCCGGGCATTCACGAGAATGTGCGCAGGTGGTGCGCGGCTTGTCGTGAATGTCAGTTAGTGAATCCCCCGGCCTCCCCAAAAGCGCCATTGCGCCCTCTTCCTCTTATGCAGGTCCCCTTCGAGAGAATTGGTATGGACCTCATCGGGCCATTAGAACGGTCAGCTCAGGGCCATCGATTTGCATTAGTCCTCGTGGATTATGCAACGCGATATCCTGAGGCAGTGGCACTCCGCAACATTTCTGCAAAAAGTGTGGCGGAGGCCCTGTTTCGTATAATCTCCCAAGTGGGGATCCCGAAAGAGATCCTCACGGACCAAGGCACGGCGTTTATGTCATGTACAATACGCGAACTTTATGAATTATTGGGCATTAAATCGGTCCGCACCAGCATCTATCACCCACAAACAGACAGTCTGGTGGAACGATTTAAACGCACTTTGAAAACCATGATTCGAAAGTTCATTCACG
Organism: Sinocyclocheilus anshuiensis; assembly: GCF_001515605.1. Lineage (NCBI taxonomy): Eukaryota > Metazoa > Chordata > Actinopteri > Cypriniformes > Cyprinidae > Sinocyclocheilus > Sinocyclocheilus anshuiensis. The sequence goes on along the minus strand of NW_015547668.1, from coordinate 54,452 downwards.
AAGACGCCAAAAATTGGGATAAATGGCTGGAACCCCTTTTGTTCACTGTGCGCGAAGTCCCGCAAGCCTCCATGGGGTTTTCCCCCTTTGAGCTCCTTTTTGGGCACCAGCCCCGCAGGGTCTTGGACGTCCTGAGAGAGGCTTGGGAGGAGGGACCTTCAAAACGAAAGTCAGCATGTGCTGGACCCGAGAACAAAACTCCACATATTGGGGCAGCTCTCTATGGAGAATTTGTTACAGGCCCAGGACAAGCAGAGCCGTCTGTATAATCAGGGAACCAGATTACGTGATTTTGCACAGGGAGATAAAGTGCTTGTATTACTCCCTACCTCTAGCTCTCAATTACTCTCCAAGTGGCAAGGACCCTTTGAGGTCACACGGCGGGTGGGAGATCTTAATTATGAGGTAATTCGATCGGACAGGAGTGGGGCACGTCAAATTTACCATCTTAACCTCCTTAAAAAATGGAGCGAGGTGGAACCGGTGATGCTGGCAACGGCAGTGAGTGGAGAGGAAGATCTCGGGCCAGAGGTGAACACTAAAATTCAATCCCTCGCTCTGGCCCCAGGGGGAGATCACCTCTCGCCCTCCCAGCTCACCGATGTAGCAAAATTGCAAGTCGAGTTTGCAGACGTGTTCTCGCCCCTGCCCGGTCGAATGAATCTCATTCAGCACCATATTGAGACGGAGCCGGGCGTGGTTGTACGCAGCTGGCCGTATCGGTTGCCTGAACACAAAAAGAAAGTGGTTCAGTCTGAATTAGAGGCGATATTAGAGATGGGGGTAGTAGAAGAATCCCACAGCGATTGGGCGAGCCCAATAGTTTTGATACCTAAAACGGACGGCTCTGTTCGGTTCTGTGTGGATTATCGCGAACACTAAAATCCAATCCCTCGCTCTGGCCCCAGGGGGAGATCACCTCTCGCCCTCCCAGCTCACCGATGTAGCAAAATTGCAAGTCGAGTTTGCAGACGTGTTCTCGCCCCTGCCCGGTCGAATGAATCTCATTCAGCACCATATTGAGACGGAGCCGGGCGTGGTTGTACGCAGCTGGCCGTATCGGTTGCCTGAACACAAAAAGAAAGTGGTTCAGTCTGAATTAGAGGCGATGTTAGAGATGGGGGTAGTAGAAGAATCCCACAGCGATTGGGCGAGCCCGATAGTTTTGGTACACGGACGGCTCGGCTCGGTTCGGTTCTGTGTGGATTATCGCAAAGTGAATGCGGTGTCGAAATTCGACGCCTATCCAATGACGAGTTGCTTGATCGGCTGGGTGCAACTCGCTTTTATTCGACACTGGACTTAACCAAAGGATATTGGCAGATCCCCTTATCGCCCCTTTCCAAAGAAAAGACCGCCTTCACGAAGCCGTTGGGATTACACCAATTTGTTACCCTTCCTTTCGGGTTGTTAGGGGCACCGGCCACTTTTCAGCAGCTCACGGACAGAATCCTCCGGCCGCATGCCACCTATGCCGCTGCCTATCTAGATGACATCATTTACAGTCAGGATTGGCAGCGTCATATGGCGCATCTGCGGGCTGTCCTATGAGCTCTAAGGGGGGTCGGGCTGATGGCCAACCCGAAGAAGTGTGCGGTTGGGCAGGTGGAGGTCAGGTATCTGGGCTTCTACTTGGGTCATGGACAGGTGTGTCCCCAAATTAGTAAGACGGCGGCAATTGCGACCTGTCCGAGGCCCAAGACCAAAAAGGAGGTGAGGCAGTTCCTGGGGCTGGCAGGATATTATAGAAGGTTTCTACCTAATTATTTGGACCTTACCAGCCCGCTGACTGACCTCACTAAAAAGGAAGT
>NW_015547668.1:33862-52537 GCF_001515605.1 Sinocyclocheilus anshuiensis | reverse complement strand
TGTGGCGAGGGGGGCGTGGTTCAGCGAAGTCTGCAGCGGGAGAGAGGGGCGGGAGACGAGCGGTGAGTAAGTAGGTCAAGTGCAAAATGATGAACACCTGTGTCTGATTGCAGTAATTGGCCTGGAGAGACCGGTTAAAAAGGCAGACTGGAAAACGTGGAGGAGAGAGAGACGGGGACTCGTGGGCATTGCTCAGCCAGAGAGAGAAAACCTGAGGAACTGAATTTATGCCACTGGCAGAGTGTGAACGCGCTGGAAGCGCTACTTTTGTTTTTGTTCAAGTTTGAGTTATTAAATAAAGATCCACGAGTCTCCAAACGCCCACCTGGTTCACTTCCTTCCTTCCTCCTTACGAACTGTGCTACAAATATCAAACTGTTCGATACGACATCCACGGTTCAATACACGCTTGTGTGATTTATTTGTGCGGTTTTGCGTTTAAATAATATCCATGTGTTTTATTTCTCTCAGAATTGGCTGTGTGTGCCCATGAGTTCTCGTGCTGAAATTAAGAAACGCTTCCCCGCTTTTAACGTGCATGTGAAAAAGCAACACGCGATGAGCATCTTCCCTTTTAAGAGAGAGACGATGTATAGCACCATTGAGAAGGAGTGCTTGGTGATCCGGTGGGCTGTTCTCACCCTCCGCTATTACCTCCTGGGTCGGGAATTCACTCTCTGTTCGGACCACGCACCCCTGCAATGGCTCCACCGCATGAAGGATACCAACGCGCGGATCACCCGTTGGTATCTAGCATTACAACCCTTCAAATTCAAGGTGGTCCACAGGCCGGGGGTACAGATGGCGCCCACCTGGTTCACTTCCTTCCTTCCTCCTTACGAACTGTGCTACAAATATCAAACTGTTCGATACGACATCCACGGTTCAATACACGCTTGTGTGATTTATTTGTGCGGTTTTGCGTTTAAATAATATCCATGTGTTTTATTTCTCTCAGAATTGGCTGTGTGTGCCCATGAGTTCTCGTGCTGAAATTAAGAAACGCTTCCCCGCTTTTAACGTGCATGTGAAAAAGCAACACGCGATGAGCATCTTCCCTTTTAATGACATGCAATGATAAGCCTTTCTAAACCTGTTGTCCAACAAAAGAGAACATTATAACTTGTTTTTACTTCACAACATTAGTCGAGTGTTTAAAATGACTTCCTTTTGTGATCTGATGCAGCTTCTTATCACAGAATGAGGCAGAAAATGTATTCTATACTGTAATAAAGGCTATGTTGATTAGAAATGGCTTACAAATATAATTAATCATTATGAAAATACCCGAGATGGCTTGAAGAACATAGATAAATCATATATTGTCGCAGGCGAGTGTTTATTTTACTTAAATTTCATCATTCAAAACGTTTAATGTTATATCATCTTTTTATTCAGTTGCAGTGATAGCGATGCCTTTCTCCATATTAGGGATTTCCTGGAACATCATCAGAATTACTTCTGTGATGCATATGTGGATTTTCTGCATGAGGGCACCCTCTGGCGTCCAGTATAAATGAAACACACATTACATGTGTTTATAGTGCTCCATAATGGACAATCCATTAAAAACAGAGGTACATGGACTAACTGTATTGTTGCATTCATACTTATTAGTGTATACTACTTATTATAAAGTGTGCTTTTTTTTACCAGACAGTTGAGAATCAGTAGATACTATGCCTTCCAGCAAGGGCTAACTGGGCCATGCTAACCACCAAAACCTTGGACCTTAGTCTGCCTTTGATTTGCAATAGCAAGTAGCATATTATCATTTAGGGCTGTTATAAGCCTACATTTAATGGCTTAAACAATGCACAAGGTATGTTCTGCCATATCTTTCTTTTTCAATAAGAAATACACCAATACATGAAAGAAAACATTTTTGTCAAGCCATTTCATGGAGTTTTTAAGCTCAAAAGTTACATTAAATAGCAAGTCGAGTAGAGAAAGCCTAGCTCAAGACTAGTCAAATGTCAAACATCATAAACACAGCATGCAAACAGCGAGCACAGGGCATTTGTAGTGTAGGCATTTGTGAAGTGAAGCATAAGTTGTGAAGTGAAATAATCAAGGTTACTTTAGCTTAAGAAAACTTCTCTGTCAAACACATTTGATAAAGAAAAAAAAAATCAGCACAATGTATGACGATCGTCAATGGACTGCAGGTGACCACTCAGCCCTGCATGGGAAGATGGCCCCTTTCTGTCTCTGCAAAAAAAGGGATTTTCTGTGAATGCTTAATCGCTTGCCACTGATGGTGCCGGTTTTTAAAATTTGGTCAGTGCTTGCTGTCTACAAAGCAAACTCGATAGGTGCTGTCTGAGCCTTGAGGGCAAAAGAGGTAGATGGTCTTTAGAATACCAAGCTAGCTGGACTGGAGCTGACTGGAGGAATCATCCACAGCTCAATGCCCTCTGCTCCCAAGACGGTCTCTGCAAAGAGAACTAAAAATAAACATTCTCCCTCAGGTGTCCTCAAGCTAGCCTCCTGTCAAAAGGAAGTCCATCTCTCATCCCACTTGCTGTGCCGAATAGAGGTAAGGGGGCACGCGATGCAGCTTTAGTTCAGCGATACAATAAAAATCAGGGTTCCGTTACATGAACGATGGTAGTGGCTGCCACAACTGCCGTTCACTGGGGGTTTTCATGATGCTAACACAAGGCAAAGATGCTATAGGCCATAATAAGCCAGTGATTTTTTTGTGTTAATAAAGGTTGTTCTGCCTACAGGGGTCACTGCTAGTACCTTTACATACGAAATTCCATCATTATAGTGTATTACAGCTCAAAGGCTTTACGCCATCTGTTCATTATCATCCTTGTTACAACAGAAAAAGCTAAATTAGCTTCAAAAAGTGTATTCTGGACCACACACCTAATGCTGTGTTCCACTCAATGCAGTATATGGATAGTAAGGTTGTAATGGTTGAAGGTTCTCAAGGTTTGGTTCACATTGTGATTTTGGGCTACAGTTTCAGTACGGTTTAGTTTGGGGGCAACGGGATGGGGTGGTGGTGAACTGGGGGTAAGCAGATAAACATCAAATTTTCATTTTTGGGTGAACTATCCCTTTAATGTGCAATTAGTAATTTCAACAAGAATATTCTACTATTTTGTATAGAATATTCTACTATTACTAAATACGAATTAAACATTTTAACATAAAAAACACTTGTATCATTTACATTACATTTACATTTAGTCATTTTGCAGACGCTTTTAGCAGATCTATAAACAAGTATTACGCAAAACACTCACGTGCAGCCGTCTGTCTCTTCTGTTGACTAATCGCTTGGCCCAATATGCATCAATATGCTACACCGAGGGATAATTTATTAAAGAACCAATATTTAAAAATGTATGGTTGTATGTTCTACAATGTGTACACTACTTTAAAATCATATTATACATTTTGTTTATGTTTATTCATATAACATGACACAACAGCTACATTTAAAGGAGCATTCCACTAAATGCTTTCAATTTTTAGTCTATTCGTTAACAATGCTGTTGCCTCTGGGTACAGTATACACAGAGATAAACAAACATCATCTGCTATGCTTTGTTCCTAGCGGTTGTGATGACGTGCATTAGTGGAAGTGGTCACTCCAAATGTCTATCTGAGGCTTTTCCTTCATATGCATTGTTAGAACTGTAATTAATCGCAGTACAAATGCGTACAGCACCGAGATTGGTAAATGGTGCGGTTTATTTTATTATTATGTTTTTTTTTGTTTGTTTGTTTTTTACACAGAACCATTACAACCCTAGTGGATAGCAAAATAGTTAATATTAAAATTAGTTTTGTTTGCAGACTTAGATATTTTGCCAAACCTGAGAACAATTAGAGCAGCCTAATATGAAAAAGAATTCACACATATTTGCATTTAACATTTACACATGCATTTTTGCACATTTAAATATATGCTGAACCATATTGAGCAATGGCATACTGACAACATCTACAACATAGTATTTACATATGCACAGCTTTAGAAATGCAAAAATTTAAAATAAACACTTGTAGAGATATTTTCAAGCCCTTATCTCAACATAAAATGTATAAAGTAAGATAAATGCAAGATGATTACTAATGAGATCATGCTCATCTGATCTGAGATCTATCATGAGAAGTATGCAAAAAGACTCTAATTGCTTTTTATCTTTGAGATGGAAAATCTTCATGGTCAGGTTTCTGAGATTCAACGCAGATTATAACTCAGTATTAGAAAGCACAGGATTAATGGTCATGTTTGGTCTTTGGGGTGAAAGACCAAACACGTAACAAACCCACAACATCTCATTTCAACCTGCTTCCTATCCAAATATCCTCTACACAAATTCAGTGACGCCACAGAAATCCATGGTAGACTTAATTTTCTCTTATCACAGCATGAATATGACACAGATGGTATATAAACGAAAACACCACAAGCTTTGATCTAATCTGAGAGTTAACTATACCCATCTCTCTTTTGAATTATTTCTTTCATTTTAAGTTGAAAAATATGCTCAAAGTTATCATATTTCCTAAAACCTCAAAGAAAATAGTTTACTGACACTCTCCCATGATGCTGGTATGTTGGAGGCATTTATTATCAACGCTTTACATCCAAATGGCACAGGAAGATCTTGGATACATGATAGTGATTCCTTTCAAAGTCTTTTAATGTACTGCCAAAACACTGTCGGCATTCTCTCAGAGCATCGATTTTTCATAGATACAAACTAAACGTATTTTTCAGTGCCAGCTAATGCATACGAATGCCAAGTGCTCGACACAATTGATGCATGACATTAAAGGTTTTTATTTGAATTTCAATCCAGTGTTCAGTAAAGCAACAAATCAACATTGCATTAATTTTATTTATCGACCCCAGTCCAGTCTGCTGCCAACAGGTCATCGTGGCACATAACCAAAATTTGGACTGCTCCACTAGACGGGATAAGCATAACATCTCAACATTGTCCCAGTGACGCTTCTGTGTGTTTCGCCGAGCAACAAGAACTAATTAACCAAATAGCACTTTAATTGTGTTCATCGGTCCATGATGGTAATTGCTGTGTCAGGGTAAGTATTCAAGGTAAAGTAGGATTAGATAAAACAACAAAAGAAGTCTTGACTGATCTGTTAGAACACACATATCCAAACAAAATGCATTTGTGTCACAAGTTCAAACATTTTCAAATCAGGGTCAGAAATTAACCAAGGCTTAGGGCAAAAAATGTCCCAGATATTTAAAATCTAGAGGACAAAAATGCCCCATAGTGAATGCCTTTTTTTTTTTCCTGTTACCTAACATTATAATATTTTTTCTAGGTCAGTTTAGACCTAGTAACCTGAAGCTCTAAAATATGTGTATTTACTTTTTAGTGTTTAAAGTGTGGCTAAATAGTGTTATATTCTTTTAAATGGTATGAGAACACTGAATAGGTTACATTCATAAACCTAGAGACTGGCATTTGCAGAGTAAAAATGGGTCTTTGCTTTGAGCGGCGAGTTGATTTTACTTATCTGGGTTGTTAAGGAGATGAAGTGTTGAGTCATTACACTGTATTTCTGCCTCATCGTAGCTATAATTCTAGAAAAAAAAAATAATAGAAGAAAAACAACTGCAGACAGAGATGCTCCTCCAAGGTCTCTCTTTACCCCAGCTCTCGCTGATGACTTTGTATTGATGGGCTTAGAACTCTTAGGCCTCTCTGAAGATAAACAGACCAATAACTAGAGCTGCATGGAAGCCTGTCAAAGTCAGACTGTCTTCACTGAAGTTTAGAAATGATTTAGCCACACTCCGAGCTGAGGTGGTTGGAGTAAGTAACGTATGAGGGAGGAGAGGGTCAGCAGAAATAGGAGAAATACCAGTAGGTGTCCTAACAGAAAATTACTGCTAAGAATGTAAATGTAAATTTGCCCAGTGAAATTGTTTTCAGGGGCATTTTATACCTTTATTAGGCCATATTTGTTTTGTGACCATCAAAATGCAGCGTGATGTTTAATTATACCAAATACTTCAGTTAAGAGTTGTGGCTTGTTAACTTTAAAATAAAATCAACATATAAAACAAAGTAGTTGTACATAAAGCAAAAAACATGGAAATTCAGTGGAACAAACGATATGGTAAATGTATGTTCTCCAAGGACACTATTCAGTTTTCCATTGCATAAGAAAAAAATTATCAATTAACAGTTCCTCTAGGAGGACAAGCTACCATTCACTTTTACTTATTTGGATAGTGAAGCACAAAACAATGAGAAAACTGCATATTTCACTGGGTAAATGGTCAATTCTTTGACTTCTGTTCCATAGAATAATTTTAAAGGATATATATATAAGAATCCATAATGGTATTTATGTATACATTTTTATCACATAACTGCTGTCCCCAAATAATGTTGTCAAGCTTTTTCCCCAATTACAATATATATATATATAATTCTTTTTTTTTTTTTTTTTTTTTTTTTTTCCAGATTTAATAGGTGTCATTGCCAATTTGGAAACTGTAATTCAGAAATATATTTTTTTTGTAATTCAGATCATTTTGTATGTTTACATACAAAATTATCTGACTTCTTATGTTAGATATTCTAAGTTTCTAAGCATAGAGTTACCCAAAAAGAAGACTCAACCTGACATGTTAAGAAAATACTTCATGCATTACTTTGAATGGCTCTTGCCAATAAAAGTACAAAAGGTTCCCTGGAGTATGTTACAGACTATATTTTATGCATGTTTCCAAAGCTGCAAAGAGGTCTTTCAAAAAAATGATGCAAGGAATTGAGATGATTTAATACACGAGTTTCACAATTTGAGTTGAATTACTGAAATAAATGAACTTTTCCACGACATTTTAATTTATTGAGATGCACCTGTATGTATGCCAGTGACATCTATGAATATGGAACAAGAATATTTAACTCTGCATGAAGTTCAGTTGGCCGATACAAGGGTCAACCTCCTTAGCATGTCATTTACTATCTCTGCATTTAGATTTGAGCAATTCATATGATTGAAGCCAGTTCTTCGCAGCAACTTCCTCTTACAAATATCTTCTTCTTGCTGACTGAGGTCTAATCCACAGGAAAGCACTTAATTAGCTGTTGTTTTTGAGCCTTTACTCAACCTGTCAGTAAAAACATGCCTCTATGCCACTAATTACATTCAGTAATCTAAAAATAAACAGTTATATAACACATCATGCTTTTAGATCTAATACACACTCCGTTGTTTTTGTTATGTCTTTACGATATTTTTAGCACCTTTCTGGCGATCCATCATAAATAAATGGAAGCAAAAATGTATTTTGGAACCATATATTAACTAATACTGGTGATGCAACAGGGCAATGTTAAATGCAGTATTGTAGTCCTGTGTCTTTATTTATGCACAAAATGTGCTTCAAAAAGTTTGAGAATAGTGCCCATTTTAAATCCATTATGTTTTTCAATAAAATCTTGCACAGAAAGTTAGTCTGTATTTTATTTCTTTATTTATTTATTTGTTTAAAATGTAACTTTTCTTTTACTACACATACTTATTTACACTCAAAAAAATTATATGTTGGCCTTACTTAACTTTTTTATGTCAACGTCAAGGGTGAGTTTCTCTTCTGAAGCTTCAAAAGCATCAAACAATTACATGTTACATTTGAAGATTCAGAACAGGAATTCACCATTGACTTTTATTGTGTACACAAAAAAAAAAGAGCAGGACAAATTGGTCAAAATGCATAATTTTAGTTCAGGCAAAAAAAAAAAACGATGTAAGAGGTTTTCATCTGAATTTTCCGAATTTTCATCTTTGGGTTAAATATTATTTTAACCTATTATGAATTATTGTCATATTTAAAATGACAATGAATGTAGATAACATACCTGAGCCATAACTGACAGGATGTTTGTGATCTTCTGTGCTGCTGCTGCTCCTTTCTTTGGTTTGAGAAATTATCAAGCAGTCCCATATATTTGGAGACCAAAGGGATTGTTGTAATCCAACTGAATTTCACAGATACCTAATACAGTTTTAAAAGGACAAATCAGGTTGGCTGCTGATAAATTTGGGACAAACCTTAAAATAATATTATACACCAACAATCATAGTATTCCTTTACCAGCACTTACAGATTACATACAAAATTATTACAAATGAACACAAATCTGAATTACATCTAAACTTCAATACATAATTTAGAATTACAAAAATATCCAAGTAATTCATCACAGCTGACATTACAAAGACTTAACTTACCTCTTGCTCTATAAAGAGTGCTGGATTTGATCTGGATGTGTGAGAGGAACCACAATCTCTGCACAGCCACATGTAGGACTATAAAACTCTGTGAGGTTGGAAAAAAAGGTGTGAGTCACCTAATAATAATAATAATAATAATAATAATAATAATAATAATAATAATAATAATAATAATAATAATAATAATAATAATAATAATAATAATAATAATAATAATAATAATAATAATAATAATAATAATAATAATAATAATAATAATAATAATAATAATAATAATAATAATAATAATAATAATAATAATAATAATAATAATAATAATAATAATAATATAAAACACTGCCAACTCCTAAACTTTAGTATGTGTTGAATGACCTAACAAACAAGCTTATTTAAGTGTCTTCATGAAAATCCCATACAAAACATGAGATTATGCGCGATTAACCATTCTAATAAAATGACAGCCTCAATATATATGCATAAAAAGTAAAATATCTCACCTGTGTTTCCACAAAGAAAACGTTCCTCGTTTGGCACTGTGATCTTCATCTGATTCAAAAATGGCACCGATCGCTGAAGAGTGAGCTTTGAATGTGCTGTACATCTGCGCATGTGCAGATATTACTCCACCTGCTGACCAAAGTGCGGTACTGCAGAAGCAACTCAACTCCATTTCATTCACTTTACTTAAGTGAACTGTGTAAATTTGAAATATTACTTTTTCTAATTTGGTCAACACAACTCCTTTAATTTTAATACACAAACGTAAGGGAATTATTTAATTTAAACGTAGTTACATTCTTTGGACCAACAACAGCCACATTTCATTTTTTTTAGTGTATGTACATGTCACAGATCTGTTCTGTTTTCGTTTTTTATGGGCTTTTACGGACTGTTCTGTGTTGTTGTTGTGTTCATGAAGCTTTTTTGTTCATGAAGCTTGTTTAAAATAAATTTGCTATATATTTTATTATATATTACTATACATCCAATTATATTTCTGTGCATATATGACCATTTAGGCATGCAACCTACACTTTTCCATGTTCCAGTCGGAGCACTTGCACAGAAAGCCTCCTGTCAGTAGTATATGAATACACACGCCTAAATGGTCAAGTGCTAAATTTATCTTTTGAGGTTTATTGTGCTTTAAATATTTATTTTTAATTTCAAGCACATCCTGCTCTTTACTTTCTCATTCATCCATGTTTCATCATTAAGTTGTTAATAATTTCAAACAGTCCTGCCCACTGAAAGACTGAACTCTAGTGATGTCAAATTGTTTTTATAGATAATTTCTTGGTAAAGGGTGAGAGACCTGGCAAGCCACTTGATTTTTGCCAAAGAGCCAGATGTGGCCATTGTTCCCGTAGTTCCCGCTGGTATAATGTATCCTTTATATTACTAACAAACTCATATTATATGATTGTCTAGTATTCTGGATCCATCTATCTGCATGTTCACTCAGTCTCATCCCCTGCTGTCATACCACATGAGCTGAATCATGTGCCTGTCTTTTTAAAGATCTTGTTAATGTATTACATTGGATATACACTCACTGGCCACTTCATTAGGTAAACCTTACTAATACCGAGTAGGACCCCCTTCTGCTCTCAGAACTAGCTTAATTATTCATTGCATAGATTCAGCAAGGTGCTCAGAACATTCCTGGGGGATTTTGATGCATAACTGCCATGGTAGCATCACACAGTTGCAGCAGATTTATAGGCTGCTAATCCATGGTGCAAATCTTATGTTCTACTACATCCCAAAGGTGCTCTGGAATGCGATCTGGAGGCCATTTGAGCATAGTGAACTCATTGTCGTGTTCAAGAAACCAGTCTGAGTTTCAGTTGGCACTAAGGGGCCCAAAGTGTGCCAGAAAAATACCCTCCACACCATTACACCAACACCACCAGCCTGAACCACTGATTTTCTTAACAGATTTTACACCAAATTCTGACCCTACCATCTGAATGCCACAGCAGAAAATTAGACTCATTAGACCAGGCAACCTTTTTCAAATCTTCTGTTGTCCAGTTTTGGTGAGCCAGTGAGAATCCTCAGTTTCCTGTTCTTAGCTGACAGGAGTGGCACCAAATGAATTCTTCCGCTGCTGTAGCCCATCTGCTTCAAGGTTCAACGTGCTGTACATTCAGAGATACAGCATACCTTGGTTGTAGTGAGTGGTTATTTGAGTTATTGTTGCCTTTCTATCAGCTCAAACCAATCTGGCCATTCTCCTCTAACCTCTGATATCAACAAGGCACAGAACTGCTTTTCAGACCATTCTCTGTAAACCCGAGAGATGGTTGTCCATAAAAATCTCAGGAGATCAGCAGTTCCTGAAATACTCAGACCAGTCCTTCTGGCACCAACAACCATGCCAATTCCAATGTGATTGCTGCCATGTGATATGTCTTATTAGATATTTGCGTTAACAAGCAGTTGAACAGGCACCTAATAAAGTAGCGGTTACACTTTATTTTAAGGTGTCCGTGTTACAGTGCAATTATACTGTACATTTAAGTACTGAGTAATATTAATGAACTACATGTACTTACTATATGGGTAGGGTTAGGATTAGGGTTTGGTCTAGGGTTACTTGCATGTAATTATGCATAATTTATTGTTATTACAATAGTAAGTACATGTAACTTGTAACAAGGACACCTTAAAATAAAGTGTTACCAAAGTAGCGTGTATTTCAAAATATGTGTTACATTAAACAATTTTACAAAGTACTTTCTTGAGATTTTTGGTCATTTGCATCTGTAGCTAGCTACATGTAGAAACATATATGCTCCTGGGGGTAAATTTCATAAAGATGCTACACTATATGAATTGAATACTAAGACGAGTGGTACTGACATGGAAATGACATGGAGTTTTAAACAGTCAAATTCTAGGTAAGGTACTGCTGGAAAGCTAACCTCTACTTGCTGAGCATACATTAACGATGAGGTGGGAAGGTTGAGCAATTAAAGTGAAGTTAATGCATTTCACACATGCTATCTTGTGGCTGGTGAGTTCGAGGGTTTTGGCACTAGACTCTGGACAGACAGCAGTGCTGCATACTAATTCAGCAGACTACAGAGTGAGCTTATTAATGCATATCCTCTCACAGAGGCTGCACGAATGTTGCATTCACACATACTGTCTGCCCTTGCTTTTGTAAGGACGATATTCATATGACTAATAATATGAGGAACAATCCTTTGGCAAACATATTGGAAAGGAAAGGAAAGGAAAGGAAAGGAAAGGAAAGGAAAGGAAAAATGATATCTAAAGTAAGAGAAAATAAAATAGGTAGATATTCAGTGCTGAACTTATTTCTCGTCTTAGGACCATTTAACCTATGCATAAACTTTCCAGGAATCCAGATTTTTAGGTCTTGAGGTGACCCTCACAGTCATGTCAGCATCATATCACACAGATGCTTGCTGACGCAGCTGGTGACTCACTTACTCAAACCTGTCAGTGCTGTGCACATGTGCATGGATGGTGGCAACATATTCTGCTGTTCGCCCAACCGTATTAGCTGCAGAACTGGGAAACAGCAGGAGCAGAGATCTGGGTTAAGACTACAGTGCTTGAATACTGCTACCGACCTGAAAACTGCTAGATAGCTTCAAAAAAATGCCCAATTTATTTAGCAGAAGTGTAAATGACCAAAAGCATGACATCTTCACAGTCAGATCAAAATCAAGCTAGGGATGATGTGAGGATGAATAACGGTGATAATATGCGGTGTGATCATTTGTAAAATAATCTTCCTAAAAATAATATCTAGCTGAAAAGGTTCGGGTTCTCTCCGGCCCTTTCCTTTCAGTTAACAAAAGTGGTTATGGCTGTTGGAGATCAGAACGAAATAGCTAATCCAACCATCTGTGAGGCTGCAGTCTCATAGACCTAGTGATTTTCAAAACGAATTACAGAGATCAACAACCTGAAAGCCGCCTAAAGCGGAGAAAAAAAAAAAAAACTACTTTACACAGCAAGAGACAATATCTCACGATGCCATTACTGTGCTGAAGGAACACGTTGCCTTCTATTTTTTTTCCGTCTGCTCCATCAAGTGCTCCCAGTCATCGTATTTCATAGCCCTATAACATGTTTCAGAATAATATCAGATGATGGTCGGGCAGGTTTTTCCTGGTGTGCTATGGAGAATCTTCTTTTCACCCCTGAAACAGAAATGAATAACAGTCTCTTTCTATCTCTCTGAATCTCTACATCATATGTTACACATGATGCTGTTTACCTGGAAACGGTTTGAATGTCAAGTTTGCTTGTAAATGGATCTGTGTAGACTATTAGTTCACCCAAAAATTACAATTCTGTCTTTATTTACTCACCCTCAAAATTACAATTCTGTCTTCATTTACTCACCCTCATTCTTTCTTCTGTGGAACATGATAGTGAGACATTAAAAATATATATTTACTTGTTTTTAAAAATTCAGGGATGAGTAGAAATTATTTTCTCTGTCACAGAGATTAACTAGTAAGCTATTTAATTACTATTCCATTAAAAGTACATGCATGGCTGTGTTACAAAATCTAGTAAGCTTCCAGTATAGGTATCATAGGAACTTTCTCTAAAATAAATAAATAAATAAAACAATACAAATTAATCTAAAAAGTTGTTCCAAATAGTAGGCAGCAATATTTTTGCATGTCCAAATTCAGTACTGCATACTTTCCATGAAAAAGGTCACTGCAGTGTGTATACTGTATACTGTACAATACTGTAATGCGGCACGACGAGCTAAGTAGGAAAAAATTAAATCAAAATCCATGTTACCATGTGCAATATTTCACTTGTTGGGCACCTGCATGAGAAACACACCTCTGTTCCCTGAGGAAAGAGTGGCCATTTTCAGTGCACGGCTCACAGACTTTGAGGAGAAGTGTTCTTTTCAGTGAAGCAGATTAGATTTTAATGGATTGTAGAAAAGACGCAAGTCTTGGGGAGCTTGTCCTTGGAGATATTGACCTGGTGTGCTATGGAGAATCTTCTTTTCACCCCTGAAACAGAAATGAATAACAGTCTCTTTCTATCTCTCTGAATCTCTACATCATATGTTACACATGATGCTGTTTACCTGGAAACGGTTTGAATGTCAAGTTTGCTTGTAAATGGATCTGTGTAGACTATTAGTTCACCCAAAAATTACAATTGAAGAAAAAGAAAAGACGCAAGTCTTGGGGAGCTTGTCCTTGGAGATATTGACCCGAGTCAATCGATATATTTGAATATTAACTACCCAGTCATAAATTCAGTTAGAATTGAAGTTTTCTTAGCCGTAATTTAAGCCATCTGAGGTGTTTTTGGACAAAGCAAGTGGCATCAATATTTCACAAGTCAATGTGTCCTATTAATGGTGACAGTTTTTCCAAATGCTACTGTGACTTAAGACAGTCTTCACAAGAGTCAATTAAGGCTTGGTGCTATACTGAATATTTAAAATAAATTTACAATGATTTTACGCAACATTGTGAATGGTGCACTGATTTTAATGTGTGTTTGGCCATTCATTTTCTTAAAAGAAAAAAAAAAGGGGGATAAAATTGGTAAGTTTGGTTAATTTTTGGTTCATCTTATTTTTCAGTAGATTCAAAACCCTTATCCAACACTCTAATTGCCATCATCACTCTGAAACGTCTGTGTGCACACTTGCACAACATGCACACTTGCGGTTCAGTGCAATTTTAAATGAAGCAATTCAAGCACAATTTTGTGCGAATGAAAAATGCCTCTAGACATGACATACGGGAAGGCAAGCATGCACATACTTCTTGTGCTGCCATGTAGTGAACACATTCCAACCTAAATGTCATGGGAATTCCTTCATAAGGAATGCTGTTGTACAGCTTAATCCCCAGTGAAAATTTCAGGGGTGAAATAATGACACAAGGTACAGCAAAGACAAATAATGCTGAGTACTTGACTTCTGCACTGCTGGATTTGCTGCCGATCAAGTATTTCTCCAGCTACCACTCAGAGTCAGTGCTTCTTGCATTGAGAAAGCCATGAAGTAAAACTATTTATGACATTAAATAAGATTTGCTTTTATTGTCACTTTGAAAACTGCTCAGTCAACCTTCTCATATCTGTTCAACAAAATGCTAGCCATTGTGCATAAAGTGATTACAAACAACTGCAAAAATTTTTTATTATTTTTTTATTTTTGGCACGTTTTTTAAGACTAGCTACATTCATGGAGAAAGAGGGGCAATGAGATCAGGGCATAGCACATGTTGTACTTAAACCTGTTTGTTCTGCATAAGCACTAACTGCCAAGCCAAAGCTCTGACATTAGAAAATTAAGTAAATGGTAGATTTAGAAAACTAAATAGAGAACACACTACTTCGTTTAAAAGTTAAGTATTAATATAAATAGTGACATTAAATCAAAACAGCGTTCAAGTATTCCTTAAGTAAACACTACTTAAAGTATTTTTAATTAATCAAGTAAACAGTAATAAAGAACAAAATAATAAATAAATAAAAGCAGCCAGTGCTTTACTTTTTCTTGTCAGTATTGTTGTTTATTAAATTACATAATCAGACCATTGTGGTTCTATTAGACTGCATTTACACAGCAATACCTAATTCATAGGCCCCATAATTTGACTGTTTTGTTGTTGTTGTTAACAACAAAAAATATATATTAATTAATTAAAAGGACAGTGATTACAAGATTGTCACTGCATTACTGCAAAGTGCACCAGAGGGCATGCATGTGAGTGTTTCAAAGCAGTCTGTCAGACTGACAGCATTCAAATACGGTATTTAATAACATTTACTAACACAGAAAATGGAGAAAGATTTCAGATACTGTTTTATTGCATTTTTTTTTTTTTTATTATTACATGGTATATTCTTTCTTTGAATGTTAGATTCCATTGCTGTTATAGCATGTGAAAAGACTTTTGGAAAATAGCCTCACTTCTTGCCCACTCCGAAAACTGCATGTATTGACAATACAAATGAAAAAAAGCATTAACCAGATTAGTAGCTTTTAACCTACTGTAGCTTACGCACTAAACAGATGGCTTACTGACTAGAACAGACTTTTGAAATGAGCGTTAAAAGAACAAGTGAATGAACACAGTAATGTCCAGACAGAAGATACCAGTGCTCTGATAAGCAAGGGTCAGCTCTAAGTGTAATCCAATCTTTCCCCTTGTCCTGTTTTTAAATTACTCTCTACTTCTGCAAGGTTGATTAAATGTTGGTCAGATGTCTCATCACATTTGACAGAGCAGTTACTATCTCAGGATTTGGCTGTGAGTAGGGAAATTAATTGATTTATATCTTTTAGAGCAGTCTCCTACTGAAGCCTTCCCTTATCGGCTCTTATCAGCAGTAGGAGCTGTCATTTCTTTGAATCTTTTCAATAAAGCTCTGATGTGATACTTAATTTTAGAGTCTAAATATAAGATGCAATTACTCAACTGCCGTAGCATCCACTGCAAATAATGCTGGCTTTTTTCCAGATAATAAAACCTTAAAAGAGCCCCGTATGAGCAGATAAAGCATATTGCTGAAAAAGAGAATGCTTTGTAAAAAAACGTTAACAGATAACTAGAGACTTAGAAAAGATGCTGTAGTGTAACTTTGTGATTTCATAATAAACACCATGTAGTGAACTGCAGACCACCTGCTGCAGTCAAAATGAGCAATGCAAAGACACGGACTAAACTTAGGGTTGCAGTGTATAATGGTACTACGGTTGTATTGCGACTGTTCAAGCCTCAAAATACCACAGGTGCCACAGTATTTTCCGAATAGTACCATATTCCAAAGTCAAATATTCTCACATGCAGTAGATATACTTGACTCAGGTCTGGAAAGCATTAAATGGCCAAAAGAAAAAAATAAAATATCTGCTGATGTGTCCGCATATAAACAAATAATTTAACACACAGCCAGTGTGGAATATAACCTTAAAGGGGTCATATGATGTTGCTAAAAATAACATTATTAACGGCCAGCTCCAGGCTTGACGAAGCCATATCATCCTCTTTTGGAAGACCAAACAAAGTAGTTTCGCTTTCACAACGAAACACACAGCGCCTTCACGACATGGCGGCGGCAACAACAATACTACAGCGAGAATAAAAGTTACGCCTTCTTTCTTTGCGTGAACATTTGGATGGCGTTATGCAAATGTTCCCACATCGTGACGTAGATATGTGGGGGCGTGTTAAAACGAGCCGTTTTAGGTAGGCGTGGCTGACTCTTATCTTTTATAAAGAATATCTCTTTGGATTTGAGACTTTAGTCTTTGCAACTTTACAGATCTTCTTTATGCACCAAGAGCTTGTAACACTCCAAAGAGAAAGGAAAAATTTAAATCGCATCATATGACCCCTTTAAAGCGAACTGCACAAGCATCTCCCTTTATGAGAGTTTGGGCCACCTTCACAAAGCAGAACAGCCAGTCCTTAATATGGTTATGTTTACACAGAGTTCGGTTACTTACGAGAGTGACAACTGCATTCTGTAACTGAACACACACTGTACATTTTCAGCACTCCCTAACCGCATTTTCAGCTAACCCCTGCTGTGTAAACAGAATTGGGCTGGACCATTACTTCTATCTAGCGTGTGTTTCGGGTTTTTATGTGTGGTTTTGTACCTTACAGGGACACAGATATATATCATCCAATCAGTCTTCCACCGGAGCTGCTCCCGTCAGTTTTGTAGTTTTGCTCTCGAATTAAATGCTATGCTCCACTCGAATTAAAGTTGTTGTCATTTAATAAAGATCTGATGAATTAAAGGGGACCTACTGTGCAAAATTCACTTTTACATGCTGTTTGAACACTGATGTGTGTCCACAGTGTGTGTAAACAAGCAGCCTATAATGGTAAAAATCCTATCTGCATAAATCAGAAGCAGTGTCTGAATATATATATATATATTTTTTTTTTTTTTTTTTTTCTTACCAAGATGTGACACAGAAAATACCTTGTAACTCTAAGTTTAACTGCAGTGTGGCGCTGTTGATGAATTAAGCAAATATTGCCATCCTGATTTCTGGCAGTAATAAGGAAGTGAATATTGTTGAGGGGTACAACATTCATTCAGTATACTGCTGTGGCACTCAACTCTGCAGGCAAATAGATTGCAATTAGTTGGGTGTAATGGCCCATAAGCCCCACTCTAAAGGCTGCTGGGAAACCTGCGGGATATACACGGATGGCATGATCTGAACGACAATGTGTGGGGGGTGTCGATGAAATAGTGTTGCATACTTTAAAATTCAAATGCTCACACAATAAGTTGAGGGTCTGCAAGACACCATAGATTTCTGAGTATTTGTAATTCATTAGATTGTGGCATTGAATGTCATTTTCCTCCAACTGTTGCAAACTTGCTGACTGAGTTAAATCACATGCTGACAAACTAACAAACTAAAATTTGCAGTTGATGGTAATTAATTGTGCAACTGAATGCCAGGGGTGGATGATTCAAAAGTAAAATACTGCAAAAAATAAAGAGTACAAATATTTTAAAATAGTCAAGGTATGCATTACACACCATTTTGCACTAAATGTGATGGATGATGAAATAAGAATAATATTTTTAAGTACCAGTATAATAATTGACAGTAATATTTGGCTATAGTTATAAATATTTTCTCAATTGCCATGCAGAAATTTCCATTAACATTTTTAATGGTGACATTAATAAAACAATTAATCAGAGTTTTTAATAGGTCTATAGAAACTGACAGCTTTATTGATTCATTCAAATAAATCTATCTTTACAACTCTAAAACAATTTGTGCTACAAAAATTATTTTTAATGAATTAAGCAATAATCGACTAGAGGTGTTTTGACCAAGTATAAAAACAGCAATATGATAAACGATACCAATGTTCAGTAAATTAATGTATTAATTGCAATAATTGTAATCTACAACCTATAACCTATTTCATCTCTAGTCATTGCTACTGTAATGTCAAGAATCCAGATACAGTATGGCTGTTGCCTTAGAAAGCGTTTCCAATCCTAATTTAGAGTGGAAACAAAGTTTCTGATACATTTTCAGCCATACTGGATAAAGAACCCCCACCCCCCTGTACACATTTGGCCACTAGAGGAAACACCTATACAAAATACCATTAACCTGATGGATTGGATGGTAATAGGGTTAGAGGCACACTCAAAATGCATAAGAGGGAAAGGTTGCACGTCCACTGAAAATTATACATGGTAATGACTTTACTGAACTTCAGCTAATACACATAAAACCAAAGCAATGGAAAGAAACCATATACCCAACTTTCACACATTCCAATAACCAATTACGCTGTGGACTACGCTACAGCAAATAGTTATCAACATCAATCAAAAGCAAGTTTTGCATTAACCCTGTAAAGCCTGAAATAATAGTCAGATTTGTTT
>NW_015547668.1:19149-33852 GCF_001515605.1 Sinocyclocheilus anshuiensis | reverse complement strand
TACACACATATCAGTACAAATTACACACAATTAAGGGCAACGTATTTTAAACCGTTTAACCTCAATGCCCTTTTACTTGATTAAAAAATAAAACATAAACTATCATTCAGATGAAAGTCATGCCGTAGATCATGTACAGGTTTTTCAACAAATATTTGATCATGTTGATAATTTAGAGGCCTTAGAAAATATGTGTATCAAATATGATACTGTAGGATTTACAGGGTTAACAACAGAACCTATAAAAGAACCAGCGGAGTGCTGGTTGTTAGTGGTGGTGAGAGTTTGTGAGACATAATTGCGGACAAAACTAAGAGTGGAGCAGCGCCTTATACCTCACATTGGGAGAAACATTTTTGTCGCACAGCACGTACAAAGCACACATTGTCAACACATCTGCATTCCACAGCAGTGTCTCTGTGATGACCATATGGTCAAAAAAGACTGTTTCAGACAGTGCTGACAACAAAAAATAGATGATGGTAAATGTGTGAGATGTTGTTTGTGCAGCCTTCCAGAGCTGCTCATATTTATCACCTAAAGAGGCTTCAGGCAAGTGCAATGTGAATGCTAACTGCCATAGTTCATGTTCAAGATCAGGTTAAAAGAGAAAGGAAAGAGAAAGGTCTCCTTATAAATTAGATAGGTCGACCAGAATCGTGACAAAACTGATCATTCATAAACATAAGGACATGAGGTGAAAGCTCTGGATCAGAAAATACACAATACATACTCACATTTCCTGTTAAAATAACACAAATAGCTGTAGGTTTCAAAGACAAAATAGAATTACATTCACTTGAGTCGGGGGTGCCTCTTTTAATCCCGAAGGTAATCTAAAACGCTCATTGATGAGTTTGCAGGGTGTGTAAATCTAGTTTCCCTGAGCCTTACAATCAATCTAGGGAGGACTAGCAAACTAAATAAAACACCGCAAGACAAAGACAGTATTTTACCAAAGCAGAGAGAGCAGCTCCTCAGTGTTTAAATGCACCACTACACTTAGACTTCAATCCAACCTAATCTGCCCGAAAAAAAAAAATCATGATTCATGTGCAATCTAGTCGCAGCCCCAGATGGCACCCTCACAGACCAGTCTGTTCAATGACTGTCTCATGCATATTGCACACAAAACTGGAGAGTGCTAGCAGAAAATCGACAGTTCCAATAGGATTGGTTGGCTATACACAGGTTGCAGGACTCAATGTGCATCACTCTGCCTGGAAACAAACTGTGCTGATACAATGAGTGCTTCTCTAGTTGCTGGATTTGCCTATAAATTTGCCAGATTACTGTCTTCAAATCTTTGACTTTTGTTTGAGGCACTGTGTTGCCAATAAACTAGATATCAATGAGCAGAACTGCACATACTGTTTTGTTTTCTGAGTTCTGAATGTGAAATAATCATTACCTATCACATTTGGGCGCACATAAATTCTAACTACAAGGTCTGCACATATTTCTGCTTTTAACTGTGTTTTCTGTATAGCTAGTCACATATCTAAAAAATCCCCTCCTCTAAACAGCCCATAAAAAAAATAAAACAAGCTTTGGATGGTCACTTTTATGGTCAAACTTCCTTCTCCTCTCTAAGTGAACAGTTCTTGTCCAAAAAATGCTGTGATGACCAGATTTTATGCCGATAGTCAAAAGTCTGGCTATTCAGGTCTGTGTGCCATCCTGTTGGCAAAAATGCAGATGGCTAGACCAGAACTACGCAAATTCACCTGGGGCAAAAATCAAGGATGGTAGAAAACATTAAATTACTGATAAACTGATAAACACATAATAAGCAATGACGTTCAACACACAAGAATCATTATAGGCATGAATGGTAAAAAAACAGTGCTTCTTACCTTCATAGATTGCTTTAAATCCTTGGGCACTCACTGCAAAATCCGTAGTAAACCACAGCGCCAAAATCGACCCAGAACTCACGATGGGTGATGGCAACATGAAGCCAGACAACCTGAAAAAAAATGTAATGTAAGTGTTCATCATTATAGTATTAGAATTTGATCCACAATATACATTATTTCACATAAAAATAAACAGGTAATTGTTTCATTCATTCCTGTACTTTTCTAAAGTAGTTCACACTTTCTTTGTCACGTTTTTAATGAGCAGGACCAAATCGTGAGCGCACTTAGCTGCCATAAGACTCCACGTTACTGCCTCACCTTTGACACCACTCTAGTGAATTAGATGACAATAACAAGCTGAAGATAAAACTGGGGTCCTCCGTAACAAAGACTAGCCTCTGTGGTTCTCAAGTGAAGGATAAGACATTTTTTTTTATGAAAGCAAGGAGAAATAAACTGGTCCCATTCCTCAGAGATCTCAGCTAAGTAGCAGCAGTTATCTGACTCTAACACATCAGCTAAAGTTCATGGAATTCTCTAAAGATGATTCATGTTATCTCAGACCAGCAAAAAACCAGAACAGAGCACAGACTCCTTAATTCTTGTTTCAGCAATCATCTCATTTCCTAACTAGTAGTCATTTGCAAACATCGAGATTATCATTGACTAGAAATGTTTATTGCTTAATGTCCTTTATTGCTCTTCTATAGCAGAAACACAATGGTCATCTCAGATGTTTTAAGTTAACCAAATGTTTCTTGTAAAATTAAAAAATAGACACTTATGAGCACCATAAGTGCCATGTTGTAGGCATAAATGAATGTGAATAAATTTACTCACATAATTTGCTCTTGGAAGAGTTCATAGTGAAAGCTAACTAACTTTAGGATTGTGGGACAAATCTGACCAACATTTTCAAGAGATCATCAGAATTATACTGAACAACATATCCTAGGGCATTTCAGGGCCCAGTTTTATGGCAGTGTCCCTCTCTTACTGCCACAGTGAAGAGACACCTCTTAAGCCCGGGACACACCAAGCCAAGATGTTCAGTTTAGGGAACAAGTCAGTGGTTACATATGTAACCATGGTTCTCAGAGGGAACGAGATGCTGCATTAAAATGCTTTGGGAACGCCTCTGCATGACCGCGTTCTGAAGCACATGTGGAATCAGTCCAATAGAGAAGCGAGACATCACGAGCGGGGTGACATGAGCAACCAGGAAGCATAAAGGCGCACCCAACAAAGCGCATGTTAGCTTCTGATGAAGTGAGCACCTGCAGGGAGTATAGCAAAGAGACCTCGGAGAACAATAGTTACATACATGCTCCGGGTCGAGTGCGCTCTCACCCCCACAGGAACGATGCAGATTAAGCTTTTCTTGGCCGGCTTCTTGGAAGGGAGGAGAACAGAAGGCTGGAAGTACTATGGGCTCTGGCGTAGAAGTGGGCACCTTAAGGACATACCCGGGCCTTGGGTAAAAGAACGCCCTAACCATGGGCAAACTCCAGGCACGAAACTTAAAGTGCCTGAAGATCCCCTATCCTCTTAAGGGAGGACATAGCGAGGAGGAAGACTGTCTTAAGAGAGGAACCTGTCTGGAACCTCCTCAATGGGTTCGAAGGGGGCACTGCACAAGCCCTCCAGAGCCACCGCCAGGTCCCATGAAGGTACCTTATTGCACTGTACTGGCCTCACCCTCAGGGTGCCACGGAGGAAACGACTGACAAGTGGGTGTCTTCCCAATGACTGACCACCCAGAAGGGTGTGGTAAGCAGCTATGGCCACCACGTATACCTTCAGAGTGGAGGGAGATAATCCTGTGGTGAAACACTCCTGCAGAAACTCCAGAACTGTACCAACTGGGCAGTTGACTGGGTCTTGCAGTCGCTGTCCGCACCAAGAAGTGAAAAGTCTCCACTTCAAGGCATACTGTTTCCTCATGGCGGGAGCTCTGGACTGGAATATGGTCTCAACAATCTTGGTTGAGAGCAGTGTTGGGCATGTTACTCTGAAAATTTAATCAAATTACTGATTACTGATTACTCCTTTTAAAAGTAATCACGTTACTATTCTGATTACTTTATTTCAAAAGTAATTAGTAATTAGTTACATTACTAGTTACGTTACTTTTTTCTCCATTAAATTTATGAAATCCCAGCATACATGCTCCCGATAAATATTTGTTATTAAAGCATCAACATTCACAGAACACTGTTATTTTTAACTATGTTTTGGCATGGCAGAATGCCAGCAAAGAGCGCTGCATTTATAATCTCTAAAAGACATCTCCGTTCATCGCAGTCTCACAAATCTCTGTTATAACACAATAAATATATGCATAATTAATCTTTCATAATGTCTACAATTCGTGTGCTATAATGAGAGGATTCATGAGCACGCAAATTTCAGCACTGCATTACTCAACGCTGCAAACACGTGTTATAGCCTAAATAGAAACTCTGCATACGTTTGCACCTGTTAATCGTTTATATTATATATATATATATTTATATCAATTTTTAATTGCTTTTTGTGAAAAGCAATTTAGATGAATAGCAATTTTTTTGTTTTAGATATTTTATGTTTAGATATTTCTATTTTGCAGGAGTCCCGTGAATCATTTTATTCTCCCGCATCCCGCACACACACGAGTGTCTACCCACCCGCACCAGCACTCGCCCATCTTGTCCCGTGCCGCACTCTGTTGTGTTGGGTCTCGCGTCGGGTCTGGCACTTGACTCGACAGTGCGTGTGCTACATCCTTTTTACAATATCTAGATTATAAAACACTGCATTCTGTCAGCAATGTAACGCGGCAGTAACATATAGACTTCGGCTTGTAACTATATTCTAATTACTATTTTGAAAATTATAACGCGTTAAATTACTCCGTTACTAAAAAAGTAATCAAACTACAGTAACGCGTTACTAAGTAATGCGTTACTGCCCAACACTGGTTGAGAGACTGGATGCTAAGAGCTGTGCCACCTCGGGGGCCACACCCACAGCTTCCATAACTCCGGGCGGGGGTGAAGGATGGAGCCTCTTCTTGAGAGAGGAGGTCCCTCCTGATCGGAATTTCCAGCGGAGAGCCGTCAAGAAGGGACACAAGGTCCGAGAACTACACTCAGGCCAGACAAAATGGGGCTACTAGCAGAAGACAGATCCCGTCCCGGTGTACTCTTTCCAGGAGCAGAGCGATCGGGGGAAAGCATACAGACGAAGCCTAGGCCACATCCGCACATCGATACGAGAAGGAGACAGACGTGCCTGCATCGTTGTCGAATCCCACACCACGCCGAGACAAGTGGTTCTCTGTAGTGGAGAAAGCACACTTTTCTTGGCGTTTGGCCTTAACCCCAGCTCTTTCATAAGGGCGAGGATGACATCTTAATGCCGAGCCG
The DNA here is from genome assembly GCF_001515605.1 of Sinocyclocheilus anshuiensis. Classification (NCBI taxonomy): domain Eukaryota; kingdom Metazoa; phylum Chordata; class Actinopteri; order Cypriniformes; family Cyprinidae; genus Sinocyclocheilus; species Sinocyclocheilus anshuiensis. The sequence continues at coordinate 28,583 of NW_015547668.1, read as the reverse complement.
CCAACTGCTCCGATTGAGCCAGTATCAACCAATCGTCAATGTAGTTGAGTATGCAGATGTCCTGGCGTCGCAGCGGAGCCAGAGCAGCATCCACACACTTGGTGAAAGTGTGGGGTGAGAGTGACAGGCCAAAGGGAAGAACCCGATACTGTTATGCTTCGCCCCCGAAAGCAAACTTCAGGAATTTCCTGTGTTGAGGAAGGATGGATATGTGGAAGTATGTGTCCTTGAGATCTATTGTGGCAAACCAGTCCTCGGACCTGATTTGAGACACTATCTGTTTGATAGTGAGCAACTTGAACCGAAGGCGTTTGATAGCGTGGTTCAGCAGACGTAGATCTATGATCGGACACAACCCCCCATCCTTCTTTGGAAAGATGAAGAAATGGCTGTAGATCCCAGACTCTCTCGAGAGAGAGAGGAGGAACACGTTCTATGGCCACCTTTCTCAAGAGAGTGTCTACTTCTTGTTCCATTACCAGAGCCTACTCGGGGCCCACTAGTATGGGAATGACCCTGCTGAAACGAGGCAGTCGAGAACCAAACTGAATTCTGTAGCCTCTTTCTACAGTCTGCAGGACTGTGAGATATTTGGCAGAAGTTTCCACGCTGCCAGAAACACTACTAAGGGAAGAATAATGGAAGACCCTGACCGAGAGTGTCGACCCGACCCCTGCTCTTTCTGCAGGGGGGTATGGGTTGCGACGCTCTGTTTCTGGGTCTGGCGGTATGAGGAGCTAGACGGCTGAGGCTGCTCCCGCTCAGTAGCCCCGTGGACCTGGGAATGGTGAGGAAGGAAACGTTGGAATGCTGCTGCTTGCTTCCTCGACTCCTGAAACCTCTCGATGACATTGTTTACTGCATCACTGAATAGGCCAGAAGGCGAGAGCGAGGCATCCAGCAGGAAGAATCTGTCCTTATCTTGCATTTCGGACAGATTCAACCACAGATGCCTCTCCGTGGCCACCAGTGCTGCCACTGAACAGCCGATTGCTCTGGCCATTTCCTTGGTGGCCCGGAGGGACAAATCTGTGGCCCGACGCAGTTCAGTAACCACGTTGGATTCCTCTTCCTCCTTCTCATCCAGGTCCTTGAGCAGGTCAGCCTGGTATGCCTGCAACACCGCCATAGTGTACAGACACGCGCCGGCCTGACCTGCCGCCGTATAAGCTTCCCCTTACTAGACCGGATGTCAGTCTAACTGGCCTGGTGGTAAGCTTCGGGGCCTTCAGGCCTACTGTGATCTAGCACACAGGAAGCGTTCGTCTAATTTACTTTTGTGACGAACGTCCTGCTTCTCGGCTGGCCAATCGATGTTTAACTTAGTTACAGCATAAGTCACAACCTCCACGAACTCCTCATATGTGGACTGTGGTGGCGAGTCCACAGTCTCCTCTATGTCGATGCTCATCACATCAACCTCCTCGGAGAAAGATAGTTGAAGCGTCTGGCTCTTTCTCTGGGGGGGAAGAAACCGCAGAGTGGGTTTCTGATTCCTGAGAGGGATCCGTGGATCTAGCAGGTGAGATAAGGACGAGCCCATCTCGGATCCCTCCGCTAAACCCACTTGCAATCTCCATGACAACAATCTGCACTGTGCCTCAGCAGCAGTGGGACCGGTGCCAAGAGGATCGCGAGCCTCACCGCTTTCATTGAAGACGGCCAGGCGGGAGTGTAGCACACGCAGTGAGAGCAGCTCACAGTCATGACAATCAGCCCCCTCGAGAGCTGATCGTGCATGCTTTGCTCACAAAGAACTGACACACAGATCGTGTGTATCCCCACTCGCAAGATAGTGTAGGCAGGGAGGAACATATCGTCTGAAGTGCCATTCGCTCCCCACAGATTAAGACTTCACACTTTGACATTGTACAACTTCTCTAACAATATGTTAAGAGCATCCCAGATCTGGTTCCCCTGAAAGCATGCATACTGTAGTACATTTCCTGTCAGCATCATGCTGTTGTGGCTGTAGTAATCACACAATGCAGGAGAATAAAAAAAAAAAACTCTATTAATCCACAAAGAAATGCTCAGGAGATCGCAGGAGCAAACCATATAATAATATACAGGGAAAACATAACTAGCAACCAATGCAAATGATTTGTAACTATAGAAACAAACAGAGACATAATCAACAGAACATGGAACAGGTGTGTATCTTCAATCAGAAACTATGGAAATAAACTAGTTATTGGGAACAAAAGAAACAGGTACAATAACTATTACTAAACCAAAACAGAATATATACGACATTAGTCCCCCCTCTGAAAATGCATTTCCTTGTGCCATAGAAAATATAGTCCAACAGAGGAAGGAAGGTTGGCGCTCTTGAGCTGGAGAGAGACATAGCCAAGCAGCAAGCAGAACATTCCATGGGTTTAGAGGGAAGGAGGAGACAGGGAGGAGTTGATGGACAGATCAGCCAGGTGAGGACCCAGCACACAGCCAGTGTGAGGGCCCAACGGTGAAACTGTCAGGATGACGCCAGGAACCAGACCACCAGAGAGAAAGTGGAGACATGTGAGGTGGAGATTCATACAGAGCTGAGAAGACACAGACCCAAGGTGACACCGAAAGTCTGAAGAGACAAGGCGGAGCTGCAGGCTCGCAGGAACGAGGTGGAGATTTCGGGGCGGAACCTGTGAGAGTGAAGACCAAGGTGAAGTCAGAGGGAAGGAGGAGACCAGCAGAATTTGAGGGATGGATGGATGAGGCACAGCCAGAGGCCCGGAAGACCGTGGTGGAGGCAGAATGGTGACTGACCAAGACAGAGCTAGAGGGACAAGTGAGCCAAGTGGAGCTGAGGGATTGTAGAGTCTAGGAAAAGCTGAAGGGTCGAAAGGGCCAAGATGGAATGCAGGGCTCAGAGACCTGAGGTGGGGCTATGGGATTGACACCCCAGGATGGAGCTGGAGACCTGGAAGCCAGAGGCGGATCCAAACTGCATGGTGAGACCACATATGGAGGAGCTGAGGGGCTGAAGGGATGCGTCGGAGACGGAGCTGAGGAACTGACTGGAATTGATGGAATTGGAGACATTGGAGTTTAATTCTCTCCAATTCCTCAAACCATAGTATATAGACCTGGTACAGCTCACCCTCAGTGGCAGGTATATGGGCAGGTCTCCATCCCATGCCCTCGTACTCCACTAAGGTGCCCTACTTACAGGACATAGTTGCCGGCTTACACACCTGGGCATACTCAAGGTTGGGCTCAGGCTCCGAGGTGATGCTGGGCTCAGGTTTCAGCTCTGGTATCGAGGTGGGCTTCGTTTATGTCTTCGGCAGACACAGGCTCTACAGTATATATATACAGGCAGAACATAACTGGCAACCAGCGCAAATAATTTGTAACTAAAAATAAACAGGGATATAATCAACAGGTTAGGGAAAAGGTGTGTAACTCAAATCAGAAACCATGGAAACAAACTAATGGTTGAAAAGAGGGAACAACTACAACTAAACCAAAACAACATACACAGAACGTACACGTAGACAGTCAGATATGAATCCCATTTGAAGATTACACCAATCCAATGACTGATGGGCTAACTCTGCCCTCTGAGTCATTACATTAATGATGTCATCAATTAATTTGCACATGGGCAGTTGTGTTCAAGTCTAGAAGCTTGTCATGCAGTCTCCTTCTATTTGTACATTCTACTTTGTCAGTTCTGCTGCGTGCCACATTTGAAAAAAGGTCACAGTACACCTTTTCAAGTATTATATATGATTATTTCTCGCTTGTGACCACAAAATTGTCCTTATAACAGGGTGTTCCTCCATGATACATGTTGGGCCACTTGTATTGAGTTAGGGACAGGCTGGCAGAGTTGTGACAGACCAATTGACCATACCTGCATTTCAGCTCACTCTTACATCCATGTTGCTGAGTTTGTAAAAAATGGTGTGTACATTTGGTCCCCCACTGCACACATTTGATCCCTCATGTTGAATCCCCTATGGAATGGTTGAAAATGGCAATTTTATCAGTTATTCTCTCGCAGCAACACTTTCACTGTACAGGAGTTTCTCCCGACTCGCACATCCATGCTGCTGCATTTGTGGTGTGTACATTTGGTCCCTCATGTTGAATCAGGATATACTATGGAAAGAAGGCAGTCTAGCATTATACTGGAGGCAGCATTATGCTCTGAGCAATCTGGGAAAACATAGGTACTGGCATTCATGTGGATGTTACTTAGACACATACCACCTACCTAAAGATTGTTGCAGACCACATACACACCTTCGTGGCAATGTGTTCCCTGATGGTAGTGGTTTTTTTCAGCAGGATAATGCACCCTGCTACACTGCAAAAATTGTTCATGGTTTGAGGAACATGACAAAGAGTTCAATGTGTTGCCTTGGCCTCCAAATTCTCCAGATCTCAATCTGATTGAGGCTCTATGGGATGTGTTGGATCAATATATCTGATCCATTGAGAGACCCCATCACACAATTTGCAGGACTTAAAGAAGCTGCTGTTAATGTCTTGGTACCAGATACTACAGGACACATTCAGAGGTCTTATGGAGTCTATGCTGTTTTGACAGCACAAGAGGGACTTACACAAAAAACTAAGATCATTATTATTATTCATACAACAAGAGTTATTAAACATATGCATTATAACCTTGGCCGTGTTAATAATGGCACTCTAATTAAACCATCCACTACACTAAGAAAATAGGCATAATTTTTTTTTATCTCTCCCACACTTTTGAAGCATGTATAAATGATTTCACTAAAACTGCATTCATTAATTTCATATATGCTGCATTGACACTGAACAGCCACAAAGACAGGACAGATCCTCACATATATATTAGTACTCAGAGGCGGACAGTAACTAAGTACATTTACTTGAGTATTGTACTTAAGTACACTTTTTGAGTATCGGTACTTTACTTGAGTATTATTTTTTCTGGAAACTTATGACTTTAACTTCACTACATTTGAAAGACAAATATTGTACTTTTCACTCCACTACATTTCTATCAAGGTCCTCGAAGTAGAAAGTCGTTACTATGTAGCAGCTTTGAAAGTCAGTAGGTGATTTTTTTCTTCTCTAAAATGTGACTTTCTTTTTTTTCAGACAGTTTATCAGTAATCACTCTTGCAGGGCTACATGAAGTGATTTCCCAGCATTTTTTGAACACTGACCAGTTGCAAATGTGATATTTATTTACAACAATTCAATAATAAGAAGTTAATATTGTGGTATATATTAGACACAATATTGTCTGATTTTGCTAAATTGTGTAAGTGAAAATATTACCTATAAAGCCACAGAAGAACTGTTGTGCATCTCCTAATAAAACACAAGTACCACGAGAGCGATTAGACAGCATTTTTTACATTTTTGTTGTGATGTTAAATAAGCCTTGCTGTTTTGCTTTTTTGTTAAAGCAGTGTTTCTGTTGTAAAGTTATACAGCTACAGTTGTGTTGCTGGGTTTTAAAGCAGGTTTGATTTTGTTTCTTCCTTATCACTCTGTATTTACAGGATTTCACTGTCCACTCTGTTCAAATGTGATTGAATGGCTACACATAGATGTGTGCACACACTGTCAGAGCTGTGTGAGATCACTACCATCCTGTTTTTGTGGGGGTGGGTGGGGGTGTTAAATATTTATTTATTTATTTATTTATTTATATGTATATATTTATTTATGTTTTGTTTGTTTTTTCCCCATAGGTTTTTAACATTCTAAAAGCTCTTTATTCCAAAGATACTACAAGCTAGTCAGTGTATTCAGTAGGTGTAATGTATTCTAAGTTGCTTCAGAAGTATTACAAGTACAAGTACAAGTACAAGTATTACATACAACAATAAAACAGTGCATTGACATAAAAAAGGAAATTTACTGTTGGTACTTAAGTACTTTAAAAAGCAAGTACTTCTGTACTTTTACTTAAGTAAAAATCTGTCTTTACAACTTTTACTTGTAATGGAGTAATATTTCACCCGCGGTATCTGTACTTTCATTCAAGTAATGGAGTCGAGTACTTTGTCCGCCTCTGTTCGTACTACACAAAATGGAGCACATCTCCATATCCATTTATTAAACTGTATACACTTAATAAGTGTTTTTTGTGACACAACAATGTATATGAACATACCCATTAAAGGGATAATTCACGACAGCACCACACATGTGTGTAGAACCCGGATGTGTTGTGATACTGTCGTAAATGCAAAGACTGACATGGAAGAGAAGAAATTGTTGAATAAAGTTGTTATTTTTGTTTTCTTTGTGCACAAAAAATATTCTCATAGCTTCATAAAATTAAGGTTGATGTCACATGGACCACTTTATCAACGTCCATGCTACCTTTCTGGTCCTTTAATGTGGTAGTTCCATTGCTGTATATGCACAGTCAGAAAGTTTGCATTCCGAAGATGAACAAAGGTCTTACAGGTGTGGAACGACATGAATGTGAGTAATTAATGACATAATTGTCATTTCTAGGTGAACTATTACTTTCAAGTTTAATACCCTTAAGTTTAACCTTCGAACATGTTTGGACTCTATGCATTCAGCTTAGTATAGTCTGGAAATGGTTCGGAAAGTGAATAATTTAGGTAAAATCTTAAAGACACTGTTAAAACTGTGAACTTTATACTATGCAAATAAGAGTGGCCCATACTGTGGCTAGCTGTGATCCCAAGAGCCAATAATGTCACTGGACTGGAAAGGCACCAATTTGCAAATCCCTCCTGCTCAGGAAGGATTAAATAGTTCAAAAGAACTGAAGTAGAACAACATCAGATGAAGAAACTGAACTGAAACAAAAACGTTCTGATAAAAGGAAAGACTGGGGAGTTCAGCAACAGTTTTGACCATAGTGTAACTATTTTAATAGTTAAAAAAACTATTTTTTGTCTATGCAATGTCATTATCTTTCTGTGTTTGCCTACAACTGTATTTTATTACTGTATATAACCACTAATTGTAAAGCATCCTTTGAGGTCTGAAAGTATGCTATAGAAATTAAACATCGTCATCTTCTTCTTCTTCTTCTCTCAGCGAAATTTACCCACCCCAAAACATGACACTGAACAAAACAAAACTGCGATTAGTCACTTACGTCAGTCTGACAGACTCTTCCTGACTAAGTGGGATGTCCTTGGCCATATGCAGTGGCTATAGAGGCCATATTTTATGTCATCAGGCAAAGGTCTGGCTATGTGAGACTATACCCCACTAAGTCGACAGATCGACAGACTATCTAGAGCACTATTATGATCTATTTATGGGCAATATCACACTAGCTGTAGTGCAATAAATATACATTACCTGCAGAAGAATGACAGCCATGATATAGAACTATATCACACATCTGTGAGTGTAATATTGCTTTTATTTAACAGCTCAACAGAAATAATTATGTCAATAAATAAAGGAAAACCTGCAACAATGTAACCTGCACTCACATGGTATCTGTGAAGATTTCCAGTCAGGATTCTGAACGTATCATAGTACTGAGACTGCTCACATCAGAGTTGCAAATGACCTGCTCTTATCATCTGATTGTGGTTGTATCTCTCTATTAGTGCTACTGGATCTTAGCGCTGCATTTGACACTATCGACCACAACATTCTTTTGAAAAGACTAGAAAATTATGTCGGCATTAGTGGAATTGCATTGGCATGGTTGAAATCATACTTATCTGACTGTCATCAATTTGTAGCAGTGAATGAAGAGGTATCATATCGTTCATAAGTGCAGTACGAAGTACCACAAGGCTCAGTACTAGGACTGTTGCTTTTCACGTTTTACATGTTACCCTTGGAAGATATCATCAGAAAACATGGTTTTATCTTTCACTGTTATGCTGATGATACTCAGCTCTATATTTCTTTGCAGCCCGACAAAACATACCAATTCGCAAAACGGAATGCATAGCTGATATAAAAAAATATTGGATGACTAGTAATGTCCTACTGCTAAATTCTAAAAAAACAGGTGTTAATTATCGGACCAAAAACCACTGCATGTAATAATCTATAACACTGTCAAACACTTAATGGCTGTGCTGTCAATTCTTCGTCATCGGTTAGGAACATAGGTGTGCTATTTGATTTGATTATTTTGAAAGATTCCTTTCAAAGTAATATTTCTAGTAGGGATGCACCGATACCGATACTGGTATTCAGTATTAACTCATGTATAGCTGATGTGCGCAAGCTGAAAAGCAAAGCTCGCTGAGTGGATTGAGCGCGTGGCAGCGCAGATGCGCGAGCTTGTCGAGTGAATATACCTTTCTCACAGACATCACTGGAAAGTTTGTAGTTCGGTCGGATATGTCAAAAACATGCAAGTAAAACAATGCACAAGTTACTTAACGGTAGGGAGGGAGAGAGAGAGAGAGAGAGAGAGAGAGAGAGAGAGAGAGAGAGAGAGAGAGAGAGAGAGAGAGAGAGAGAGAGAGAGAGAGAGAGAGAGAGAGAGAGAGAGAGAGAGAGAGAGAGCGCACTTCTGTTGTGTGATCTTTGATGTTCACTCAGCACACGCATCATTTGGATTAAAACTAAATCGTAAAAATAAGACCATTTATAGGGGCATTCACTATAAACATAATTTATTTTCAACCTTAGGCATACACGACTTTCTGGCGAAAGTGAATCTAGCAGCCTGTGTGAAATGTGCTAGGCTGTACTTGTCCCTCTCATTCTGCGCCAGTACAAATACGTGCAAGCGTTGCGCGTGTTTTGCTTGCTTGAGTGTTTCTGCATTATATGAGTGGCTTTGGAATATAAATCGTAGCACATTTCAGATGAAAAAACGCGACTTCTATTTCTGAAAATATCACAGTTAGGAGATTTATAACGAGTGGTTCCCTGCATTATTACAGCAAAGCGCGTGATTACAGTACTAAGCCGCTGCAATGGAGCAGCTCTAATGCTATTAAATTAAAGATGATGTACCATAGAGCAAAACAATGAACAGTGAAAGTAACAAAAACTTGTAAAATACATTTTAATGGGCATAATTAAGTGTGAAAATAACCGAAGGACATACAGTCAAACCAAAAATTATTCAGAGACCAGATATAATTTTTGATATTTTTTTACTACTGTGTGCAGGACACTATAGTTCATTTATGTAAGTGAGGATAGCAAGATAAAGTAAACTGTGACATATTATACCCAAAAATTCTTCATACAGTGGACAACCTGTAAAACTGATGCAAATTTGGGACCAAAAATTATTTAGACCGAGTCTGGGAAAAAAATTTAAGTTCAGGTTTGCATGAACCTGGATGACAGCATGCCCAGGAGACTACTGCCATTAAGGATAAGGGTTGCCCGACTAAATATTGATAGTTGTGTAAATAATGTCATACTAACAGCTGTCTGAATAATTTTTGGTTGATTGTAATCTATTACATACCTTTCTATCAAAATTATCTAACATTATCAAG
>NW_015547668.1:7327-18882 GCF_001515605.1 Sinocyclocheilus anshuiensis | reverse complement strand
ATTTTAAATAGTTACAAATGCAATAAAAATATCGGTATCGGTACTCGGTATCGGCAAGTACCAAAAATGAACGTATCGTATCGGGCGAGTACTGGAAAATGTGGTATCAGTGCATCCCTAATTTTTAGCATTTGTAAAACCGCATTTTTCATTTTAAAAATAGATCAAAATTATCACCTATGCTCTCAATGTCAAATACAGAAATGTTAATTCATATGTTCATGACCTCAAGGTTAGATTATAGTAATGCTTTATTGGGTGGTTGTTCTGCTCACTTAATAAACAAACTTCAGCTGGGGCAAAATGCAACAGCTAGAGTTCTTACTAGAAACAGCAAGTATGACCATATTAGCCTGGTACTGTCAACACCGCATGGGTTGAATGGTTTAGCTCCTCGTTACTTTAGCGAGCTCTTATCGCATTATATTCTTTCATTTTTGCTGCAATCTCAAAACTCTGGCACATTACATTTTTCACCCATTGAATGTGTATAAGTATCGCTTTTTATTTCTCCTCTTTCCTACTACTTGTTTCACTTCTGTTTCAGTTTTTTATAACCATTTCTTACTATGTGTCAGTAAGTTGCTGTTATTTTAGCATGTGAGTTTGGCTCAGTGTTATTTTTTTAGGATTACTGATAAACTAATGTAGTTTGATTTGTATTAGTTATCTATTTTAGTTTTAGTTACAGTTGTAGTAATGTTGTCATTTTATTAGTTTTGTATTATGTCTATATAGGTTTTTTATTAAGTTTTAGTTTTATTTAATTTGAGTTATTTCAGTACTTCAACATACAAAATGGATATGAAATAATATATATATATATATATTGAATGTATTTATATATATGTACATGTATATGTATATGTGTGTGGCTGTACATACACATATGTAGTTGTTTTTTGGTGTTTGGCTTAGTGTTATGTTAGAATCATTATTATACTCATACCTTTGGTTCTTTTAATATTTTGAATTGTTTTTAGCTTTATTTTTGTTGTTTTCATTTAAATGTTTAGTTTTGAAATGTTGTTGTATGCATTTGTCATTTTTATTTAATTTATTTTATTTTCTTAAATGTGTATATATAGTATTTATAGAGTTTTAGCTTTTAGTTTTAATTACTTTTTCTTATTTGTAAGTCACTTTGGATAAAAGCGTCTGCTAAATGACTAAAAGTAAAAGTAAAAGTAAAAGCTCTAAAAGTGAATGAACACAGGAATTGAAATAGCAAAGTAAGGTGTTTTGTATGTGATGGCTCTATTATTGAACAGTAGATATTGAATAGTGGCTTGTATTTTTTTATTCCAGCCACATTAATCCAAACTAAATTGTCTGAGTGCTTGCTGGCATGTACAAAGGCTAGATAATGGCTGTTTGGCTGAAGTGCTTACCTGCAATTTCTCTGCCAATGTAATATGATTATCCAAGCATGACTTTACAAGGACTGTGCTTTCCATGAGGGTTCACAGGTCAAGAAAGTCCAGCTCATGAACTGATATAATCTCAGTCCTCTACAGTGAGGTTTCCACTGGGCATATATAGCATTTTCATCATCGTTTTTCTTCATGTGCAAACACTGGTCAGTGTAAGGTTATCGTGTTTTGACCGAAGAGGACTCTGCGACTGAGCATCTGGAGTTTTTATTAGAGCCCATATCAAAAGCGATCACAGTCGTTCAATCACAAGTCTGTACAGATATGGTTCTGGAAGATTCAGCCCAGAGTGAATTAGCTCAGAACGAAAAAGTGACTTGGCATCATTTCAAACATTACTTAACGAAGGCCTGTGTTGATGCTCAACATCAGTAACACGGAATACCCTTCCTATTAATGACCACCTTCCTCGCCTGGTGGCTCTAAAGTACTTTTAAGTGTTTTTTGTTTTTTTTCTTTTGGCCATTAGGCAGCTAGCTTTCAATAAACCCCTTCATCTTCATTGATTGAATTTTGTTTGTTTTTTTCATTGAAGAAGCCAGCAAGACCTTACAGGAAAAAAAAAAAGTGAATGGTGATCATCGTAAGACCACTGAATAGTCTCCTCGCTCTTGAGTACTGCTCTTTTAAATCTATTAAAATTCCTGTCTGATTTCAGTTAGGTGACTGTTAAAACTGATCAAACCCTAACACTCCAAAAGTAAGTGATATTGTATAATAGCAAGAATTAGGTTAAACCCAATTATAAACCAACTTCCACGGACCTGTTCTGTCAAATCGAGTTGTCTTCAATTTGGTTGCACGACTCTACAGTAAGTGAGAATACTGAGAAATTTTCACCAGTGAAGTTTGCTGGTGAGGAGTATGTTTATGCTGGTCTCTAGGTGGATCAGCACCTAGAGAGGACCTCTACAGCCCTGAAAGTCAGCTGAGACCAGGACAACTAGATGAGCCCCAGATACAGATCCCCAGTAAAGACCTTGTCTCAGACGGCCACCGGGACAAGACCACAGGAGCCAGTTGAAACCTCTGCACAATGTGACTTTGCTGCAGCCTGGAATTGAACTGCTGGTTTCATCTGGCCAGAGGAGAACTGGCCCCTGACTGAGCCTGGTTTCTCCCAAGGGTGTTTCTCCATTCTGTCACCGATGGAGTTTTGGTTCCTTGCCGCTGTCGCCTCTGGCTTGCTTAGTTGGGGGCACTACATTTCCAGCAATATCGTTGACTTGATTGTACAGATACTATTTAAACTGAACTGAGCTGGATGATGACATCACTGAATTCAATGATGAACTGCCTTTAACTGAAAAATTAGTGTTTACTATTGTCACTTTGCATTATTGACACACTATTTTCCTAATTAATGCTTTGTATTAATGCTGTATTAATATTAATAATGCTGTATTAATTAACTAATTAATACAGTTGCTTTGACACAATCTGCATTGTTAAAAGCGCTATTTAAATAAAGGTGACTTGACTTGACTTGACTGGTCCAGCAGCTGGACTAGCAACAAACCAGCACTAAAGATTATAACTCAGCTCTGACCAGCTAGAAATTCAAGTTGGTCTGAAGTGATTTAAAGACTCTGACGTCAGACACACTCTAGAATGAAAACCTGCTCCTTGATTAATTCAAGAACTTCTGCAACCCCTAGACTAGTTTGATCTTACCTTTAGTTGTATGGTACTGTACAGAAGAAAAGTTGTACAGTAATGAACCCACCTTGAAATGACCCACTGTGTTTTGCTCTGCTCTTTTGAAATAAGAGATGCATAATTGCTCTAGTTAACATCATTTGAAAGATTATGTGGGCCCTAACCTTCACAGACTATGCTATTATGAATTTACAGAATGAGGGGTAAAGATATCACTGTGATACAATCATACCACTGGGGATTCTGAAGGACAAAGCTATGCCTTTGAACAGACATTCAATCAGAAAAACAATGTAGCTGGCGAGGTCACCAAAATTTGACTGCTCGCAATAAACGAACAAGGATTTGGGTTCAAAGAAAGAAAAGCGATGCTTCAGATGTCTGAGATGAGTGTAAACTAAAATCTTTTGTCTCTGTGCTCTCTTGAAAATCACAATGCGGTTCTCATGGTCAGTTTTATAAGGCCATGTTTTACTTTTAAAGTTCTATGAATGTTGCTCTCAGCAGCACCAAATATCCTTCTACTGTACCTGCAATTCAGTTTGCCACACATCTCTCAAAAATAATAAAAAAAGTACAATTTACAGCAGTGTGTTGAATTATACAGTATATCCTTCAAGAGTATATATTTTTTTAAGGTCAAAGATTTCCATTTTATCTTTTGAACAGAAAAAAACAACAAATATGGTGACTCTTTTAGGTAGCATATAATGACATTTGCATTGTGGTTGTATATTTTTCAATTTACAACCATATGTTTCATTAAACAATATAATGCTACTATATATACAAAAATCTGCTTTGTACCTTAAAATGTACAGATAACCACCATGATAATATAGGTGGTGAAATAGTCACATGATGAGTTAATCGTAAGTGACCTGTCCATAAAACATAGCCAATACTTGCATATAGATGGTGCAAAGGTTTATACACATCAGGGATAACACACAACATTAAAATAATGAAATAAATTTCACATAAATATCAGAAAATGTAACGCAAAACATCCTAATGTAAATTACTGATTATACAGACACTATTAGATGAGAACTGAACTGTGCTGAATAATGACATCGCTGCTTTCTACAGGGCTGCTTTACAGCTGAATTGAACTACTTTTTATAATTTATGGTATTTACACAGTTATTGAGTGGAACTGAATCAACATTGAACTGACCTCAGCTGAAAAATGACACTATACTTTTTTTTAGAGCTGCTTTACAGCAGAATTGATCTCTGTTTGCATAATTGAATCATTATGTTCCTGTTTGTCCCTGTAAAGCTGCTTTGTATTGTGAAAAGTCCTATACAAATAAATGTTGGAAAAATAAAATGCCATGTTGCCTTTAATAGTCATAATTCATTCATTCAAAATGTATGTAGCAGACTGTGGGTTTTAGTTGTGTAAAGCTAATTCTAAATGTCACATTGTTTTGTCCTATTTATACTTTATTTCTCTTTTTCTTTTCCACTGCCTCCATATTACATTTGTCATAAGCTCTAGGGTACCTTTGACTCATGTAATTTTAGTACTAATGGTCTTTTTTTCCATGAGGAAGATTCATTCCCTGAACTGAACCCTCCCAAAAATAGTCTACACAGAGTGAATCATGAATTGGCCACCAGGTGAAACATTCGTCATCCTGTAAAAGGGTGAGCACACCACTGGTGACCACCACTGGTGTAGTCACAATATATTGGTATATCCATCACATGGCTCGGCAAGCCCCAGCTCTCCTTGACTTGCAGTACAAGTGCATCAATCATGAAGCAGCAACTCTCTTGGTCTGCCATGGAATAGAATTCCTGACAGAGCTCCATTCTACAAGCCCACCACATTTTTCCACAGCTTTCTTCTCCTGATTCTTCTGACAAGCTAAGCAGTACTCAAGGATACTCAAATTGTGTAGCCTGGGAGCCACTTTTAGAACATTGTTGTGGTGATAGCCCCATACCATCTTCATCGTATCTTATTGCATTTGTTAGTTAGGGGCCAATCTCCGAGGGTGTGTAACGCCAGTTGTAACTGTTGGTTATACCTGAGCTTGACTTGAGCAATTTTTTTTCTAAATTTCAGTTATAAAAATAAAATATAAATAAATATAGAAATATAAATAAATACAAATAAATAATATAAAAAGCAATCATACAAATACTTTTTCAAATAAAAAAAAACTAAATGTGGTTTATATTATATGCTTCCTAAAAACTTCATACAACAAACATATTGTGTGGGAACTACTTTTAATTGGATTTATCACTCCATTTTGTGTTCATTTGTCTGCTTTGGTCCTTAAGGCTTCAACATATGTTGTACATCTTTGCTGGTAAATGCAGCATAAGCAGTTCAAAAACTGAATGAATACGTCATAAGTATTAAACAGAAATGGTTTAAGGAATGCTACACACCCCACTTGCACTGGAAGCAACCCAAGAGTGGCGTGACAAATTTACAACACTGATATTATAATTAACAGAGCTGTTGACACTGCATTAATCGATATGCACACCTAACAGCTCCGTTTATTATAAGGGGAGCATCAATTGCAGTGTAAAATGACAACCAAATTCTTACGGTGTTTTCACACCTAGTTCGTTTGAGCGCTCAAAATGCTCTTAGAGTGGTTCAGCTCTTATATGTGAACAAACCAAGTGATCTTAGACCCCCCTAAAAGGACCCAAAAGCGAACCGTACTCAGACCACCTCCGGAGTACGTCTGAGTACGGTTCATTTGTGGGTCCGTTTGTGGTTCGATTTCCTCATGATTTGTGAAAGCAATCAGGTCCCGGTCCGCTTTGTATGGACCAACATAATAGAAATATTTGAGGTTGAACTAAGAAGTTTATTATTTCAATGTTTTTTTGTTTGTTTTGTTTTATGTATAGCCTAAGTATAGTTTATTATTATTATTATTATTTTATTATTTACCAATGTAATTTCAGATGTTTCAGTCTCGTTATTTTTATTTTTTCAAAAATAAATAAACCAACTGTTACTTCTAACAATACAAAACAATTCTGTTGTCATTTATGTAATCTACGGCTATATGTGCATTAAATTATTTTAATGCATGACGTGGACGCAAAGAACCACCCGACGTGTAGCTGAGATCTAGCATTCTGCCAGCTTTAAATGAGAAACAGAGATGAAGTATTGCGGTAAGATCACATTTGCTTGAATGCATGAATTACATCCTTGATTTTAATGAATTAATTAGAGAGAGAGAGAGAGAGAGAGAGAGAGAGAGAGAGAGAGAGAGAGAGAGAGAGAGAGAGAGAGAGAGAGAGAGAGAGAGAATTAGAGAGAGAGAGAGAGAGAGAGAGAGAGAGAGAGAGAGAGAGAGAGAGGAATGACAGTTGCGTATGTGAATTGCGTCTTTGCGTCTCACTCTGCAAACACTGAAGCAGTGAGTTTTACCCCATTTGCTGAGAAATATAATGTAGTCATTAAGTATCAAAGCTATTATAGTAATAAAAGTTGACAACATGTTTCTGTGCTCCGAATGTTTCCGTTATTGCGCTGTGCAATCTCCAATCTCTGTGTGCAAGTGATGTGCATGTGTGTCAATGAAAGCAGCCCATTAATATAGAATGGTGTTTAAACTGACTTGGAACTACATACATTAAACGGTTTTAATGCATAGGCCTACCTCCCAGGATCAAAGAAGCAGTTTGAAGCAAAGAAACATTTTACTATCTTACCTGAGGAAAAAAAGGAAGTTGAATTAACTTTATATAATGTTCCCTTTTAATTTTAAATTGGACTGAAATGCGTTGTTAAAGCTCTGTGAATGTCTTGACTGGTGATATGATCAGGGATTGCCAGGTTTTCCTCACCCCCTTCCCTTCATCTTCCAAATTTTCAGTAGGTCAGATTCCAGCATTCCACTGCTGCACAGAAAACTGGGCTCTGAGTTCTTATGAAGTTGTGGTGTGAACAAGAAAGGGTCTGAGGCCCGGTCCACACGGAGACGCGTTTAGCTGCATACGTAAAAATGTTGTATTGTATAGGCATTTCGTCCAGACGGATCTGGCATGTTGGGAGAGTGAAACCGCTATTTTTTGAAACCGGGTCCCAGAGTGGATAAATCTGAAAACGACACCCTTGCGTTTTCGTGTGTACAGCCAATCCATATATTTTGTGAAACGATGATGTCATCACCCCTCGTCTCGCCCCTAGTCAGACACCGCTACGTCTCGTAACAACAACAACAACATGAACAAACATGGAACTATTGTCTTTTTATTAACTAACATTAACACAGATTAATACATGTATTGTTACATTTCGTTTATATATAGCGCGCAAGGTTTATGCTCATGCTTCAAGTCTTCTTCTCCATTTTTAGTGTCTCTCTGTGGCAGAATTACAGCACCACATACTGTTTTGGCATGTATACTACATCGTTTTATGTCGGTTTCGTGGTTTCGTGTGTACGCAGATATTTCTTGAGACGAGGGAAAAAAAGATTGGATAGGGAAAGCTCTGGCTTCGTGGATGTGGCCTGAGATCACTTCAGTGCTGAAGAGGACCAAAAAATGAACCAGATTCTCTTTTGAGTCCACTATATTGTGAACACCAAAAGGACTGAGGTCACTTTCAGCTGGGTCCCTTTCTGGTTCACTTTATGTGAACTGGGTTTGGTTCTTTTAAAGTGAACTATATGTGAAAACACCCTTAAACTCCAGATTTAGGTTTTTGTGGTGGGCACTGGGCAGGACTGGCGAGTTAAAAATAAAATAAAAACATCTAAGCTGAAGCCTGTCAACCAGGCAGTGTGCAGGCGCGGTGATTATATACAGCAGCACAAAGGACAACTGTAATTCTTCGATTTGTTTCTCTTGATGTTCCAGTCAAAGGAAAATGTGTGTCCAGCTAAAAAGGACTGATGAAGGTATGCCATATCTACGTTATGACACTGACTTACAGAATATAACTTTAAACCAAACCACCTAACCTATTGCCACCTAAAATCTCTACTGATTCACCTACGCTGATCAAAGATTCCAAGCATCTTTTGCAACCATTCACCATTTATTGTTTGTTATTATTATTTGTTTCCATCTTAGTCAAAAACTCCTAAACTCTCCTAAACACACTTCTTGGTGTGAGTTTGGAATCACCATTATATTGAAAGACACATGACCTTCAGCAAGAGCTTCAGGACGGGACATTAGATGGAAAGTTCTTTATATACAGGTAGGTCTTCATTAAGAAAAGCATCTTTTACAGTGGCTTTGCACCAGTGAAAGGTCTAGAGTACTAGAACTGAAAAGCGCAAAAAAGAGGCCAATGTTCACAGCTTCATGCTAAATTACTGTACATAGCAACACCTTACACCACTACTCAAGAGTTATGACATAAACATTGCACTGGACATATAACTGTTAAAAACAAAATTGTTTACTGTGTGGTTTGTTAGGAAGGATCAATCACAGCTAATCACAGATCAATCCACTCTTACCAAGTTAAGTAAATGAGATTTTGTTATTTGATTATGCATATTACATTCAGAAGAAGCCAGAAACACATGTGAGCATGTCACATTTGCAGTGTGAATGCTACTGAAGGAATGTCAAACAATTTTATTTATTTTTCAAACTAATCCTGATTACAGTGTAGATGTAATCATGACTTGTGCTATCTGTTTATGACCTCTTTACCAAATACTTTTATCAAAGTGATTTATTTGTAAACTAGAGCATTTTAGCATTTGCATTACTTAACTAACTCCACATATAAGGTTTTTTCCTGGCACAACCGGTACAGCATAGTACTTGCGGTGCAGAGTACTCAGAGATCGGGCTGTGGACAGGTGAGCATGAGCTTAGTATACACTGTCCTTCAGGCTTTAGCCAGCATTCCTTTCAGTTATACACTCTCTATATTAGACTTTTTCTGTTCAGTTTTTCTGTTCAGAACTTTTGTCTCATGTCATCAAATATTTCATAGTACAATACCATCGTCTATAATATCATCTAAAGTCTTCTATTCAAGATTTCCCTTCAAGAACTCGAGCTGCGTCAGAAACGCTTTGGGAACACGTCTGCGTGACTGCATTTTGAAGCACATATGAAATCAGTCCAGAGTGGCGAGACGTCACGGACGGGGTGACGTAGCGACCGGGAAGCTTTAAAAACGCATCCGGTGAAAGTGCTCTGTGTTGTGTCCATCTAAATCCCTTTATGCCATATAGAAATGGCGAGTGATAAGTTGGACAAGCAGCGTTTTAGTCAGTGTGTTCCTCCCTGCCCGTGTTTCATTACAGGTGGAGATACACATGAGAGGGCTGCATTGGGACTGGGATCCTGCGGGTCCCGCGGGTCTGAAAGCCAATCTCGCGGGATTGGGCAGTTTCACCTTTACTGTGGGCAGGAGTGGGTGGTCACAAAAATATAGGGCGGGTCCCACTGTCCCACAGTCCTGTGGCCGTGATTTGGCACATATAGAATGATGGAGTTACATAAACACTAGGCTTGCTGTGGTAGTTGGTGTTACATTGTGTTTGATAAAAAATTATAATTACTTGCCCACCGCGGCACCTCGTCATTTTTTTTTTTGTTTTCGTTTTTTTATAGAAATAAAAATAATTTAGTTCAGATGGAAAACGTATGCTACACTAAAATGAAAACGTCTGTTCTACTTCATAGTACAGCCTGGGTTGCCAGGTCTGCCAGGTCAAAACCAGTCCATTCCAGTCAAAAACAGCCCAATGTACTGCAATGACCATATCCCAAATATCAAAACTCAAAATATGTTGTTTACATACCTAAATTACATATTTTACAGTCACTGTTATGCTCATTGATCATAACCACAGCTCAACAGTGGCCCTCCTTAACAAAACGTACTTGACAACCCTGCATCCACGAGCTACAGGAGTCAGATTTGACAGATCACGTGTCAAGAGGAAGGAGAGATGACTGAAAAGACCATGGTGAAGGATTCGTTGCTCAACAAATCCTGAGCTCGTTAACAAATCTTATCTTGTAAGATGTGCTTCCTTTACACAGTGCGCGTGATCGTGAAATCGAAAGTGAAAGCGAACAATGAGCGCTCATTCAAAAGCAGTTTAAATACCGCGCATATTGATAGCGGATCCCTGATGCACGAAAATTATACTAGGGCCTATACAATATCGCAGGAGTGGGTGGGACTGGACACAAAAATCACGGGAGTGGGCGGGACACACACGTTGACACACACGTTGTGGGAGCGGGCGATAATGGTCATAAATTCAGCGGGAGCGGGATCAAGAAAACAGTCTCACGCAGGGCTCTAATACACATGATCTTTGCATTGCTTGTCTTGGAGCATGGTGCTCTTTGAGGAGGGTGCACGGGCTCGCGATCCACACAGTTTTGGTACAAGATGGATCTAGTGCAGGGGTCCTTTCTGCGCCCTCACCCTCTAGATCCAGTGCTCGCTCTCTGGGTTCGGAAGCACGCTCTACGGTTTCTTCTCCCCGGAGTGAAAGCACGTTGCTTTGCCTCTTCCTCTGAGGAGGTTGATATGGAGAGCATTGAACAGGATGAGCCTGGGGACTCGTCACCTCAGTCAATCCAGTATGAGGAGCTGTTTGAGTGGTGGTGAGTAGTTGTTTGTGGTGACTTGTGCTGTGGCTAAATGAAAAATCGACTGGCCGGCCGAGAAGCAGGAAGTTCATCCTAAAAGCAAGCTAGAAAACGTTTCCTGCGTTCTAATTCACCTACTCCACATCAGAGCCTTCCTTTCTTTCCTGATCTCCACACTGAGGTCTCAGGAGATCAGTCTGTCAACCCTGCCACCTCCGGTGCTTCAGGGTAGGGATGCATCGATCAGATACTCAGTATCGGTATCGGCTCCGATACTGTCATTTTCTGCCGGATCTGGTCTATCAGCCAGATGAGACCAATCTAAATCCGATATTGTGCATGTACTATTCTGTGTTTCCATTCAGCATTCAAACTGTGTGTCGCATTCGTTTATACAGTCAAAACAATGAAACTCTCTTCAAGATTGCACAGTAACTCAAATTTAAAAATGTTAAAAGAAAAGGCTGAATAAACTATTGCACAGATATAATACACTACGCATCAATATCTCTTTCCTTTGTGCTTTGAACTTATCTATGCGGAGTTGCTTGCTGTGACTCCATGTTGCTTCAAGTGCATTATTTTGTGCACGGGATGTGCATAAGCGCTTTGTGTTGCTTCAAGTGCATCATTCTGCGCACAGGATGCACATAAGCGCTATGATAGGACAGAAGAAGAAAGGCTATTGATAATCTAATGTATAGTACAGTATTGGAGGCAGCAACATATGATAGATAGGACTCCTATCATAAGTTGCTGTCTCATTACTATGCTATACATTTAAAAGAAATGTTATATATACAGTGGGTACGGAAAGTATTCAGACCCCCTTCAATTTTTCACTCTTTGTTATATTGCAGCCATTTGCTAAAATCATTTAAGTTA
>NW_015547668.1:3866-7307 GCF_001515605.1 Sinocyclocheilus anshuiensis | reverse complement strand
ATCAGGTTAACACAGAGAAGTATACAGTAGAAAGTCTACATTGAAAAAAAAAAACAAGTGTGCTGGTATCGAATTGGATCGGTATCATTCAATACTCAGAATTTTCTGGATCGGATAGGATTAGTTCCGAAAAAATTGTATTGTTGTATCCCTACTTCAGGGCACAGTTCTCAGTGTCTGTCCGAAAACATATGGCTCTGGGAAGCTTGTATTCCTGAGGCTGCATCTGTATGCATTTCCCCTGATTGCTCTGCTCCCGGAAGTTCTGGAAAGAGTCTGCCAAGATGGGGGTGTCTCCTGCTAGTAGCCCCATTCTGGCCGGCCCGAGTATGGTTCTTGGAGCTTGAGTCCCCTCTCGACAGGTCTCCATGGGAGATTCCGATCAGGAGGGACCTTCTGACTCAGGCAGGCAACACGATTGTTCATCCTCGCCCAGAGTTGTGGAAACTGTGGATGTGGCCTCTGAGGGGGCACAACTCATAGCTTCTGGTCACTCAACCGAAGTTGTTGAAACCATTCTCCACTCCAGAGCTCCCTCCAAAAGCCTTCAGGCCGTTCTGTGGCCTCGAAGTTCATCATGTCTTGACTTTGCACCAGGAATGAAAGCCTTCTTGCACCTGAGGCCGGGCTATGTGTCAAAGAAGAAGCCCATTGTTGACCCACAGCTCAACAGGCTGTAGGCATTCTGTCCTCCTCTCTTCCAGGAGCCAAACCAGGAGAAGTTTAATTTGGTGTTTCTAATTCGAGCACTGGACACCTATGTCCACAGAGCTGCCCTGTGGAGGAAAAATTATCAACTTTTTTGTCTCCTTTGGTCCACCCAAGAGAGGTCTCCCGGCAAACAAGCAGACATTAAGCTGGTGGACAGTTGAGGCTATCTCCCTGGCTTACGAATCCTCTGATCTGCCCTTTCCTCTGGGAGTCAGGGCCCACTCAACTAGAGGTATGGCAGCATCTAAAGCCCTTCTGTCAGGTGTTTCACTAAACAACATCAGTGATGTGGCAGGCTGGTCATCCCCACTCACGTTTACAAGGTTTTATAACCTAGATGTGGGAACCACTCCAGGCTCTAGAGTGCTTTTGTCTTAGATGTGCATGTAGGTTTTCACACTAGACAGGCATTTGTCAGCATGGTGGAGTTGGTATTCTCGTTCCCAAAGCGTTTCCGATGCAGCTTGAGTTCCTGAAGGGGAACATCCCTAGGTTACGACTGTAGCCATGGTTCCCCGAAGGGAACGATACACTGTGTCGCCCTACCATACCTCCTGCATCCCTGTGAGTGCTTGCTTCAACTTATCAGAAGCTAGCGTTGTTTTTACCGGATGCATTTTTAAAGCTTCCTGGTCACTACTTCACCTTCCTCATGAAGTCTTGACACTCTGATTTCACATGTGCTTTAGTACGCAGTCATGCAGATGCATTAGACCACCCCCGAAAGGCTCAAAAAATAAAGGGGAAAAAAGTAAATTAAAGTTCTGGAGTGGCCTAGTCCTGATTTGAGCCCAAACCCAATTGAGATGCTGTGGTAGGACTTTAAATGGGTAGTTCATAGTTGAAAACCCTCCAATGTGGCTGAACTAAAGTAGTTATGCAAAGAAGAGTGGGAAAAGAATTCCACCACAGTACTGTAAAATTATTGTATATATTGCATCAATAAAAATAAATAAATAAATAAATAAAATACTTACTGTATGTGTTTATTGTAGTTGCCTTTGTTTTATGTTGTATTTACTTTGAAGATCTACAACTATCTACAAAGTATGAAATACAAACAAAATTAGAAAAAAGACAAAAAATAAAAACATTTCAAAAGCACTGTATAGCTTTTAGGCTGATGATACACAGGTCAACTTTTTGAGCAATTTTACCGGGCAACTTTTTTTGAGGAATGTTTCTTGGGCACTTTCCCACTGAGAATGGGTAACAAATTTCTATCTGGATACTTTAGATCGGTCGTGGGCCCTGTGCCTCACCTGGTTGCCCCTTAATGGCAACATTAACCAACGTTGCCCAGCAACATTGCTCAAAAAGTTGCCCCGTGTATCATCAGCCTTAGTTGTGTTTAATTTACATTTAAGTTAATTTAACTCAGTAAACTACTTGCCTGTAGCTTCGCAAACTACATTTTCAAAGTAGCTCCCTCTACACTATTTGTATTCATCATTTTACATAGTGTACTTCCTACTGAGGACCTCACACTACTCCTAATATCTTTAAAAGATCTAAAACCATCTTTGGTAAATGCAGTCATCTGTTCTTTCCCACAAGCACTCATAATATCAATTCCAATACATTATTGGATTTTTTGTTTCCAGATGGACTGACAAAAACTGTTCCCCTCGACTCCTGGAAGTTGTTTGCAGTTGGCCAAACTGATTGAATCTTTTCATTTTCACCACTGCTTTCCAGTTTTGTGTACAATATGCATCCGACAGCCAGTCGACAGACAGCGGCTGGTCCGTGGCAGTGCCATCTGAGCATCAGACTGTGGACAATTTCAAAGGTAAAGTCCGCTATTATACTTCTACCAAAAATTCCTTTCCCACAGCGCAAGGATTCTCTTAGCATACAGTCTATCATGATAGCCCCTTGTCTATAAAGCATACAAGGAAAAAGCTGTCTAGCCTGCAAGGTTCTGCCAACATATGTAAGTCAAGCACAGACTAAAAATGAGGGCATACAGTATATATTATTCCACCCCCTCAGATCTAACCTGAGACCTCCATTGCATCAAACCAAATAGATTATGTGGGAAAGTGAAGCAAAAACCTTACAGCAAAAACTCAAGAGGCACTTTACATAAAAAAGAAATGTGCTGCATACAATAACAATTTAAAAAGCATTAGAAAATCTCACAAGGCATGCTCTGTGTTGGATGTGTTGAGAGAGGAAAACAGGTAAAGCCAGTGCAAACTTTACATGATTTTTGTCACACTTTAAATCTCAAGAATATTTCAGAGATGAAAACTGTAGGGATTTCTAAATATGAACGGACACTGATATCAGCCATCACGAGGTTTGCTAATCACCCAGCACATGAGTCCAATATTCTGGGTCGATTTCCTGTCAGCCTTGTCTCATCTACTCAGAGGAGTGATGACGAACTAATCCATTCAGGAGACAACAAAGCTTTCTGTGTATCAGGACTGGAAAGGTTCGTTCACAACATATAGAAACCACGATGTCTTGTGACCACCAATGGATGGAACTATTATGTCCAAACAGGAAAAGGATGAGTAAATTAACTGATGCCCTTAGGCCCGCAAACACGGGATCTATACAGCGTGACTGTCACATGTCTTGTGACCACCTGCTTCCTGCCCTGACTGAAACTCCTTTTGTCACAGACAAAGACACAGAACGTACACAGACAATCGTTTAAACTCATAAGTAGTGAAAATGTATCCACTGTATGTGCTATGCCGTATATATATATATATA
>NW_015547668.1:0-993 GCF_001515605.1 Sinocyclocheilus anshuiensis | reverse complement strand
TGCGAAACCCTACCCAGCTAAGAGGACTGAGAGGCGTCTGCCAAAAATTGAACACGCATCTAGGAATGATCTAATTGGTGGACGGTGTCAATCTTAACAGCTAAAAACCCAATACTGTCATTTTTATTGTTTTTCCTTCACCCGGAGGAATTTTAATAACAATCACAGTCCTGTGGTTTGTGGTATTAAGAAATCCCCATTCCCAAACGCCATTTTAGAACCACCTTCTAAACCAAACTTAACCAAAAGGAAAAAGAGAAGAAAATTCAATTATACTCATTCTGCTACCAGAACAGGGTATTTGTTGTCCCTCTCATCCCTCTCATCTTACCATTAACTCTCTTTCCTCACAAAAGAAAAAAAAAAACTTTTTCTCAATTGGAAGCAAAAATTGGAAGCAGCCAATTAATACTCCCTCTGTTCTCTAGCTGTGCTACCTGTGTGTGCTTACTAATTTTCCCCACAGAGACTACAAATTAGAAGCATGCCCACCAGAGGATCACAGTTGCTGAGAGCTACACTCACCTCTCCCTTACACACTCACTGTCAAACCACACTTGACATTGCACGCTTACACCTCTGTTTTGCCTTTTGTTTTGTGTTTTGTTTTGTTTTCTCTTCTTCAAGGTCTGTGTCAGTCTAGGTTCTAGATCTCCCTCCAAAACATGTCGCGCCAAAACATGTCTCGCAGACTCTATTTGCCACTGGGAAGACCTCGAGACCTGGCTAAGTGTTGCAACTGATAGCCTCCTACCTAAGGCTGCTGAAACACTGAGGCATCAGACACAGGACCAGCTGGATGACAACATAGCAAACCTCATGAAACAAGACCCAAGTCAGAGCTGCAGTAACAAAGGACTAGCAAAGATCACCGGCTCCCTAAGCCACACTCTCATCGCCACCCTCAACCTGAGCGACAGACACGCCGCCCATCTCCAGCAGGAGCTAACACAACGACGCGTCGAGCAGCTAGAACTGGAGGCTCAGGAACGA
>NW_015547667.1:812297-827114 GCF_001515605.1 Sinocyclocheilus anshuiensis | reverse complement strand
TATTTAAAATTGCTTGCTAATTCTTGTACAGACTCAATAAAAAAAACTATTAAAACATTTGCAATAGCCTCATTTCTATGAATCAGATTATTACAAACTTTAAGACAATTTATTTTTAAATGTTTTTGTCTACTTGAATTGGTTAATCTATTTATATGTTGCCACAATTTAGAACTGCTGCCATTGGCCTCTTCAATTAATTTGGAAAAATAATTAGTCTTAGCCTTTCGCAGCTCTGATACTACTTTGTTCCTCAAACCAGTAAAAATAAGGTGGTCAGTATTAGTTTTTGTTATTAAGGACCTTTTAAGAGCAAGATCTCGCCTTTTAACGATCTGAAGGATGTCACTGTTAAACCATGGAAGAGAGAATTTCTTAGGCCTACTTTTCCAGGTTTTCGTATGTTTACTTATTAATTCACTTAAAATAAAGGCAAAATTGCTTGCACTGTGGTTTAAGTCTGATTCTTTAATTACCTCTTCCCAATTAACTTTCTTCAAATCATGTTCAAAGCTGGCTATTTTTGACTTGGGAATTCCTGTTGTTAAAAATGAATTTTCTATTTTATTATGGTGAAGTAGACGTTTTTTAGTTAACTTTCTTACAATCAGTGTCATGTTATGATCTGAAAGGCCAGTAATGAGATTATATGTTTTTGTTACTCTCTCTGTCCTGTTAGTAAAAATCAGATCTATAAGAGTTTCACTCTTTCTAGTTATTCTGGTGGGTCTATCAATCAGCTGTTTGAATTTAAATTTCCCCATAGTTGATTTTAATTTTGATTTACCACTTTTAACCATCCAGTTTATGTTAAAGTCCCCAAACATTATACATTCACAACAGTTGTCAACAAGAAAAAGAAGATTCTTCAGTATCAGAAATTTACATCATGACATGGAGGATTATAAAGCACAACTAAATTACATTTCATGTTTGAAGAAAGAATTACATTCAATCCCAAGCATTCCATGTTCACATTCAGGTCAAGTTCTAAACATTTAAAGTGTTCCCTAATATAAATTAAAACACCCCCTCCCCTTCCTTTGGCCCTATCTCTCCTATAACAACTATATTCTGGTATATTAATTAGGTCAGTAGGGACATCATGATTCAACCAAGTCTCAGATATGCACAAAAAAATCCAAATTAGATTCAATAAGTAAATTCTGTATCTGGCAAACCTAAAATAAAACTCCAGAAAGGTGTACAATATGGGACCTTTAAGTCGATTCTCAGTGCTGTGAGCTGTAACGCACACATATAAAATATACAAAAGCTACAATTTATTTAAAGGCACGTAAGTATAACAAATTTTATAGAACAATCTAGAAGTATTAAAACCACATTCACAAATGTAATGTTACTCACATTTGCAGGGGCGGATTAAGGTGGTCAGGGGCCCCTAGGCTGCTCTTTGTGTGAGCCCCCCCTCCACCCCCCCTTTAATCATTGTGCTTTACTGGAGAACTGTATTTAGTGCCATACATGGTCCACACGCAAATAGTAAGGTGAACTGGCATACACACACACATTGAGACATCCAATCCTACAGTGTTTCCTGTACATTCCCAGTGTCCCCACAGGATTTTGTGAGACTGTGATAAGAAAATTTTGTTTTTTTAGCATAATCAAGTGACTAGATCAATGAAGAAATATGTGCTCTTTCTTAGTAGTAGTAATTTACTTATTGGTTGCATAGATGTGAATGTGATGGTAGGGAACAATTGACACTATATACATTTTTATAAAAGCTACAAATGCCATTCAAGAGCATGAGTGATTTTTCTCCTCGTCTTTTGTTGTTTGATTATCATTAATGCCGACACTTAACTCAAGACACGAGACGAGACACGAGATTTTTACACATTAAAAAAAAAAAATCTCGATGACCAAATACATGACTGGAAAAATTTATTTAACTAATCATCTTGTAATAAATGTCATTTCAGTTCTGCTTTCGGAGTATGAATTATCATATGCAGTAAAAACAACAACACTCAAAAAGGTTTTGTTCAGCTGACTGGCTTCTCTCCTGTATGATTTAATGAGAGTCTCTTCAGACCTTATATCTGTACACGTTTGACCTCCTAACTGAAGTCCTTTTCACAAATTGAACAGAAATAAAAACAGTACAGTTCTTTCTTAGTCGTAGCCTAAGTGCGAACAATAGGTGCTCTCTCTATATTCAAAGTGCAAATAGAGAGCAATTTTTTTCAAGCATGATGCAGAGCTATAGACAACTACAAAACAAGATATGTTATGTAGTCTAATTTGTGCGCATCAGGGAGTCGCTCTCAACACGCGGGGTAATAAAATTGCTTTTGAATGCGCGTGCGCTTTTTACTTTGGGTTTCGATTTAACGATCGCGCGAACTCTCGGCGGTGCTGAGCGTGCATTCTACAATACAATACATTAATTTTGTCAGACGATCTGCAACGAATCCTCCTTTGATGTTTCTTATGGGCCAATGAGGGTCTTTTTTGCTCTGCCAATCTGAGGCCCCTGCACACGTGGGGCCCCTAGGCTGCAGCCTAGGCAAGCTAACTGTGAATGTTAATCCGCACCTGCACATTTGTTATTGCATAGTGCAGTGTGTTTGTAATGTTCGATTTTTGTTTTTGTTTTTTTTTTTGCCTCATGCAACAGGTTTACAGATGTCTCTGATGATGATGACTGGTATCCAGAGGTCAGTCCACAAAAGAAGAAGAGATCCAGTCTGTCTTCCGTATCAC
Organism: Sinocyclocheilus anshuiensis; assembly: GCF_001515605.1. Classification (NCBI taxonomy): domain Eukaryota; kingdom Metazoa; phylum Chordata; class Actinopteri; order Cypriniformes; family Cyprinidae; genus Sinocyclocheilus; species Sinocyclocheilus anshuiensis. Next base: position 824,381 of record NW_015547667.1, on the reverse strand, counting down.
CATCTCCAGTAAAGTCTTGCCGATCTGGTTCACCCGCCTCTGTGCAAAGTGGCAAAAGGAAAGGTAGGAGAAGCAGTGTGAGTCGATCCCTACCTTTTTCCTTAAGCATCTTAGAACAGAAGTGGAAAAGTGCAGTTGAGCCTGATGTTGAGCCGACACAGCCAACATTCAGACCTAAACGAACACCCGGCCCACGGCTGGTCTCCACTGCAACATGCAGTCCTATGCAGTATTTTGAGTTGTTCTTTTCAAAAACAGTCCTGCGGACAATTTTAGCAAACTCAAATGCATACGGGGCCATGCGTCAGGAAGGCACGAAGAAGCCATGGGAGGACATTTCAATTAAAGATCTGAAGTCATTCCTGGCACTGGTGATTTACATGGGTTTGCTGAAATGCTTCAAACTGACAGACTATTGGAGGAAGTCTCAGATATATAATCTTTCCTATCCTTCTCAAATCATGTCTGGCAGGAAGTTTATGAGCATCAGTAAAGCTCTTCATCTTAGTGATCCCAAAGTGGATGCAGAAAATGACAAGAAGAGGGGAACACCTGAATACGACCGCCTGTGTAAGATCAAACCGCTGTACCAGGACATTAGGGATGCCTGCAGAGCCTCTTTCCATCCCTCTCAGAACATCTCCATTGATGAACGAATGGTGGCATCGAAGGCTAAAAATGGACTCAAACAATACATGAAGAACAAACCTACAAAATGGGGGTACAAACTTTTTGTACTGGCAGATTCCCTCTGTGGCTACACGTGGGACTTCTTCATTTATGAAGGAAAGGCCAATTTGGAGGATAGCAAAGGCATTAGTTATGATTCTGTCATGATTCTGGCAAATGAAAGGTTGTTGGGAAGCGGCTACAAGCTGTTTGTTGACAACTTTTACACCAGTCCCAAGCTCTTCAGAGACCTGCTGCATAAAAAGATCTGGGCTTGTGGCACCGTTCGCGCAAACCGCATTGGCCACTTAAAGACACAGGCTCCTCGTGGCAATATTCGCTGGTTTAGGGAAGACAATCTGCTTTTTGTTGAGTGGAAGGACAAGAGAGACGTACTGATGTGCTCCACCTTTCATAAGGCCTTTAATGGGGACTCCATTAAGAGGAATGTGAAAGGAGCCGATGGAGTTTGGGCCATTCAGGATTTCCCCGTTCCAGCCGCAGTGTTGGACTACAACAAGTTAGTAGATTTTATTAATTGGTTTGAAGTTATACCTTTTATATTATGCATCTTATAATGACTTTTTCATTAATTCCAGGCACATGGGAGGAGTGGATCTGTCTGACGCACTCATTTCATTTTACACAGTTTTACATAAAACAAGAAGGTGGTATCGGTCCTTTTTTTACCACTTTGTGGACATCGCTGTAGTCAATGCCTTAATTTTGCACCAGCAGATGGCCAAGATGAATAACCAGAAGCCTCTGACTCAGAAAGCCTTTCGGGAGGCGCTTGTTGCAGAGCTTGCAGGAACAGGACCTGCATCCGCCCCTGCACAAATACGCCCGACTCTTACCCCTTACTCCCATTTGCCCAAGTACATCAGTGGGGATAGCAGCATTGGAAGACGAAAATGCAAAATGTGCCCCAACAAAACTCCAGTCATGTGTGTGACTTGTGATGTGCCGCTGTGCTTTGTTCCCAAGCGTGACTGTTTCACTAGCTGGCATTACCCAGATAGCAGCAGTGAGAATGAGGCAGAGTAAAGGCCTAAGTGCTGGGATTTTGAGTCTAGTGTGCACTAGGATCACTATCCGAAACGCATAGATGAGAGCAAAATCAAACATGAGAAAAACAATACTCAGAATTGGAGAATGAAAGTAGCATAGTAATGTACGGTGGTCCAGTGGTGCACAACACAACGCAATTAATAAAGCAAACGTAAGCTCACAACACAACGAAATTAAAAACGCAAACATAAGCTTACAACACAACTAAATAAAAAAACAAACAAACATAAGCTCACAACACAACGAAATAAAAAAAAGCAAACAAGCTCACAACACAACGAAATAAAAAACAAACAAACATGAGCTCTCAACACAACGGAATTAAAAAAAATAAGCTCACAACACAACAAAATTTTAAAAAAGCAAACATAAGCTCACAACACAACGAAAAAAAAAAAAAAACATAAGCTCACAACACAATGAAATTAAGCCACAACACAATGGAAATGTTCCCGACCACTAGGGGGCAGTTGGTCTGCAGAAACGGGCAATTGTGCGCAAGAGCACAGCTAAAGTGTCCAATTCGATAATAATATTGATTTATTTTCTGCTCGATTCATGAATTGATACAATAAGATTACCAAGATATCAAAACATTCAGTAAAAACACGTTGTTCATTTAAAAATCAATTACGCATATTAAGATCAATCACTTACATTGAGAATTTCTTGTGGCGTCTCGAGGAAATATCGGTGTTTAACTGTCAACACTGCTCCCTAGTGGTCGGGAGCATTTCCGTTGCATTGTGGCTTAATTGCGTTGTGTTGTAAGCTTATGTTTGCTTTTTTAATTGCGTTGTGTTGTGAGCTTATGTTTGCTTTTTTTAATTCCGTTGTGTTGTGAGCATATGTTTGCTTTTTTAATTTCGTTGTGTTGTGAGCTTATGTTAGTTTTTTGTTTTTTATTTTGTTGTGTTGTGAGCTTATGTTTGCTTTTTTAATTTCATTGTGTTGTGAGCTTATGTTTGCTTTTTAATTGCGTTGTGTTGTGCACTGCTGGGCCACCATAGTAATGTGTATCGAATGTGATGAGAGAGGTAAAACGAGAGTAGAATGACACACAGTCGATCTGCAACATCAAACACACAGTACAGCGCAACTAGCGAATTGGGATCTGTTACTGTTTTTTATGTGAAATAAACACTTGTGAAACATAAATTAGTGTAGTTACTAAAACATGCAAATATTTCATAAAATGTACAAAACAAAAACTATACTAAATTTATGAGTAGTTAGAATTGATCTAATCAAATACTAAAAGAATCAGTAATGAAATCACTAACAAACCAAGTCCGTTAAATGAAATCGGATATAGAACATTTTTTGTAACATTTTTTGTGATTCTGTTCGCTACTTGTTCATGTATGTACCTGCTTTTCTAAATGTTTTGATTTAGAAGCAATGTCTAACATTTTTAATCATGCCGCTTCCTCTTAAAGGGTTAGTTCACCCAAATATGAAAATTAGGCTGTGTTTTACTCACCCCAGAGACAACCTAGGTGTATATGACTTTCTTCTTTCAGATGAATCCAACGGAGTTATATTAAAAATTGTCCTGGCTATTCCAAGCTCTATTATTGCAGTCAGCGGGTGTTGCAGTGCTTCAGTCCCAAAGAAGTGAAATAAAAAGCGCCCATCCATAAAAAAAAGTGTCTCACACGGCTCCGGGGGGTGAACAAAGGCCTCCTGTAGCAAATCGATGCATTTTTGTAAGAAAAATATCCATATTCAAAACATAATAATCACTTTAATCTAGCTTGCGCTCACTGTTGTACACGGAAGCAGTTCCGGGAGCATGACGTATGAGTTCAGCGTTGCGCATGCGCCGGTCAGAAGTGACGCACGAGGAAACGCAGCGGAGAGATCAAAACAAAACAACGGTCACTAATTAGATGTACAAAACAAGGATTTGTAAAGAAGAATGTTGGAGGATTTCGATATAAGCCAAGAGGAGACTGGTTTTCGTTTGCTAAAGTAAGGAATCTTTGCTTCCTTTGCTCCTGTTAACAAACGTTGGTTTTCACGAGACTCACTGGTGCATACGCAACGCTGAACTCATACGTCATCCTCCAGGAGCTGCTTCTGTGTACAACTGTTGGCGCAAGCTAGATTAAAGTGATTATTACGTTTTGAATATGGATATTTTTCTTACAAAAACGCATCGATTCGCTACAGAAGGCCTTTGTTCACCCCCCGGAGCCGTGTGAGACACTTTTTTTATGGATGGGCGCTTTTTATTTCACTTCTTTTGGACTGAAGCACTGTAACACCCGCTGACTGCAATGATAGAGCTTGAAATAGCCAGGACCATTTTTTATATAACTCCGACTGGATTCGTCTGAAAGAAGAAAGTCATATACACCTAGGATGGCTCTGGGGTGAGTAAAACCTTTCATTTTTGGGTGAACTAACCCTTTAATAGTGTATTTCGCGTAAAAATATTCCTGCTTTATTCATGCAATATTACGCCTTTAATCTACTAATTAAACAATTAAATTTTTGCAACATTAATCCTAGATTATTCTCAGTCTTGGATTAATCTTATATTCATATAACAGCTGTTGTAAATAAAGCGCACTCCTGCTTAAATTTCTCCATTTATTCTTTGATAAATGAAGGAAGGATAGGGAAAGTTAGTGACTCCAAATCAGAAGAGATGTTCATCGATGAAATTGATCCCCTCCTTAATCGGTGAGTGTATACACATTTTTACTAATCTTTATTAACAACAAAGAGAGGCACAAGTTAATGTTCATTTTCTATTTTGTGTTTGACCTTTCCTTGCATCTTCATGATTCAGCCGACTCTTCAGCCAATCTTCAGACGTGTCCAAACACCTGGCTCGCAGTTTTTTGAATGGCTCTTTTCAAAATCAGTCCCGCAGACAACTATACAGTATGTGCCCAGATGTCAGGGAGGAAAGAAGAAGCCGTGTTATTTTTACCTTTCAATGGTGATCTACAGTACATGGATCTGCTGAGATGGACTATTGGAGGATTTCACACATCTACAGACTACTTTTATGACCACCTGTAATACAATCAACAAAAATTGCCGTACAGACATTCATTGTTACCTAATTGTTCTATTTCATCTTTAAGACTTCTTGCACATTTAATCTCATTTGTGAATGATTTCTTGCTAATGAAGTTTGCTTGATTCCTTGAGGGTAAGTGGACTGCTGTAATTGATCTCTGTTTGGTAATGCAGAAGCTGATGTCCATGTTAACTGACTTGTCATGCTTGTAGCCACAAGCTAAATTAGAGTTTGCTAGAGGCGCTTGATGCATGATTTTTAAACAATAGCAGTGGTTTGGCTTTTATCGCTTGTTTGTCTGCCAATGCATTGTTTGTACAGTACAGTAGTTCTTGTGTTAAAATAGAATTTTTGTAATTAATTTGCTACCAATTAGTGGTTGTATCTAGCTGTGCAAACTAACACATTTATTAACACTTTAGGCATGAAATAATAAGCTTGTTGGAAAAATGACATTAAATAAAATAAAAATGAAAAGTTTATTTTGAGATTTCACAGTCATTTCAAACATTTATAAGCATGTGAACTATATTGAAATGTAAATTTCATTAAATTAGCATGAAAAGATAACTGCTTTTAAATTATTTTTAATGCCTGAATTATCTTATGAAGAGGTAGCATCTCTCCCTCAGTAGAATGAAGTTAAGATCCCATACAGTGTGCATTGGCATCCCATCATGCTTTGCGTTTCTGTGTTTTGGTTTTGCCGCTGGTCTTTGCCGCAGATGATTTCTTCAGACTCACCTCCACTGGGTAATGATCACTGATGTCCAGGGCCTGCCGTAGATTAATCATATTAATATATTATTTTCTAATCTGTATTCAAACCTCACATTTATAAAAAAAAAAAATTAGACTTATGTAATTAATGTACTCACAGTTTCATCTGAAAGTTTGTAGGCTTCCTGGAAGTTGAAAGGTTTTGCAGATCTTGGAACAATAGCTTTTAACATGTCGTCCTTATACACCACAATCCTAGAAAAAATATTTGCCATCAACATTTTCCAAAGCTTGACTGGCAGATTGACCTGTCCTTTTAGGGTATGTTTACACAACAACAATGTACCAAAACTGAAAAAAGTTTTCCTTTGCATTTTTGAAGACTTTTGTGTACAATTTTCACAATTTTGTGTTCTTGTAGTTTACACTAAGTTCATTACAGTATTGTTTTCATGCACAATACTGTGCATGAACATGCACTTTGAAACCCGTTTTCAAAAGTTTGCACTTTCAGGCCCCCAAAATGCAGTTGTCTTGTAAATAAATGGCCAAAAAATGTTTTGCATTTTTAGTTGAAAACCCTCGCCCTCTAAGGCTTCTAGTTAAATTTAAGCAATGGCTTGCTCATCTTTTAATTAATAGTAATTATTTCACATTCATAGTCTAAAACAGTGTCTACACCGGATGTGAGTTGCATGACGCTATTCGACAAAAGTCCATAGAACTTAATATAATCAGTGATTCTGTCTACACCAAATGAGTCCTCGACAGAAAACTGATGCCCTGTTCTATATCCAAAGTACTCCAGGCTCTTGCGCTACTTCTGACAACAGACAATATAACTTTAGTCAGGGTAGCTCAATGTTTAATTGCTGACACGAATGAAAAGGACACTGTGAGGGACAGAAATCCAGTGTGTTCAATGGATTGTACTGTTATTTAACAACATACTAATTGTTCAGCTGACGAAATGTCTTCAGAAAAGAAACGTTCAGTGGACAAAAAGATTTGAAAATTCTGCGATCTAGGAACTTTATACAATGCGTGCTATTGTACAGACTGTAGGCCAGATTTACTAAACAGTGCAAATTAGCGTGAGAGCACAATCCCATAAAAGCGCTGATGAGAGTGGAAAGTTCTGCGGGTGACAGACAATGGGCAAATTAAAGAACACAGACGCAGCCAGCACATTTCCAGAATGACCAACACAATCTACCAAGAGCAGAGCAAATTAGCATAGAGTTGCAGACAAACTGTGCAGATGATAAAAGGCATAAAATAGGTAAAGACATGCTTTTTTGGGGCGTTAAATAATGGCGCAAATATTAATAAACTACCTACCACAAACATACATAGGCCTACTACATACAACATACAAACAAAATAAACTTGTATAATTTATGTAAAGGGATGGTTCACTGAAAAATTAAAATTCTGTCATTACCCTGATATCACACTTACATCACGGAGAGGTCTATTTGACGTCTGCAAGACGTATTTTTTACGTATTTTTTCAAGTGTTTGCCCATCTGCAATACGTCTATGGGACATTTCCTATCAGATGTCAAATAGATGTTTATTAGATGTCTTTAAGATGTTTATGATTTAGAATGTATGTAAAACTGACATCTAAAAGACGTCTGTCAGATGTTTGTTCACAGCAGATGCTTTCCAGATCAAGTGATTTTTAACAGACGTCTTGCAGACGTACGTGTGCTATCTGGGTAATTACTCACACATATGTCGTTCCAAACCCCTAAGACCTTCGTTCATAAGATATTTTTGATGAAATCTGAGAGCTTTCTGACCCTGGATAGATAGCAAGGGAACTACCACGTTCAAGGCCCAGAAAGGTAGTAAGGACATCATTAAAATAGTCCATGTGATATTGGTGGTTAAACTTTAAATTTATGAAGCTACGAGAATACTTTGCTGTGGAGACTGGCAGGAAAAGAAGAAATTGTTGAATAAAGTCAGTATTTTTGTTGTCTCTGCACATAAAAAGTATTCTCCTAGCTTCATAAAATTAAGGTTGAACAACTGATGTCACTGGACTATTTTAACGATGTCCTTAGAACGTTTCTCGGCCTTGAACAAGGAAGTTCCCTTGCTGTCTGAGGGTCAGAAAGCTCTCGAATTTCATCAAAATCATCTTAATATTAGGGATGTAAAGATTAACCGCGAGCCGGTTGAAAATCGATTCAAATATGCGACGAACGATTTAAATCGGGAACAAATCGCGATACAATTGGGGTCGGAGTTTATATGAATGTTTTTCTGAGGGGAACTGACTGTCTTTAGAAAAGTTTAGATGGCATTCTCTTTTCATCTTGCCTCTAAACGATGCATATTAAAGTAGAGTTTATAAGCGCAAGCTCTGCTTTGTTTACAGCGGTAACCCAGGAAACACTATATCATTGCTGTTCATAAGCGCCACCTGCTGGCAGAGAGTGAATCTGCGTCTCATTCAGCTCGTTTTGTTCAGATATGTTTATGTAAAGTTTCACAAAACTAAAGTCAGACCATTCTGTTTTTGCTTCAGATTTCGAAATTATACAGTCTAATTTAGATTAAAATCTGCTCATGCTGCATGTATGGATCATGGATCGTGATTGAAATGCAGTGGCTTCCTCTCATTTTAAATGGAAAGAGCACAGACAAAGCCTTAGTTTGTTTTACAAAACTGAAGTCAAACCATTCTGTTTTTGCTTCAGATTTCGAAATTATACAGTCTAATTTAGATTAAAATCTGCTCATGCTGCATGTATGGATCATGGATCGTGATTGAAATGCAGTGGCTTCCTCTCATTTTAAATGGAAAGAGCACAGACAAAGCCTTAGTTTGTTTTATATGAAGAGATTTCATTTATTTGTGTAACTTATTTTGATTTGGGGTTTGTTTTAAAATTTCAATTTAGTTTTGTTATATTTCAATTTCATAAAGAAACGTGCAGCAATCAGTGTTGGGGAAAGTTACTTTTAAAAGTAATGCATTACAATATTGCGTTACTCCATAAAAAAGTAACTAATTACGTTACTTAGTTACTTTTTATGGAAAGTAATGCGTTACTTTACTAGTTACTTGAAAAAAGTAATCTGATTACGTAACTCGCGTTACTTGTAATGCGTTACCCCCAACACTGGCAGCAATAGCCTAATAAAAGGACACCTTTTCATTTACTGCATAATTTGTCTTCAGTCTCATTTTGTTAAAAAAAATCACGAGAAAATCGAATCGTGAAATCAAAATCGTGAATCAAATCATGAGTTGAGTGAATCGTTACATCCCTACTTAATATGTGTTCCGAAGATGAATGAAGGTGTAACGGGTTTGGAACAGCATGAGGGTGAGTAATGAATGACAGAATTTTTTTGAGTGAACTATCCCTTTAAAATACTCTCTTCCCATATATGTTGTGACTGGAAAGGGAAACTCCTACAAATGCATATGCAATAAGGTCAGCCTTATTCATCACTAATGTTAATCCTGACTGTGCAAGCTGTTAGTAAATCTGGCCCTGTAAGTCTATCCTTCACAGCCTCGCATTTTCAATATGGTGCCTATGCCCTGTCTACACTGTGTGTGTGTGAGTTTTGTCACATCTCACCATGCCTCAGCAGTTTGAGGCTGTCTACCATGAACACATCAAAGTGGAAGATCTGAATCCATTTGTAGCACTGGTTAGTAGTGCATGAGTGTGAACGACATCAGAAATAAATTGGGACTCTATTTGCTGTTGTTGGATCAGGCAGCAGATGAGAGGTGAGTACATTTATATTTCTTCACCTCACCTGTCGTAGGTGTGGTTGTTGGACTGGATAACTGTGGTGTCCACATCGTCCCCAATTAGCCAGTGGAAATTGGGATCGCTGCGGATCCTGATGGTCTTCATCTTCTTCTTGGAGACATAGGCACCGTCCGCGTTGAAGTCACCAAGGATCATGACGTTCTGTAAGACAGTTAGAGCTTTCTCTCAAACTCTAATCAATGTTTGGCCAAGAGCTCACTTGTGTATTTTAGCTGGGCAAAAATGTATCTCCACTTTAGATAAACTAAGGTCAATCCACTCAATTCCTGTGAATGCATACATTCACACATTTGGCAGATGCTTTATCCAAAACAAAGAAAACTATAGATTTCCTCTGGAATGTGTTGTGGTTGTATAGGTGTAAACTCACATCCGTTTTCCATATATCCATGACATGCCGAAAGACGTCGTATAGTTCATCCAGTTCCTTCTGTGAGTCTTTGGGCTTTGTGTGAACAGGGATCAACACCAAATCTTTTAGCACTGAAAGAGACAAAAATGACTATAATTGACCTCATGTGGTCAACCTCCTGAAACATTTATGGTTGTGTAGGAACATGCGATTACAATGAACGAATGAATAATGACTTCAGTTTTGGTCAGTTATATTAGACCACTTTTATGGTGGTTTTACATCTTTTGATGAAGTTTCAGTTCCCATTCGTCATAATGTTGAAAGCTCCAAATCCCATTGAATAGAAGAACACAGGACAACATGAGGGTGAGTAAATGAACCCAGACTTTTCCTTTTGGGTGAAGTATGTCATGTTATCACTGAAGACTTTTTAGTCTAGAGTTGGTGCAGAAATTGAATGCACTGGTCCAAGGTTTAACTGAGGTTACCTGTGTGTTTACAGCGGAAACGCAAGATGAAGGGCTCTCGAGAGAAAGCGTCCTCGTCACCCACTTGATTGTCTTCGTATTGGTACGTGTCGACAAGTTCGGCCTCATCTTTTCTATTAGAAATGAGCACAAAAAAACATTTATTTTCAACATGTATGACTATTTATAATTAAACATCTAATTTCATTAAGGGAAAACGAAGATATATCAAATGCTACAAAATTTTGAAATGCATGATTTGATCCTTTCGTTTTTTTTGCTCCAATTTTAATGCTGAAAACATATTTTACACTAATTTTCTAAATGTTGTACCTGTAGAAACAGACAAACTGTTCCTTATAAAGAGTCCGTCCCAGCCTGGAGCTTCCCACCATAGTGAAGGGACGTTTCTTATTAGCTCTGTGGGGAGAAAAAAAACGTTACATTTGGGCTGAGTTTATGCTTTTGAGCTACAGATGGTGAAGAGAATCTCTGAAGGTTCATACAGACCTGGTGCTGTTGAGCTCCTGGAGAAATTTGGCTATAGATTTGCCTGATTTGTCCACCACCTCAAGAAGAATGATTATACTGTACCGAGAGAAGATCTAGGAAAGAGTGTTGTGGTCTGTTTTAATAATACTTCTGAGCTTTTACTATGCGATTTTCTTAAACCGTCAGATTATAAACTCACCTTAATGAGATATTTTACAATATTTTGGTCTGACAGCTTGCTTGGACCCATACGTCTGATGTTAAAAGATGCGATCTTCATGGTGTCGGCCTTAAGAAAGTGAAAACCATCACAAAGTGATACGAGTTTCACGACAACAACACTTCAGACTGGTTTCATGTTTTCAGGTCTGTTCGGTACATCATGCAAACTTATAATCAGAGGAATTTCTATACCATTTTCCTGTTGTAAATCGCCGAAGGAAGTTTAACAGAAAATTCAAGTATGCATTGTTCGTACACAGGAAACCCTTGTAGTTTATAAAGAGCTGACATGTCAGATTATGCAGCACCACAGCAGATCCGGTAGAGACAGTAAGAAAACCACAGTGAGTTTCATTTTGAAAGTTCAAAAACAAAATGTACTCAAAACAACACAAAGTTTTAATTAAATCAATTCATCTAAGAATTGAAAGAAGCTCCAATGCGCCAGTATGAAGTGAAAACACTATTAACACATTCAAGAATCATCTTCGATATTGTTTAAATGTAAAAAGAAAAAAAAACAGTTATATATATATGTTATTATCTATAAATTAAATGTTTTATGCATTTACATTTATTTTTCTAGAAGTAAACACATAAATAATATGCTCTTACCGAAGCTTTTGTTTACTCTGAAGTCTCGTTTTCCTGTGTTGTCTGTTAGGCAGCTAGTAAATAATGATGTCTGCTCATTTGAAAACAGGCCGTGCCTACTTCCTGTTTTAAATCAGATAGGGTTTCTGTCGCACAGATGTCTGTAAAAATGGAGAAGTAGAGGCCTCACTGATTAATAACAAACCTTCTCTTCGGTAGTGTCATTTCTATAGTAATTTATAGCAGGCTTGACTGGAGGTAACCGCATAGCCATGGGTTTAAAGACCAACTGAGTTGACTGTCAAAAACAAGAGCCTTTTTGATTGAATTTGCATTTGTGAAACCTCACCCATCAGGATACCAGGATACTAGTGCAGTTCAGACTCAAACCTGCTGGAGCACTTGATGCACTTTATTTTTTTAAATATGTAAAAATGTCACTAGCTTTTACTTCAGAACCACCCAATTTCCCTTTATGCTTTGCAAATAAAGTATTCACACTCTAAAAAATGCTGGGTTAAATAAAACCCAGTGCTGGGTAAAATAGGGACAAACCCAGCAATTGGGCTGTTTTAACCCAGCGGTTGGGTTAAATGTTTAACCCAACCTTCTGGGTAGTAACCCAACCGCTGGGTCAAAACAACCCAG
>NW_015547667.1:799008-812287 GCF_001515605.1 Sinocyclocheilus anshuiensis | reverse complement strand
AATTGGGTTGTTTTGACCCAGCGGTTGGGTTACTACCCAGAAGGTTGGGTTAAACATTTAACCCAACCGCTGGGTTAAAACAGCCCAATTGCTGGGTTTGTCCCTATTTTACCCAGCACTGGGTTGTATTTAACCCAGCATTTTTTAGAGTGCACTTAAAACAAGTTCATTCCTAATGAATTTGACCTTGGTTTCCCAGAATGCAATAACTTGGTGGCAATTTACTATATTTAAAAAATGAAATAGTTTCATGTAATTTTGCTATCTATCTATCTATCTATCTATCTATCTATTGAAGTGGTGGACTCTGCACTCTAAAAAATGCTGGGTTGTTTCAACCCAACTTTGGGTCAAATATGGACTAACCCAACTTTTGGGTTCAAAATTTTATGTAAAAATTGAACCCAACGGTTGGGTTAGCCCATATTTGACCCCAAAGTTGGGTTTTTTTAGAGTGCGGAATCCACTGCCGCTTCAATAAATATCCTTTCGAGTGGTTTGTTGTTAATTAATATTATTCTTCAAAATATTAAATGAGTTGAAGGACTCCACCATGTGAAACTTGAATAGTATAGAAATACATGTCTTCTCACTTGAATGTGCTCTCTCCTTGGTTTGAGAAAAGCACTCAACACATTAAAACATACATTTACTCTTCGGACTTTCTATGACAGCTTAGGTCACAAAGGTCATTAGGCGTCTCATTTGCATGACCAATTTACAATTAAAGAATTTATTTATATTAATTATATTTTTCGTCTTTAAACATTATGAAATAGTGAACAATATTGTCTAAAACTTCTAGCTGACAAAAAGTACTTCATATGTATCTGGATGTTTGGGAAAGTTCCTGATTAGAGCTTGGGTTTGAACAACCCAGCCTTGAAGAAGCTGTGTATTCTCTATGTGTGCGAGTGTTGGTATCTGTCTGTGCAGTCCCAGTCTCCGGGCGCATTCATAGCGGCACTTAGAGTGGAATGCTGGACGTCTTCCAACACACTGATGCATTGGGTGGCAGATATACATCTTGGGAGTGAGACATTGTGTGTGAACTCTAATCTCATTTTTCTACAATTGAACCAATCAGTATCCTTTTTACCCAAGTAATGACATTGGTGACCTCTGTTGGAGTTAAATTGCTGTTGTATTGAGATTGTAAGAAACTGTCGTCTGCCCCGACCCAGATTCCACTCCACAATAGATGTTTGTTCATGCTCATTTCCCAAAATGGCTTAAATATTATAGAGAAGAAGAAAGTTAACAGTTAGGTTGTTTCTGAACCATTTGGGATGATCACACCCTGAGCAAATGGTGATCAATTGTAGAATGGGAGCGGGTGTGGGACACTGAGAACTATCTCAGACAAAGGGGTGTCAGAACTTAATTAACACACAGACCACAGCTGTTACATCAGGAGCAACTTCATTTACATGAAGAGTAGTAAACTGGTTCATTCCGACTCCGTTGAACCCAAGGTACTACATGTAGATTGTCACTGCTATGCTGCAATAAACATCTTCATCCTCATCATTTTTTCTTTCAAGATTGTACGCAGAGCAGCCTACGGATTCCTCGCGAGTGTTGAAGCTGGCTTCTGCTGATGAAACTGCAAACTATTTTTTTCAGTAAATTTTCCTTCAATTAATTGCGTCTCCTGGTCTTCATTCATCGTGGTTCCTGGGTCTTAACTGTAAACTCCCTTACACTATCAAAACCTGAATAAACTGTTTCCACCATTTCCAGACATTATTCCTAGAATGCAATATTCTGATGGCAATCCACTGGATTTAATAAATGTACAGAGAGAAGATCTGCAAGGAAGTAAATATCTAATCCTGAATTGGACTTTGATTTCCCAGAATGCAAATAAAAAAAAATAATAATAATTTCAAGTGCTATACATAATTTTACTATACATTTACATCACCATTTCCAGACATTATTCCTAGAATGCAATATTCTGATGGCAATCCACTGGATTTAATAAATGTACAGAGAAGATCTGCAAGGAAGTAAATATCTAAACCTGAATTGGACCTTGATTTCCCAGAATGCAAATTAAAAAAAATAATAATAATTTCAAGTGCTATACATAATTTTACTATACATTTACATAACTGATCTATCTATCTATCTATCTATCTATCTGTCTATCTATTGAAACCTGAATAAACATTTCCCGCCATTTTTCTGACATGATTTGTTGTTGTTCTTTAAATTCCTCGAATCCTCTGAACTTGTTGCAGCTGTAATGTTGTTTTTGGCTCACCGGTCTTTACTGTAGTCATATTTCACTTCGCTATGGAGGCACAGACTGCATTTCAAGCGGAAAAAACAACAACACACCTGGATTGTCTGAACATGAATTCCATCTCAACGACAGTTATGAGCAGAAAGGACCTAATATAACATCTATGTAGAGAAATATTTAACCTTATGTTATAATTTAACCAATATCCACTTTGACTAATGTCCAGGACAAAGTCTCCTTTATCTTCTACCTTCATCCGCAGAATTTGTAATTCAGTTTCTATGTATTTCCAAAAAATAAGCACACTGCATCCTTAAGGCAGCAGCTTCCTGTTACACCTAACTGATGCAAACAAGCTCTTTCGATTTTTTCTTACTTTACAGGTTTACATGGTGCTCAAAAACTGAAATATCTCCTTCTGTCCAACCTGCCAATTATTTCTCCACCTTTCAGTGCAACTTGAAATGCTTTGTGGCTGTAATGAGGATGATTGTATTGTCTGAACTCACCTGTTCCCTTCAGCATTCCACTTCCGAGTCAATGTTTGCCCAGAGGGAGGAACTCTTTTGTTGTTTCGAGGGATGTCCAAGTTGGGGCAGGGCCAAATCACTCGACAGGTTCCTGCATCTAGCCAATCAGGTTACAGGTGTCCAATATAAGTAATGCAGCTGATTTTAGGAATCTCTACAGTCTTTTTTTTTTTAGTGCATCTTTGGACCAGTGCTCGGGTAAGTCTTATAGTCCTTCAATCTTAATTTGTACCATTTTTCTAAGAATGTAATAAATAGTTTCAAGTATCCAGACAATGTAATCTCAGCATGAATGTAATCATCTCAGCAGTCTAAGCATATTTAAATTCAAAATAAATATTTGTGGTAAGTTAAGTTTTGTTCTTTGACGCTTTAAATCTTTATCTTAATTTTTTAGATTTTTTTAAAATAGTTTTATAAGTGTCCAGACAGCATCTGAGAAGGTTCTTGTGTTTTTACATTCCTGCCAGGTTATTTGGAAAAATATTCCAAAAATATTCGCTTTTTTTCTTGATTTAAAAACACACACACAACTGGAAATCATGTAAATGAAGCCCCTAAACTTGTCTCTGCACGTTTGGTGTTGAATAAGGTGGAATGTTTAAACACTTTGTATAAGTCCATGACTTTGGATTTAAACTACAGCCATTGTCACAAATAAGGTTTCGGGTGGTGGTGTCATGTTCACAACAGATTGTCGTCCATATGTGGCTTGAATGTATAGGCGATTTTGCTGCTTTGATGTGCACTTAGCAACGTCTGAGCACTGGAACTAATTTCTGCCCCATTCAGAGAAACCCTCTGGGCATAAAGACCTCCTGCATCAATTATTGGCCTGACACCAAGTCACTGAAATGGCTTCACACAGACCTTTCTTGAATCTTGAATGAATAGACATGTTCTTCTGCCTCCGTTTAGTAGTCCATTTCCTTCTCGACAACAAGAAACACATTTTAAGGTGTTGTTTGACCATTTCAAGAAGGGATTATCTTGTCTCAAACCTGTAGTAAACACCACTGGCGACTCCTGAAACAGGTTCTTCCACTTGTAATTGCTTAAAAAAGATTCCGGTGATAGCAACAGCTTTCTAAGAAAAGAAGAAAGAGTGTGTTTCACTTTATTTGTTGACAACTGCATGATAAAGTCATTCATGAATGTATAAACGTCATGAATGCAGTAGGCATGGCCTGAAATGAGTTCTACTATTTGTCATTCTATGTAGGTTTGCATTTCTATTCTACAGAAAGTGTCTTTATAAACTTCTAATTTGGTTTCTTTCATTTCACGATGAACAGGCATCATGAAGGTCGCCTCTTTCAACATCCAGAAATTTGGGAAATCAAAACTCTCTGATCCGTTTGTGCTGAAAACACTGATCAAGGTAAGGCCTGTCCACACCTACAGAAAGTCCAGAGTCATGAGAAATACACACGAAACATCGCATTTGACATCTTGAATGAGTCTATTACATGAGATTTATCTTAATGTCTGATAATCCCTCACGGGAGGAGCAGCATGCACGGGACGATGACGATGAGGCTAATGGTTTGTTTTTATGTCGCTCCCTTTCTTCAGATTGTGTCACGCTATGACATCATTGTTATTCTCGAAGTGGTGGATTCTAGCGGAGATGCAGTGGATAATTTTCTCAAAGAGCTGAATAAGTGAGTCAAACAGGTGTGTTTTTTCTTGAAAAACCCTGTTATTACATGACAGTAGTAACCATGGCTGACTGCTCATCAACAGGTTCAACAAGACGCACCATTACACCTTGGAGATCAGCACACGCCTGGGAAGAGGAAATTACAAAGAACAGTTTATGTTCCTCTACAGGTAACTGCGTGATTTTGAAGATTCGTTAGACTTTTAATTGGAATGGAGGCCGTATTGAATTTTACGAGGGTGCAGCCAATATAGAACGTTCCCATCTGGTTCCTGTTTGGTTATTTTTAGGAAACCAAATAAGAATGTTCCGTGTAGATTATTTTTGTAACCAGAAACGAACCGTCCTACACTGTAAAAAAAAATTCAGTCAAATTTACGGTAAAAAACCGGCAGCTGTGGTTGCTGGAATTTTACCATAAAAAATACGGTAGCAACGTTTTAGGTTTTACGGTTTTAACTTAAATTTACAGTTAAATACCGTAATTTCATTAACTGATATAATGTTAATATACCAACCTATTGAAGTACTGAAATCTGTTTTGTACCGTTGTAATACACTGATAACCACCAAATGCAGGTGGTGATGAGAAAGTCACATGATGAACCAAAGCCTATCACAAGGTGCACAGTGTCATTCATGTCCAATGCAGTTTTTCACCGTATATAGTAGGGGAATTTACCGTTAACCATTTAACAGGTTTTTACTGTAGCATTTTTACAGTCTTTTACCGTTAAATTCAATTCATTTTTTACAGTGTAGACCATTGCAGGCAGTTGTTTTGGTGACAACTTAAAGAGAACCTATGGAGAATGTTCACTCTAAAAAATGCTGGGTTGTTTCAACCCAACTTTGGGTCAGATATGGACTAACCCAACCGTTGGGTTCAATTTTTACATTAAAATTTTAACCCAAACGTTGGGTTAGTCCATATTTGAAATAACCCAGCATTTTTTAGAGTGTTCCCTATTTGCAGATTGTTTTTATAACCCAAAACTAACCTTCCTAGAATGTTGTTGGGATGTGTTTAAGGGAACCTACACTCTAAAAAATGCTGGGTTAAATACAACCCAGTGCTGGGTAAAATAGGGACAAACCCAGCAATTGGGTTGTTTTGACCCAGCGGTTGGGTTAAATGTTTAACCCAACCTTCTGGGTAGTAACCCAATCGCTGGGTCAAAACAACCCAATAGCTGGGTTTGTCCCTATTTTACCCAGCACTGGGTTGTATTTAACCCAACATTTTTTAGAGTGTATAGAGAACATTACCTAATGGTTTTATTTTTACCCTACTGAAAGACATTACAAACCATCAACTATTATCCATTAAAAAAATGGTTTCCTGTAGTGTGTAGTGTGAACGATTTAGTGGTTTTAACAAGCCACCAATAAAAGGCGGCAAATTACCAGTAGAGACCAACAGGGACCCATTAATTCCCATTATCACCAGTAAAACCATTACAAGTTCTGTGATATTTGTATTGTTGCTGTTTTTTCAGCAGGCCAGAAACTAAAATTCCCAGAACGTTCTGGAACCTAATTGTTAGCTGAGTGCATGGACTGTATAGAGGTCCTAGATGTAGGCCTACATGTAATTTTCACAACTCGCTTTGTTTTTGTCAAACAAAAGTTTTTTGGAAAGTTGTTTCGTCAGCTGAACAATCGGTATGTTGTTAATCAATAGTACAATCCATTGAACGCACTGTGATTCAGTCCTCACAGCCTCATTTTCATTCCTGTCAAAAATTTAATATTGCGGAATGGCATGAGGACTAAATGTCTGCAACTTTCTGATTTTCGATAGATAAACACATTTCAACACGACAATCTATTTTCACGTGTCGGTGGCGTTCATTCTGAATTTAAAGACTTGCCCTGCCCATTCACTTTGAAATTCTTTTTGAATGTCGTTTTCATAGTCTAGACACAGCGACTATAAAAAAATAAAACAGGCTGTTTAGTTCTAAAGATCAGACAGAGGGTGATAAAAGGTCATAAAAACACATTTATAAAACGGAGAGTTCCGGTCCTTGATTCTGATTGGTTGAGCCACGTTCGAAGCTGTTGTAAATTACTCTACAAACATACACCTTTGTTTACTTCTGTGTGTTGCTCGGCAACCACTTTGTTGGAACCACAACTGATTCTGAGGAACTACATTGTTTGGTGGAAGAATACTGTTTTTATTAATATCATTACACTTTATATGCTCTGTTTTATTCTGTGAAACCTTACTACGTATATGGAATAACTGTTTTATAAAAGCAATAATCCCCGTGAAGCCGTGGTTTACAGTGAATTTATAACAGCTAAGGGGGTTTGAGGCACTCCGCTTCACGTCGTGCCCAACAACGCCCCTTAGCTGTTATAAATTCACTGTAAACCACGGCTTCTTGGGACTTATTGCTTTATTATGACTGTATTAGCACACAAACTTGTGCTAATATTATAAGTGGACCTTAGGGTGGAAATTGAAATTTAAATATTTAAAGACTATCAGTTTTATTTATTTATTGTACTAAACTACATGGTCTGTTTTAAATATGAAGGGACGACCTGGTGGATTTGGTCGGGTCTTACCAATACAAAGACAATCAGCCTGGAGATGAAGATGCTTTCGCCAGAGAACCGTATGTTCTGCGATTCAAATGTCATAAAACAGGTAAAGTACAACATATTACTTCAGTTTAACATCATGGGTGCACCAGTCTCGTGATTTTGGCACATTAATGCACAATGTCATTTTACTGGCCGTGACTATGAGCTAATATAAGCTATAAGGAAATGTGCTTTTCTTTGTAGTGTTTCCTTGTAATAACTTCATTCCCAGTTCATGCAATTGACAGTTAAAAACAAATTACGCATAAATGTCACTGGCTAATGTATAATTTAATCTCTGGGTTGGGCTGTGACAAAGGCTGTGTGTGGAGATCAATTATTGTAATTATTAATTTTGTTCATGTCTCAACAGTGTTGGAAGATTTGGTGCTGATTCCCGTCCACACCAAGCCTGAGGATTCAGTGAAGGAGCTTGACGAACTGTACGACGTGTTTCAGAATGTCAAGATGAAATGGAAGACTGATGTAAACCATTATGCACAACTGCAATACCTTTATGACAAGCATCCATTGGTTGAGACAGGATTTATTAATTGAAATAAATTTGCACTTAAAGAAATAGTTTACTCAAAAATGAAAATTTGCTGAAAACGTACTGACCCTCAGGCCATGCAAGATGTAGATGAGTTTGTTTCTTCATCAGATTTGGAGAAATGTACACTCTAAAAAATGCTGGGTTAAATATAACCCAGTGCTGGGTTAAAAAGGGACAAACCCAGCTATTGGGTTGTTTTGACCCAGCAGTTGGGTTCAAAACAACCCAACCGCTGGGTCAAAACAACCCATCCGCTGGGTCAAAACAACCCATCCGCTGGGTCAAAACAACCCATCCGCTGGGTCAAAACAACCCATCCGCTGGGTCAAAACAACCCATCCGCTGGGTCAAAACAACCCATCCGCTGGGTCAAAACAACCCATCCGCTGGGTCAAAACAACCCATCCGCTGGGTCAAAACAACCCAATAGCTGGGTTTGTCCCTTTTTAACCCCGCGCTGGGTTATATTTAACTCAGCATTTTTTAGAGTGTAGCATTACATCACTTGCTCAGCAATGGATCCTCTTCAGTGAATGGGTGCCATCAGAAGGAGAGTCCAAACAGCTGGACAATTCATGGACATGTTTGTTTAGAACTGTTTTTGCTTGTAAACGGTGCTTGATTATTATATTTCTCTCCTGATTCAGACGAGATGACTTTTTCACTGCACAAGGCAATGCAATGGATAAAGGGCTCATATTTTTAAGTAGTTGAAATAAAAACAATGGTGAGCAAGTGATGTAATACTACATTTCTCCAAATCTGTTCCTATGAAGAAACAAACTCATTTACATGAGGATGAGTATATTTTGAGAAAATTTTCATTTTTGTGTGAACATGGAATAATGAGATACCATGCATCATTGCATTTATAAACAGCAAAAATGTTGTAATATAAGAATGGTTTAGAAAACAAAAGCATGTGCATATCCATGCAGAACATCATGATTTTGGGGGACTTCAATGCAGATGGCAGTTACGTGTCTGGTAAAGAAATGAAAACAATCCGCATCAGGAGTGACAAGGACTTCCATTGGCTGATCACAGATGACGAGGACACCACAGCCAGCACCAGAAATGACAACACTTATGACCGGTAATTAATTACACTATGACAAAAAAAATGAACAAATATGATTTTAAGTCATATGTCATTAATATGTTCATGCACAGGATTGTGGTATATGGAGACGATATGCTGAAAGCTGTTGTTCCCAACTCTGCAAAACCATTCAACTTCCAAACGGCCTACAAACTGGCACATGAGGATGTAAACAAGAATCATTTTACATTTGAACTGATATTTAATCACACTTACCATAAAGACATGAGTTATTACTGTACATTTATCTTACAGAATGAGTTTTCAAAACACAGATTTAATGTCTTTACAGGTACTGAAAGTGAGTGACCACTATCCAGTAGAGGTGGAACTGAAGAGAAAACGTAAGCAGCTTAAACGTAAACGTAAGACACATGAACAGCAGCACAATGACTAAAAACACATGATGAAAAGAAACAATAACATAAGATTTTTTTTCTGTTTAGGTTAAATGGAAATGCTATTGTGAGACTGAACATCTTATGGACATGAAAACACTGACTCTGGAGATCTGAATATAAAGACGGATAAGCTTTTATGAACACTTCTGGACATGTTTACATGAGACTGGATTTACTTGAAATGTTTGGATATTGTACAGTTGTTTTGAATGTCATATGAATGTTTCACAATCAAAGACATTAAACATCTGAAATCGGAATTTGCAGTCATTACAAACTTTATTCCTTAACGTTTTCTTTACAAGAGCAATATAAAGTAACTAAAAACAAATTTTTGGACCCAAATCATAAGTTGGTTTGAACGGCAAGCAAATATACACTAAGGCCATGTCCACACGTACACGGGTATTTTTATAAACTGAGTTTTTCCTTCTTCCGTTTTTAAAAAAAATCTCCGTCCACATGAAAACGCAAGCGCATGCTATGAAGCACTGTCAAGAGCACGCCAAACCAACAGGTGGCGATATAATCTCAACCGTAAAGCCATGTTGGCCAATCAGAAGCCTGAAAAAGTCTCCAGTAGGCGGAGATAACAGCGCAGGCTCCGCTGTCACAAGCCAAAAACTCCGGTTTCGCTGTCTACATGACAAAACTGCAACCAGAGTATTTGAAAATCCTCACCCTGGCAGGCGTTTTCACAAATGTTCGGTTTCAGTGACCTGGTGCTGCGTTTGCGTGTGGACGAACGGCCAAACCGCGTACAAAAAGCTGCGGTTTTAGACAGGGACAGGGCCTAAAACACATTAATTTCTTCACAAGACTTCTTCATTCCACCTCCTTCTATGGAAAGAAAATTAAACAGTTTGTTGACAAAAGAAAAACTCAAAATCTATACTGAATGTCTGGTGTGTCTCAGGTGTTCAAACAGGTAATGAAAATGTATAAAGCAGTATTTCAAAATCATGTTCTCTATAGTCATTACTTAACTCTAAGTAGCTTATCTGTTCTCAAATCATAATCTCAGTGTTTATGTATAAACACTTCAACAGAAACCTGAACTTTCATCGTCCATCTCTTTCGTCTGCTTCTTGGGAGCCTTAAAGGGGTTTCTTTTTACCTCCTGCATACATATTTTGATACCATTATAACATAAATAACAAATACAAAATAAACATTTAATAGACATATTTATTAAAATTAATAAGTGGATTTAAAATAGAGTTTAGCTCCAACCCTAAGCAAACACTCCTGAACCAAAGTAAAAAAGATCTTCAGACTCACTAGACACTTTCAGGCAAATGTGTTGGAGCAATACTCTGCAGGACAGGGGGACTTCAGGAACAGGATTGGACACCCCTGATTTAGCTAATGCTTGTTTTCTGCACTGTCAGGACCCCAGCAGTTACCCAAATGTAGTGTTCCCATCAAGTGCTTGATTCATTCTGGTGAATCGGTTTGTTTGGATGGTTAGTGCTAATGAACTTGTTTTTTTGTCGAACAAGTACATTATATCATTCTGTCCAACCTGGCAATTATTTCTCCACCTTTCAATGCAACTTTAAACATGTTGTGGCTGTAATGAGGATGATTGTATTGTCTGAACTCACCTGCACACTTTCCAGTTCCGAGTCAATGTTTGCTCTCTCTATGAGCCCATAGAGAGAGGAACTCTTTTGTTGTTTCGAGGTCTGTCAAAATTGGGGCTGGGCCAAATCACTCGACAGGTTCCTATGTCTAGCCAATCAGATCACAGGTGTCCAATATAAGTAATGCTGCTGGTTTTAGGAATCTCTACAGTCCTTTTCTTCAGTGTATCTTTGGACAAGTGCTTGGGTAACTTAAGTTTTGTTTGTGGATTCTTAAAATCTTATACAATTTTTACTGTTTTTTTAAGCATCTGAGAATCAAGCAAGGTTCTCATGTTTTTATATTCTTGCCATGTTGTTTTACAAATATTCTAATATATATTTCTTGAATTAAAAAAACATCCTCTCAGTCACACCCACAAATGGGAATCATGGAAATAAAGCCCCTAAACTTGTCTTTTCTTGTGAGATGTTGAACGAAACAGAACGTAAAACCACTTGAAATACATAACTTTGGATTTAAACTACAGCCATTGTCCATTGTTTCACGGGGTTGGTGGTGTCATGTTCACGAAAGATTGTCGTCCATATGCGATTTCTCTTTTCTGCAGAAAACTGTGGTGATTTGTGAATAGACTTGTTTATCTTCTCTAACTGATCAGATTGACCCTTTTAGAGTTCCTTTGACATTTCAAATCTTTGTCTATTAGACCAAATGAAACATATTTTAAGGCTTCATTTGACCATTTAAAGAGTCGTCTAGTGATCTCTTTTATGCCCAAATTCTTCATAAACTGTTCTATGACTCCTGAAACAGGTTCTTCCGCTTGCCTTTGCTTTAAAAGGAATGTAGTGATTGCAACAGTGTTCAAAGAAAATAGAGCATGATGTTTCACTGTACTTGTTGACAGCTGCATGATAAAGACATTCATGAATGTGTAAAGGTCATGACGGCAGTACGCATGGCCAGAAATGCAAGTATAGAGATGAGTTGAAGGAACTTTACACTAGACCATTGTGAATACCTTTGTTTTGAAGATGCAGGTATATCTATCTAAATATTATATTCATTGTTTTATATGGGCTGTATTCATGTTTGTATTGCCATTGAGCATAATTTTTATTAAAAAAACAATCATTCAAACAAACGAACATCTCAGAAATATCATTTATTGGCTTGTTGCATTATCTGTCTAATTCGCTTTCCTCTTAATTTCATGTTTGACAGGCATCATGAAGGTCGCTTCTTTCAACGTCCGGAAATTTGGGAGAGAAAAACTCTCTGATAAGTTTGTGCGGGAAACTCTGATCAAGGTGAGGCCGCACCTACAGAAAAGCCATGATGGGCTGCAAAACATCAAGCTTGACGAACACTTGCCAGTGAACTTCCTCTTAAATGATTCTCTGATTCTGTATCATGATATTCATCTTAATGTCTGATAATCCTTCATGGAAGGAGTAGAGTGGTGTGTATGCAGACAGAGTAATAATGTGTTTTACCGTCGCTCCATTTCTTCAGATAGTGTCACGCTACGACATCATCGTTATTCTCGAGGTGGTGGATTCTAGCGGAGATTCAGTGGAAAAGTTTCTCAGAGAGCTGAATCAGTGAGTCAGCCAGATGTGTTTTTCAACGAAAAACGATATTACAAAACAAAATAGTAACCATGGCTGACTGCTCTTTGACAGGTTCTACAAAAAAATTAATTACAAGATGAAGATCAGCACACGCCTGGGAAGAGGACAATACAAAGAACAGTTTATGTTCCTTTACAGGTAATTTTAAAGTTCCAAAATGTCTGCAATTATCTGATGTCAGAGAGATGAACACATTTAGAAATCTGAACACATGACTGTGTATTTACTTCATGACACTGGAATTCAGAATCTTGACCTGCTTGTTCGTGTTGAGCTTGTGAGTAAACTAGCATCAAGGCAATATATCTCACCTTGCATACAAAGACATAGGCTATATATAGCCTAGATATATATATTAATATATTAATCCAAAATGCCGCTGCAAGATTAATCTTTAATGAACCGAAACAATTAAAAGAACCAAAGACTTAAACTACTTCAGTCTGTGTGCATTGAATTTATTTAATACACGAGTTACACAATTTGAGTTGAATTACTGAAATAAATGAACTTTTCCACGACATTCTAATTTATTGAGATGCACCTGTATATATATATGTATACATACACATAAGAGCTACATTTCAAGTGTCCCAGAAAAGGGTATGAATATTGAATATTTATGCAATGTACATATTTCAGTTTTTCCTTTATAATAAATGTTCTAAGTTGTAACATGTTTTTTTTTGTTGTTGCTTTGTCCTTATAGTGTATGGAGTGTAGATTGATGTGAAACAGTAATTTAAAGCAGGTTAGCATAATGCAGCAACATAACAAAACATGAAAAAATGAAAGAGTACTGTATAATAGTGAAGTGACATGTGGCAACCCATACTCAGAATTAGTGCTCTGCATTTACCCATCCAAAGTGTACACACACAGCAGTGAACACACACAGACAGGGAACACACACCCGGAGCAGTGGGCAGACATTTATGCTGCGGCACCCAGGGA
>NW_015547667.1:786435-798788 GCF_001515605.1 Sinocyclocheilus anshuiensis | reverse complement strand
TGGGGGTTCGGTGCCTTGCTCAAGGGCACCTCAGTCATGGTATTGAAGGTGGGAGAGAGTGCTGTACATTCACTCCCCCCACCTACAATCCCTGCCAGTACGAGATTCAAACCCACAACCTTTGGGTTGCGAGTCCGACTCTCTAACCATTAGGCCACGACTTCCCGACTAATAAGATGAATACTTCAGATGCGAGTCCTCTAAGTCTGTCTGAGATTTTTTCTTTAAAATTAGCATTTTTATCAGGCTCCTATGTTAAGGTTCAGTAATTTCATTTCACTGGCAAAGAAAAGGTTATTTGTTGGTTATGCCTTACTTTAAAAAATGTCCAATGATATTTTCATAAGAGTCTGATAAAAAAAAAAAGCTTATTTAAAACAAAAATCTCAGACGGACTTAGAGGTTTTTGCATCTGAAGTCTTCATATAAATATATATATATATATATGCTTATAACTGCATTTTCAATATAAAGGGACAAAGTGGTGGATTTGGTCGGGCCTTACCAATATGAAGACAATCAGCCAGGAGATGAAGATGCTTTCGCCAGAGAACCGTATGTTTTGCGATTCAACTGTCATAACACAGGTAAAGTATGGCATAGATGTGCTGTAATTGTCTATTATTATTTTAGTGTAACAAATTATAGGTTAAAAGAGTCATGATTTTGGCACAGTATTGTACCATGCAGCATATTTTTCAACATTTTCAATGGCCCCAGACCTTTCAGCTGACTATAAAGTCAAGCTTCAAGAAAATGATAAAAGTCAAATTGTAATATCATCATTACCAGTTTATGCAATTGACAGTCAAAACAATTGAAACAGAAATGTCAGTGGCTGAGCTCCAACAGAGGGTGTGTGTATGTGGACACAAGTTTATTCATTTAAATTAATTGTACTCGTGTCTCAACAGAGTTGGAAGATTTGGTGATGATACCAGTCCACACAAAGCCAGATGATGCAGAGAGGGAAATTGACGAACTGTATGATGTGTTTAAAGCTGTCCAGAAGAAATGGGGCACTAAAGTAAAACACAAAGCAAGACCAGACAACACAAGCAGCTACATTCATGATAAATGTTCACTTATTGATTTCATCTTTGGCTCCAAAGCCTCAATATACTATTTATGAAGGAATAAGATACTAGAAGCCATTATTCCTTTACCAAAATGGTGACAAAATAATACATTTATTAGGTTTATAGAATGTTTATTAAATGTCATCATTCTGTTAGATTTAGTCTTGACATGTCAAGACATAACAGAGCTGTTACTGTTTTGTGGAATTAAGAACAGCCGGAACATTTTTTTGACCAATCAGCATCCAATGCCAGATTTGTTCTAAAAAAAAAGTTGATACAGCACATTTTTTTATATACTTATCGATACAGAACATCATGATTTTGGGGGACTTCAACGCAGATGGCACATATCTGTCCGAGGCAGCCAAGAAAAAAAACAGAATCTGGGAGGAAGACTTCCATTGGTTGATCGAGGATGGTGTGGACACCACAGCCAGCAACAACAATAGATATACTTACGATCGATAAATAATCACACCGCACAAACTAACGAATTTGATTTGATGCCACTCTCTTTAATGTGACACATATTCATGCACAGGATTGTGGTATATGGAGACGATATGAGGAATGCTGTTGTTCCAAACTCTGCGAAATCATTCAACTTCCAGGCGGCCTACAGTCTAACAGATACGGAAGTAAACAAGAATCATTTTTTATTTGAATTGAAACCCTTGCTTTTTAATCACACTTACCATAAAGACTTGAGTTACTTATTACTGTACATTTAGCTTACAAAATGTATTTGTTTTGGAGAGGACTTGATCAGCATTTTACTAAAGCACAGGTATCTTCTCCACAGGCGCTGAGAGTGAGTGACCACTATCCAGTACAAGTGAAGCTGAACTAAAAAAAGCAGCTTAAACAAATGCAAGAGACACGGACGGCAGCAAAATGATTAAAAACACAAGTTTTTGTGTTTAGGTTGAACAAAGATGATATTGTGAGACGGAACATTTGTGGACAATAAAAGTGTGACAGATGGATAAGCTTGTACAAACACTTCTGTGATTGTTTACATGAGACTGAAGTTTACTTGAAACGTTCGGATATTGTAGTTATTTTTCACGAGCTTTGAATGTTTCACAAAGACATTAAACATCTGAAATTGAAATGTACAGTCATTACAAACTTTATTCCTTTACAAGAGAAATGTAAACTAAAAAAAAGTCATTTTTAGTCGCCACTGTGGGCCCAAATCATGAGTCGGTGGTTTAAATGGCAAGCAGATATACACTAAAACACATTCATTTCTTCCCAGACTTCTTGATTCCTCCTCCAGCTGTGGAAAGAGAACAAAACAGAATTGATTGTTGACTAAAGAAAAACTCAAAAACTATAAAGAATGATTTCGGGTGGCTTTATGTTTCTCTTACTTAAAGGTCCTTTTCCAGAAGCCTTGGCTTTCAACTGTTCCATAGCTTTCTGATCCTCTTTCTGCTTCTGTTTGAAAGCCATGTCCTCCTGTAGGGGATTAAACCGGTAAAGAAAATGTATAAAGCAGTATTTCAAAATCATGTTCCCTAGTCATTACTTCACTCTAAGCAGCTTATCTCTGTCCACAAACCGTGATCTCAGTGTTTATGTCGAAACACTTCAACAGAAACCTCAATGTACAGGTGAACTTACATCGTCCATCTCCTTCGACTGCTTTTTGGGAGCCTTGAGGGGTTTCTTTTTACCTCCTGCAAAAATAAGTATTTGGATATCATTTTAACATCGATAAATAAAAGTTATAAATGTTTAATATACACATTTATTAAAATAAATAATGGATTTAAAATAGATTTTCATTGTAACAATAAAAAGAGAAACCCAACACCGAGTTAACCCATTCATTACAATGTGGAACGTCTTAATCCGGCTAATGCTGATAGCATCGTGAATACAAAGATTAGAAAATCAACAAGCTTACAATCCATAAAAAGCCTAAAAAATCATCGTAACTTCTTGTTTGTATTTCATACGACTTTCTACATGATGAAATAGTCATGTCTAGCGTTTGTGTTTTAATTTTTACCGTCTCTTCCAGACATGATGCTCAGATTGTTTAGCTAATGCGTTTTTCCGCGCTGTCTTGACCTCAGCGGTTACCCGGATGTAGTGTTGCGGTCAAGTGTCTGATTCATTTAGGCGAATCGGTTCGTTCGGACGGTTAGAGGAAATGAACTGGTTCAAAAACTAATTTGATTAGTTTGAGTCAACCTCACGGTTTTATTCCTAATCTTATAATCTACCTACTGTTGTTTGTTTTAAATTATTGGTTAATGCAATCAAAAAACAAATCTTATAGACAGCCGAGGGATTTATTTATTTATAATTCTCGAATCGGTTCAATTGAATCGTTAAAAAAGAATCTATCGAAAAGAGCACCAGTCTGTGCCTGAAAGAAATGCTCTCTCATGCCGCAGAATGCCATTTCAGGAAATTTGACAGATATTTTATATACTGTTCAGCCTGTAAACATGAGAAATTACTGACCCGAGCAGAAACGGCACGAAACGGAGAAACGCTGGTATGAGTTTTGAAATTAATTCAGTTAGACATTGTTTGCCGACATTAGTTGTTTGATTCATCCGCTCGAAAATCACACACATAACAGCAACATCAGCGTATCATACTTACTTTGAACATAATTATTTTTATTCCTGTGTAATTCACTTGTAAAGTAAATTACCAACACGGACAACTTTACTTTAACGTTATGTTGTGTTTCTGACTTTGAAAAATGCAAACTGAATCCGAAACTAAATTCAGTTCAATTACCTATTTAGTCACTTTAATATTGTTAACCGTCTATTTGATGTATTTGCTCCTTTCCTAATACATGTTTTTTTTATATCCATTCGTGTAGCCTTGCAAATACAAATAAAGTTAGCTAGTTCAGCTAAAAAAAACATCACTGCCCACATGAAAAAATACTATTTATAGTAAATACTATAGTGTTTTTAAACCATGGTACTGAAAAGTGTATTATACTGTGTATATTATAGCATTTACAACACTTTGTTAATGAAGGCTACAGCAGCATACTGTAGTATTAACTATAGAGAACTGATGATACATACTGTAGTACACTTTAGCTTTTACTACAGTTAACTGTAGTGTATTGTAGTATAATATACCCTATAGTTGTAGAGAACTTAGTACAGTAATTTGTTTATATTACTATAGTTGTTACCACAGCAACTATAGAATTACCACAACAAATTCTAGTACTTTACTATACCATGGTTCAAAAACACTAGTATTTACTATAAATTACTATCGTTTTTTTTTCATGTGGTGATACCATCTCATGAATAATTTTTATTACGTTTACAGGTTGCATATTTGACGTGCGTCGGCTCCACATATGAAGCTCTTCAATGAGGTTCAGAGGGAACACTGTATTTCCAAGCAGCCATGTCTCCACATGTCTCTACCGACACCAGGTGTCCGGCCCGGTCCAGTGGATCCTCCACAGAAGTTACTGCACCCAGCAGCAAAGTCCGAAAGATGAGCCCAATAAAGTTACATCCGTTAAAGAGCGCACAGCATCTGCGTTAACGTACGCAGGAGAGCTGGGAAGGCAGTGGGGGCGAAATGCGATGAAAACCGCAACAGTGAGCGTCAACTACTGGTGGGAGAGATATGAGGAGTTTGTCGGGCTTAATGAAGTCCGAGATGCACAGTCCAATGTCACTGAGGTAATGTATGGCAAACAAAACATGAAAAATGCACCTTTTATTAGCTACGCTTACATGTATCCAAGTAATCAAATTGGTTGCTCAATCAAATTGAAAAGCCTTCACGTAAAAACCTCAGTTGATCTCATTGTGCTCAATCCAAATGAAATTTTGATTGGATTTCTTCGAAATCGGATTCAAAAATAGGCTACCTTTTGGATTCATTCTAACTAACCTAGTTATTGCATGTAAGCATAATCACTGTTGGATTCATTTAAATGTCAGTATAATCTGAATTATGTTTTGCTGTTAGGCTGAAAAGGCCTTCATGGTCGCCAGAGGAATCGTCAGAGAAGCTCACGCCAGCCTGGAGGCTCTTCAGGTTCGGCTGAAGGAAGTGAGGGACCGTTTGGACCGCGTGTCTCGTGAAGAGGCACATTACTTAGAGTTAGCCACACTGGAACATAAGTTACTGCAGGTGAGGTGGACCTAGTAATGTACGCATATAGGACTGGGAGTGATATGGCCAAAAATTTTTCATATCAGTCGATATCGATAATTATCACAATAAATTTCAAGTTTGAAGGCAGATTTTTGCCCCTAAGTGAAAGTTGTAGAAACCAGACAGTTAACTGTGGTTTTAAACTACTCTTTATGATCAAAACATGACAAAAACGTCTGAATTCTTTACACTTTTCCAGGCATTTTTCCTTAACAAAATAAGTATCTTGATAGAAAAATAAAATTTCTTAGTTTCTGCACGTTCTAACTTCTAATCATAATCTTCAGCACAGTTTGCAGTGCGGGCTGCAATATTAATAATTATTTGTTGTCTATTAAACATTTTTAATATTCAATTTTTTTGTCTCTCAGAAATGCACATTTGACAGTAGCTTGAGTAGACTAACAGTAGTAGAAGCTCGAGTTAGGTTGCAGATGTAAAATTAAGTTCATTATCAAAAACAGTAACATCTGTAAAAATTGTAACAACCTCATTTTTTTTTATGGTTTGAGTTTTATTAAAATTAACCATTGGTCTTCCATAGTAGCATACATTTAGATCATGATAACCACAGTTAAAACTACACATATAGCACCTCAATACCATGGTAAAAATGTAGCTGTATGGTTTCTAGGGATCTGAATGAAAAACAGTAGTCTAAATGCATTTAGTATAACTGCACAAACGCTATAGCTTAATCACCAAAATACTGTATTCCATTACTCCTTTTATACATTTAATACATGTCTACATAATAATATAATAAAATTCTGTATGAATATCCCACATTTCTGCCACAATACCATGGTGCAGTTAGTGATAAAACAGTAAAGCCTTGGTAAATTATGGCGATTTATAGACTGAAAATCCTTCTGACTATCGTTGTACACAGTGTTTCTCCTGTTTGTCAGCGCTGTTTCATCTGGCTTTAAAGTCGTTTGTGTTCTTCGCTGAACTTAAGCGCTTCACACTGGATCTCACAGCGCTAAGTGCTTGCATGACCGAGACTTATCAGCGAGTAAATGCATCTGCGCTAGAAAGCTCGCACTGTGCTGCCATTTGAACTATAAGCCGAGCGGATAAACGGTAAGTGTGGTGCAGTTCAAATAAGGTAGCGCTGTTTCGTTCTGCTTTTGGTGCATAACCACTGTATCAAACTCTTGTTATCCTTTTATCGAGGACATTTTTATCGCTATAATTATCATTATCGTTTTTTCGCCCAGCCTTATACGTTTATGGATTGCACAATTGCACCTTCCCTTTTACGTTTTTGTCGTTTACAGGAAGAACGGCGTCTCAGAACGGCCTATGAGAATGCAGAAGGCGGCGAGCGAGAGAAGTTTGCGCTCTTCTCTGCTGCCGTGCGAGGGAGCCACGAGAAAGAGAGGACCAGGGCCGAACGTAATTTTTCATATCAGTCGATATCGATAATTATCACAATAAATTTCAAGTTTGAAGGCAGATTTTTGCCCCTAAGTGAAAGTTGTAGAAACCAGACAGTTAACTGTGGTTTTAAACTACTCTTTATGATCAAAACATGACAAAAACGTCTGAATTCTTTACACTTTTCCAGGCATTTTTCCTTAACAAAATAAGTATCTTGATAGAAAAATAAAATTTCTTAGTTTCTGCACGTTCTAACTTCTAATCATAATCTTCAGCACAGTTTGCAGTGCGGGCTGCAATATTAATAATTATTTGTTGTCTATTAAACATTTTTAATATTCAATTTTTTTGTCTCTCAGAAATGCACATTTGACAGTAGCTTGAGTAGACTAACAGTAGTAGAAGCTCGAGTTAGGTTGCAGATGTAAAATTAAGTTCATTATCAAAAACAGTAACATCTGTAAAAATTGTAACAACCTCATTTTTTTTTATGGTTTGAGTTTTATTAAAATTAACCATTGGTCTTCCATAGTAGCATACATTTAGATCATGATAACCACAGTTAAAACTACACATATAGCACCTCAATACCATGGTAAAAATGTAGCTGTATGGTTTCTAGGGATCTGAATGAAAAACAGTAGTCTAAATGCATTTAGTATAACTGCACAAACGCTATAGCTTAATCACCAAAATACTGTATTCCATTACTCCTTTTATACATTTAATACATGTCTACATAATAATATAATAAAATTCTGTATGAATATCCCACATTTCTGCCACAATACCATGGTGCAGTTAGTGATAAAACAGTAAAGCCTTGGTAAATTATGGCGATTTATAGACTGAAAATCCTTCTGACTATCGTTGTACACAGTGTTTCTCCTGTTTGTCAGCGCTGTTTCATCTGGCTTTAAAGTCGTTTGTGTTCTTCGCTGAACTTAAGCGCTTCACACTGGATCTCACAGCGCTAAGTGCTTGCATGACCGAGACTTATCAGCGAGTAAATGCATCTGCGCTAGAAAGCTCGCACTGTGCTGCCATTTGAACTATAAGCCGAGCGGATAAACGGTAAGTGTGGTGCAGTTCAAATAAGGTAGCGCTGTTTCGTTCTGCTTTTGGTGCATAACCACTGTATCAAACTCTTGTTATCCTTTTATCGAGGACATTTTTATCGCTATAATTATCATTATCGTTTTTTCGCCCAGCCTTATACGTTTATGGATTGCACAATTGCACCTTCCCTTTTACGTTTTTGTCGTTTACAGGAAGAACGGCGTCTCAGAACGGCCTATGAGAATGCAGAAGGCGGCGAGCGAGAGAAGTTTGCGCTCTTCTCTGCTGCCGTGCGAGGGAGCCACGAGAAAGAGAGGACCAGGGCCGAACGTACCAAAAACTGGTCCATTATTGGTTCGGTGTTGGGCGCCGTCATTGGGGTAATGGGCTCCACTTATATAAACCGGGTACGTTTGCAGGAACTCAAGAGCTTGTTGCTGGAGGCCCAGAAGGGACCGGTGAGTCTTCAAGAAGCCATCAAGGTCCAAGCCAGCATGCACAAAATGCAACAAGATGAACTCAGCAACCTCATCGACTCACTCAGGATGGCTTTGAAAGGCAGCGTAAAAGATGTGAAAACAGCCAAACCAGCGTTTGTTCCGCCAGCAGCTGCCGTCGTCCCAACTTCTGCATCCAGTGCTTCAGAAGAAGCGATTCAAGAGATTCTCCAACACAGCCAAAGAGCCCAAGGGCTCATTGAAAGCCTTAAACCGCAGCTGGAGCATCTGGAGGAGAACGTGGGGAAGGTTGAGACCGAGCTGCAGGCGGTCAAGACGACCCTACAGTCCCGTCCCGTAGAGAAGCCAGTCATTCAAACCCGAGACACGCAGCTCTTTGTATGCGATACAGAGACAGTCGTTCAAGGTCTCGGTCAAACTGAGAAAAGGCTGGAGGCCCAGATCAACAAAACAAGTCTATACAATACAGTCTTGACATGTGCTGCATTTGCTGTGACTGTGCCAGTTCTGTACATACTGTTGAGAGGTGCTTGAAAAGTATGCAGGCAATGTGCACTTTAGGGGCCAATTAATACACTAGAGAATAATGTAACTGAAGAGTACTATTATTGTCCAAAGTTGTGAAAGATTGATTAAATATTGTGAATACTAAGAATCATTGTTGTATGGACATTCTTTATCTTCTATTGATTCTTAAATTCATACTAAAATAATAACATACTGTTCTTAAGAATGTGCGTAATTTTGTTCGAATTTAAATGAAATTATTTCCACAAAGAAACACCACTCATGTTTTCATTAGAAAATGTAAAAAATCTAGTTCGTTTTATTTTAAATATAGATACATCTGAGGACTTATGTGACTCTTCACTGTAGAAACGGCTTGTTTTTATTTAAGATAAAATGCGAACCTTCACTCTTTAGTTTAGTGCTTTTCTTATCTATTCTCTGTCAATCCTAATATGTCCGCCCCTTTTCACGCGTCAAACCAATGAACATTCAGTTCGGGACGACGCGGCTGCCACCGGACCAATCACAGTCCTCAGACGCGCTCCTCAATACATATTCATAGCGCTTCGCGCGCTTTGTGGTCACGTGGAGCATTTCGCGCGAAAAGTCAGTCTTCCCGGGAAAATAGTCTACAGTCGAATCGCTGCTTAGGACGGACGTGAGAAGATGGCGGTGAGTGTATTTGTGTATATTATTTATATATATGTAAATAAATCGTTTGAATGTAGTTCAAATGCGTTTTAAAGTATTTTAAGTTTGTAGACGTGTTCGAGATTATGCGAAGTGTGCATGGCTTGTCTAATAAGGTTGAAATGTAAGGATCTAGATATTACAATAAACTCAATACAATAAATATACGTTCATATTTACACATACGTTGTGATTTTAATTCGATTTCTGTATTACATGTTTTTGTTGTAACTAACTGTCAAATTATTTTGTTTATTACAAAAACAATTTTAAGAACTATATACATATGACGGAAATGTATGCTTTTACCTTCAATAAAACTGACATATGTCATATATTCATAAAAATGTATTAAGAATATTGTCTGTTGAAGAGTTAAGTCAGCCTAAAAGGGCCCACGTGGGTAAAACTAGTTTCTTTGTTGTGGTTCAACAGTTGTTACAAGTTATAACTGACATTTCTTAAATTATATTATAGTAGTGCTTCAGTATTTAACATGTTGGCTGACTGACAGGTCTGTTTTTCAAAAAGTAATGATATTTATTTTCAGTGTCCCAGCCTGATGTAGTTACACGTATGTTACGTGCATTTTCCACATTGACCTTTAGTCCTTCTCTTTCAGTTCTAGTGTAAAGACTTTTGCTTTATACAACACTAACTTTTTTTTTTTGGCTTCAAAACAGGATTCATCAGAGTCATTGCACATGGCCACCAGCCCCAGTCGTGGTTCACGGCGGGGGGACCTGACCTCCAGCCCCGGCAGAGACCTGCCCCCGTTTGAGGACGAGTCCGAGGGGATTCTGGGAGACATTATTCCTGATGAGGAGGACGGAGAGGAGCTGATCGGAGATGGGATGGAGAGGTGAGAGAGGGTGTTTATTATATTAGGAACCTCATGAAACCTGTCAAGAAACATGTCCAGGTCACATTTCATCCCCCAAAAATACAAAAATTACTGTATGTAGGCTAGCAACTATATCTGTACCCTTAAACATTTTTTTTATTCTGATGCAGTTATATGAACAGATATGTTTTCATCCAAATGTTTTAATGCTAATTTTAGGCTACTGCATTTCCAAACATCAGGCGTCTGAATTTAAGATATCATTACAGCGCTTATTATTGCATGTAGACTTTTATGTAGGATTTTTATGTAAGTAATTTATTATGTAGGATAGGGCTGCACGATAAAACCTGTCAAGAAACATGTCCAGGTCACATTTCATCCCCCAAAAATACAAAAATTACTGTATGTAGGCTAGCAACTATATCTGTACCCTTAAACATTTTTTTTATTCTGATGCAGTTATATGAACAGATATGTTTTCATCCATGTTTTAATGCTAATTTTAGGCTACTGCATTTCCAAACATCAGGCGTCTGAATTTAAGATATCATTACAGAGCTTATTATTGCATGTAGACTTAGTTGCATGTAATTACGTGCAAGTAATTTATTATGTAGGATAGGGCTGCACGATAAATCGCATATAGGGAGCCCTTTTACATTACTATAAGGTTACAATTAACAGCAGAGCCCAAACTTAAATTCAATTACTATTTATTTTTAACTATAATAATCAACACTCAAATAAAAAAATGGTATGCAAACATGTCAGTTGTTTTTAAATGAACTTATAACTTGTTTCATAAAATATTTATTTAAACATGTACATTAAATAATTAAGACATCACTAACAGGTAAAGTAAATAAAATGACGTATAATCTAATCACAAAATGCTCTTCGCTAGACTTGGGGGGTCGTTTACACAACAACGGCGTTTTGGGGACTGAAAACGCATATTTTTGAAAACGGGTTTCAACGTGCAAGTTTTTGAAAATGGCACGTTATCATTTCCGTGTACACCCAATACGGGAATCTTTGAAAACGGTGACGAAATGCGCATGTGTAGTATGTGTTAGGTATGTAGACATGCGCAGTACGTTTTGATTTTAAAGGCAAGCGCGATCAAACATACACAACAATGGCGGAGGACATGGTACTGTTGTTGCTGCTCAAGAGTTTGCTAATAAAAATCTACCTCAGCTTCTGCTCTAAACTATAGGGAGCCCTTTTACATTACTATAAGGTTACAATTAACAGCAGAGCCCAAACTTAAATTCAATTACTATTTATTTTTAACTATAATAATCAACACTCAAATAAAAAAATGGTATGCAAACATGTCAGTTGTTTTTAAATGAACTTATAACTTGTTTCATAAAATATTTATTTAAACATGTACATTAAATAATTAAGACATCACTAACAGGTAAAGTAAATAAAATGAAAATGG
Source organism: Sinocyclocheilus anshuiensis (assembly GCF_001515605.1). NCBI lineage: Eukaryota > Metazoa > Chordata > Actinopteri > Cypriniformes > Cyprinidae > Sinocyclocheilus > Sinocyclocheilus anshuiensis. The sequence continues at coordinate 787,136 of NW_015547667.1, read as the reverse complement.
CACGTTATCATTTCCGTGTAAACACCCAATACGGGAATCTTTGAAAACAAACATATGTTTAAATGGGACAATGTGCTCGTATGTTGCGTTAGCGTACTTGCGTAGTGTGTTTTTGGCTTGTTCAGCAGCATAACAGAAGGCTAGCTTGCGAACGACCCAAACAAATGAAAATGGAGAAAGCAAAATGGCTAATAAATGACTTATAGCAGCAACCTTTGGTATTTAACTTCAGATGGCGAAATAGCTTTTGTCGCGTATTTCGCAGGTGTCTTATGGGTTTTTGTCACAACTTAGGGGCCGTTTACACGACGTTTTCAGCCAAAAACGGGAAACTTTTTATGTGTTTTGCCTGTTCGTTTACATGACAACAGCGTTTTGGGGACTAAAAATGCATATTTTTGAAAACGGGTTTTAAAGCGCAAGTTTCTGAAAACGGCACCATTGTCATTTCCGTTTTCCGTTTTAAATTTGCACTTTAAACACACAAAACGGGAATCTTTGAAAACGGTGACGTCATGCGCGTGCGTAGTACGTGTCAATTTTAAAGGCAAGTGCGGACAAACGTACACAACAATGGCGGTGTACATGGTACTGTTGTTGCTGCTCAAGAGTTTGCTAACGCTTCTTCAGCAAAGTGTGGATTTACTTCAATATTACAACCAACAGCGGAGATGCATCTTAAACATCATATAATCGTCATT
>NW_015547667.1:769696-785947 GCF_001515605.1 Sinocyclocheilus anshuiensis | reverse complement strand
TGGACAGACAGTGAAGATGAGGATGACAAACGACCCACGAAGAGGCAGCGGGTTCTTGCGGAGAGGGCAGCTGAGGGCGTCGCAATGGACGGCGAGGATGAAGAGATGATCGAAAGCATTGAGAACCTGGAGGACATGAAGGGCCACACGGTCAGGGAGTGGGTTTCAATGGCCGCCCCACGACTGGAGATCTACCACCGCTTCAAGAACTTCCTGCGCACACATGTGGACGAGCACGGACACAATGTGTTCAAAGAGCGCATCAGCGACATGTGCAAAGGTGGGTGGCGGATGGTCATCTAAGAGCACCGTATTATTGATTTCGCTGATTCTTGACTTGATATTTTGTGATTTCTACAGAAAACAAAGAGAGTTTGTTGGTGAACTATGAAGAGCTGGCATCCAGAGAGCATGTGCTGGCGTATTTTCTGCCGGAGGCTCCTGCCGAGATGCTAAAGATCTTTGACGAAGCCGCTAAAGAGGTGGTGCTGGCAATGTACCCCAAATACGATAGAATCGCACACGAAATCCACGTCCGTATCGGCAACCTGCCGCTGGTGGAAGAACTTCGATCGCTCAGGTACGAACAACTCCACTTCTTTTGTTTTTCCAAATACATTTTAGACATGTAAATGTAAATATTAAAAATAAGATGAAATAAAAATGTTATTTATTTGCAATTTTATTTATTAACTATTGTATTTTTTCTCCAGGCAGCTTCACCTGAACCAGCTAATCCGCACCAGCGGTGTCGTGACCAGCTGCACTGGAGTTCTGCCGCAGCTCGGTATGGTGAAATACAACTGTAACAAGTGTAACTTCATCTTGGGACCCTTCTTCCAGTCCCAGAACCAGGAGGTGAAGCCGGGCTCCTGTCCCGAGTGTCAATCACTCGGTCCGTTTGAGATCAACATGGAGCAGGTGCGTGAGGAAAACATTTCTGTGTGATTTGCAATTTAGAGTATAATGTATTTGGATGAATCTTTAAAGAAAGTGGTGGATTTAATTATTTATTTTTTACTGATTTGGGGGGGAGGGAACTAAAGACCGTTTTTTACCATTTTTGATTCATCTATATTTATTTTATCTGATCCAAACAGAATTTAGCAAGTGGCGATTAATCAACCTTTAATCTGGCTTATTCAATAATAAACTAATACATGTTTGAAGAAAATTGTCTTTGCGTCCTTGCTTATCTGCTTATGTAAATGTGCTCTTAGGAGACCAGCTTTTGTCATCATTGTTCTTTTTTTCTTCTGATGTTAACTAAGGTTCTTGCCTTTCACAGACTGTGTACCAGAACTACCAGCGTATCACTATTCAGGAGAGTCCTGGAAAAGTCGCGGCGGGCCGCCTGCCTCGCTCCAAAGATGCCATCCTGCTGGCCGACTTGGTGGACACTTGCAAACCTGGAGACGAGATTGTGAGTCAACAGACCCTGATGAATACAATATTTATCAAATCCCCTTTAATGAACAAGCTTGATCTGCACGGCATTCATCCCAGACAACAGTTTGGTGGCATCAGAAGTTCACTATTAAATTTGGACTTCAAAACCGCTATAGCCATTAAAAGTAATTGAATATCGATTTCTGTCTTAAAACATAAATAAAAGACTATATATTCTATAAAATGAAACAAAAATGGGCGTTATTGAGCAATGTTAAAGTAAATATGTAAATACAATATGCCCTGAAATTTGGACCTGTAAATATTTAAAGTGAACAAAATAAACTTTTTGTATGTTACTTCTATCACTATAATTATGTAATTTATAAGTAATATATAAAGAAAATACACTGCCTAAATGTGTATTTGTATCCTATTTTTACTATATAACATTTCAAATAATATTTCTATATATTTAAATTAAATAGACCCTCCAAAAATGTGTCTGTTTTTTTTTTTTTTGCTGGAGCTCACAAGAATCTACCATAGCATCTATGACTTCTTGTAATTTTTATATCACTAACTATATCAAATATTATTGACGAAAAATATGCCCCTCTAAATGTATATTTACATATTTTACATTATTTAATGTTGTAAATAATGTTTGAATATAAATACAAATATTTCCTTCCAAAATGTATTATTGTTGCTGGAGCTCACAGGAATCCACCACAGCTACGTCTTTTTATAATATCTGTATTATTACAACTAAATTATATAATATTTAATTATATTTAGTGCTGTCAAATGATTAATCGCATGGACAGACAGTGAAGATGAGGATGACAAACGACCCACGAAGAGGCAGCGGGTTCTTGCGGAGAGGGCAGCTGAGGGCGTCGCAATGGACGGCGAGGATGAAGAGATGATCGAAAGCATTGAGAACCTGGAGGACATGAAGGGCCACACGGTCAGGGAGTGGGTTTCAATGGCCGCCCCACGACTGGAGATCTACCACCGCTTCAAGAACTTCCTGCGCACACATGTGGACGAGCACGGACACAATGTGTTCAAAGAGCGCATCAGCGACATGTGCAAAGGTGGGTGGCGGATGGTCATCTAAGAGCACCGTATTATTGATTTCGCTGATTCTTGACTTGATATTTTGTGATTTCTACAGAAAACAAAGAGAGTTTGTTGGTGAACTATGAAGAGCTGGCATCCAGAGAGCATGTGCTGGCGTATTTTCTGCCGGAGGCTCCTGCCGAGATGCTAAAGATCTTTGACGAAGCCGCTAAAGAGGTGGTGCTGGCAATGTACCCCAAATACGATAGAATCGCACACGAAATCCACGTCCGTATCGGCAACCTGCCGCTGGTGGAAGAACTTCGATCGCTCAGGTACGAACAACTCCACTTCTTTTGTTTTTCCAAATACATTTTAGACATGTAAATGTAAATATTAAAAATAAGATGAAATAAAAATGTTATTTATTTGCAATTTTATTTATTAACTATTGTATTTTTTCTCCAGGCAGCTTCACCTGAACCAGCTAATCCGCACCAGCGGTGTCGTGACCAGCTGCACTGGAGTTCTGCCGCAGCTCGGTATGGTGAAATACAACTGTAACAAGTGTAACTTCATCTTGGGACCCTTCTTCCAGTCCCAGAACCAGGAGGTGAAGCCGGGCTCCTGTCCCGAGTGTCAATCACTCGGTCCGTTTGAGATCAACATGGAGCAGGTGCGTGAGGAAAGCATTTCTGTGTGATTTGCAATTTAGAGTATAATGTATTTGGATGAATCTTTAAAGAAAGTGGTGGATTTAATTATTTATTTTTTACTGATTTGGGGGGGAGGGAACTAAAGACCGTTTTTTACCATTTTTGATTCATCTATATTTATTTTATCTGATCCAAACAGAATTTAGCAAGTGGCGATTAATCAACCTTTAATCTGGCTTATTCAATAATAAACTAATACATGTTTGAAGAAAATTGTCTTTGCGTCCTTGCTTATCTGCTTATGTAAATGTGCTCTTAGGAGACCAGCTTTTGTCATCATTGTTCTTTTTTTCTTCTGATGTTAACTAAGGTTCTTGCCTTTCACAGACTGTGTACCAGAACTACCAGCGTATCACTATTCAGGAGAGTCCTGGAAAAGTCGCGGCGGGCCGCCTGCCTCGCTCCAAAGATGCCATCCTGCTGGCCGACTTGGTGGACACTTGCAAACCTGGAGACGAGATTGTGAGTCAACAGACCCTGATGAATACAATATTTATCAAATCCCCTTTAATGAACAAGCTTGATCTGCACGGCATTCATCCCAGACAACAGTTTGGTGGCATCAGAAGTTCACTATTAAATTTGGACTTCAAAACCTCTATAGCCATTAAAAGTAATTGAATATCGATTTCTGTCTTAAAACATAAATAAAAGACTATATATTCTATAAAATGAAACAAAAATGGGCGTTATTGAGCAATGTTAAAGTAAATATGTAAATACAATATGCCCTGAAATTTGGACCTGTAAATATTTAAAGTGATCAAAATAAACTTTTTGTATGTTACTTCTATCACTATAATTATGTAATTTATAAGTAATATATAAAGACTGCCTACTGCCTAAATGTGTATTTGTATCCTATTTTTACTATATAACATTTCAAATAATATTTCTAAAATTAAATATTAAATAGACCCTCCAAAAATGTCTGTTTTTTTTTTTTTTGCTGGAGCTCACAAGAATCTACCATAGCATCTATGAATTCTTGTAATTTTTATATCACTAACTATATCAAATATTATTGACGAAAAATATGCCCCTCTAAATGTATATTTACATATTTTCCATTATTTAATGTTGTAAATAATGTTTGAATATAAATACAAATATTTCCTTCCAAAATGTATTATTGTTGCTGGAGCTCACAGGAATCCACCACAGCTACGTCTTTTTATAATATCTATATTATTACAACTAAATCATATAATATTTAATTATATTTAGTGCTGTCAAATGATTAATCGCAATTATTTGCATCCAAAATAAGTTTTTGTTTACATAATATGTGTGTGTACTGACTATATCAAATATTATTGACGAAAAATATGCCCCTCTAAATGTATATTTACATATTTTCCATTATTTAATGTTGTAAATAATGTTTGAATATAAATACAAATATTTCCTTCCAAAATGTATTATTGTTGCTGGAGCTCACAGGAATCCACCACAGCTACGTCTTTTTATAATATCTGTATTATTACAACTAAATTATATAATATTTAATTATATTTAGTGCTGTCAAACGATTAATCGCAATTATTTGCATCCAAAATAAAAGTTTTTGTTTACATAATGTGTGTACTGTGTATATTTATTATGTATATATAAATACACACACATACAATATATATTTTGAAAATATTTCCATGTATTAACATGCATATATGTATATTCATACAATTTATATTATTTATAAATCTATTTAATATATTAACATATTTTTCTTAAATATATGCATGCATGATTAATCTTTTGACAGCACTAATTAAAATATGTCCATCTAAATGTGTTTATGTATTTTTTCTTTCTTCATTATATTATATTGCAAATAATACTTGAATATTATTAGGAACTTACAGGAATCTACCTCAACAGAGACTTAAAGGGGTCATATGATGCTTTTTTTAAAGATCATTATTGGGGGTGTGGCAGAGTCTTAACTTTGATAAAGAATATCTCTTTGGGTTTGAAACTTTAGTCTTTGCAACTTCAGGGATCTTATCTATTCACAATCAGCTTGTAACACTCCAAAGAGAAAGGAAAACTTGAAATCGCATCATATGACCCCTTTAAGATATTTATGTCACTAACTATATAAAATAATATTCAAGTAAAATTCGTTTCAAATATGTGTGCATTTATATATTTTTCCACTATGTAATATTGTAAATAATACTTTGATATATTTGAATAAAATATAACCTCAAAATGGTTTATTTTTACAGGAGCTCACAGGAATCTACCACAACAACTATGACGGCTCTCTCAACATGGCTAATGGCTTCCCCGTTTTTGCTACTGTAATCCTGGCCAATCACATCGCCCGTAAGGATCAGGGCGTGGCTGTGGCGGAGCTCACCGACGAAGACATCAAAGCCATCGTGGCTCTGTCCAAAGACGAGCGCATCGGAGAACGGGTGAGCAATGGTCACACATTACAGTTTAAGCTGTAACTTCAGAGTGTATCAGAAAGTTTCTCCAGATTAATCTTAACTTCCCTCCAGATTTTCGCAAGTATTGGTCCTTCCATTTATGGGCACGAGGACATCAAACGTGGTCTAGCGCTTGCTCTGTTTGGCGGCGAAGCCAAGAATCCAGGTATCCTTTTCACAGCTATTCATTTTTTTAAGTCCTTCAGAGTGAAAGTTGCTCAATTGTCTTCTGGCTCCCTCAACAGGCGGGAAGCACAAGGTGCGTGGTGATATTAACGTTCTCCTGTGTGGAGATCCAGGCACAGCCAAGTCCCAGTTCCTAAAGTACATCGAGAAGGTTGCGAGTCGCGCTGTCTTCACTACAGGTCAGGGCGCTTCCGCCGTGGGTCTGACTGCTTACGTGCAACGTCATCCCGTGACTCGAGAGTGGACACTGGAGGCGGGAGCTTTGGTGCTGGCGGACCGTGGAGTCTGCCTCATTGACGAGTTTGATAAGGTGAGCGAACGTTAAAAATGGGACCAGTTTGTAGCTTTAAAGATGTTTTTGATGCACTTTCACCAATTTTTGGACCAGTTTAGAGCAAGTTTTAGTTGAATACTTAAGTGAACCTGCTTTTTCTTCGTTATTTAGATGAACGATCAGGACAGGACCAGCATCCATGAAGCCATGGAGCAGCAGAGCATCTCCATTTCTAAAGCTGGGATCGTCACATCGCTGCAGGCTCGCTGCACTGTCATGGCTGCCGCCAATCCTATCGGTGCGTTCTGGGAACGTTTTAATGAAAGTTTAAATGAGGGTCATAACTTCAATTTTGCCATCGGCACTTCAAGAGTTGCATGTTAATCTAAAATGCCATCATGTTCTTAATTACTTTCTGTTGGACCAAAAGTTGCAGCAGTGTTTTTGGCAGCAATCATTTTTCTTAGGAAAGTTTTCTTTCTCTTAAAAGGTGGGCGTTACGACCCGTCTCTCACATTTTCTGAAAACGTGGACCTGACGGAGCCCATCATATCTCGATTTGACGTTCTTTGCGTAGTAAGAGACACCGTCGATCCTGTGCAGGTAAGTCTGTTGACATCTTAAGGGTGTTCACAGTTTTCAAATAAAAGTGTATTTTGTATTTTTACTTTTTATGCATTTTGGCCGTTCATTTACATGACAACAGCGTTTTGTTCACAGACAAGCTGCGCAAAATATGATCGTTGGTTTGCGCAGCTTGTCTGTGAACAACGGCTCTGTGTAGTAAATGCTGCTCCACGTGAAAGCACGCACGTGTAGAGATTTACCGCTGATTACAGAACCGGCTTTACTGACGAGATGCGCATTAAATATCGTGCGATATTTATCGTGCAGCCCTAGTTTTGGGGGCCTGTAAAGTTTCAAAACTGGTTTCAAAGTGCAAGTTTTTGAGAAAAATACTGTAGTCGTCTCTGTGTAAACTACAAAAAAGTAATGTGCTTGTATATTATGTGTTCATTGTATAGGTATGTGCGAAGTTGACCTCTCCATCTACTGGCCTGGCACACATAATACTGCGTTTTTAGCCGTTTTCGTGGATCCATGTGAACTGGGATCATTTTGACAAAATTTGGCATCTGTATGCAAAATAAAAAAAACTTTAAAAAATGCGAACCTTTCCATTTTTAGTACATTGTTGTCATGTAAACACCCTTAACAGTGACTGCCCAAGCTTTGTCAATCGCTTTACCGATAATTCTCTTTGGTTTAGGATGAAATGCTGGCTCGCTTCGTGGTGGGCAGCCACATCAAACATCACCCAAGCAACAAAGAAGGGGGCGTGGCCAGTCTAGAGGAGGTGGTGCTGCCAAACACATTTGATGTCCCGCCCATCCCTCAGGAGCTGCTCAGGAAGTACATTATGTACGCCAAAGATCATTTTGACAAAATTTGGCATCTGTATGCAAAATAAAAAAAACTTTAAAAAATGCGAACCTTTCCATTTTTAGTACATTGTTGTCATGTAAACACCCTTAACAGTGACTGCCCAAGCTTTGTCAATCGCTTTACCGATAATTCTCTTTGGTTTAGGATGAAATGCTGGCTCGCTTCGTGGTGGGCAGCCACATCAAACATCACCCAAGCAACAAAGAAGGGGGCGTGGCCAGTCTAGAGGAGGTGGTGCTGCCAAACACATTTGATGTCCCGCCCATCCCTCAGGAGCTGCTCAGGAAGTACATCATGTACGCCAAAGAGCGTGTGCGACCGAAACTCAACCAGATGGACCAAGACAAGGTGGCCCGAATTTACAGCGACCTTCGAAAAGAGTCTATGGTAAGAGTCGCATTTGAAGCCAAAGACAATTTTTAAAAAGTTCCACCATTTTTCAGGCCATTCTGCAATTATTCGTTAAATGCACGCAGAAAACGCAGTTATCGCAGAAACATCAAGAGTAATCATATGCTGTCTCGCAGGCTACAGGAAGTATCCCGATTACCGTGCGTCACATAGAGTCCATGATCCGCATGGCCGAGGCACACGCCCGCATGCATCTGCGGGATTACGTGCTGGAGGACGACGTGAACATGGCTATCCGTGTCATGCTAGAAAGCTTCATTGACACGCAGAAGTTCAGCGTGATGAGGAGCATGCGGAAGGTAAGCAACCTGATTATATTGATCTGGCATCAATTTTCCATTTGTGGTAGCTGTGCAAGTCTAGTGACGCCAAGGATTCTGTCCGATCCTGGTTTACGTTGGTAACTGAACTCGTATTTGTTGCATTTTTACAGACGTTTGCACGGTATCTGGCGTTCAGACGAGACAACAACGAGCTGCTGCTCTTCGTCCTGAAGCAGCTGGTTTCCGAGCAGGTCGCATATCAGCGCAACCGTTACGGAGCCCAGCAGGACACCATCGAGATTCCTGAAAAAGATCTGGTGGACAAGGTAACTAATAGATGTTTAAATCGAGAAGTCCCCATAAGTACTGAAGTTGCATGTTATTTGCGAATTTGTGTCGTAACACTTATCTTTTTTTGTTCTCAGGCCCGACAGATTAACATCCACAACCTGTCTGCATTTTACGACAGCGACCTGTTCCGCTCTAACAAATTCTCCCACGACGCCAAGAAAAAGCTCATCGCACAGAAGTTCTAGGCATTCGTTATGGATTTGTTTGCAAGGAATTGCGTAGAATCCCTTGGACTTGTATATATTCCGTCATGCAGTTGTCGGATTGAATGTTGTTTTTGGTCTTTTCATTAACTTGTTACCGTAGTCATTACGGTTGTAGTGATCTGCTTGGCTCACGCAGTCTTGTTGGCTGTCATTCTTGAAATTTCTCTAGTGTCAGTTTTGCAGAAGTACTGCATGTATCGAATTTGTGATGTAAAAAAAAAAAAAAACTTTTGTAAGTAACAAAAACAAAGTTGAATAAAAGTTTAAAATATCTTCTGCAGTGGCATTTAATGCTGATCATAGGTGGCATAACCAAATCTAACCAGCAAAACTTGATATCAAAAGCATCCTAAATGTTACATGTGTTTGCACCATATTATAGTGAGTAACCTTTCCTGGTATTGCTGTTTCAAATAGCCCACCATAATCTGTAGTCTGAGCTAGGGCTGCACGATAAATCGCATATATGAACGTGTTTTGCGCAGCTTGTCTGTGAACAACGGCTCTGTGTAGTAAATGCTGCTCCACGTGACAGCACGCACGTGTAGAGATTTACCGCTGATTACAGAACCGGCTTTACTGACGAGATGCGCATTAAATATCGTGCGATATTTATCGTGCAGCCCTAGTTTTGGGGGCCTGTAAAGTTTCAAAACTGGTTTCAAAGTGCAAGTTTTTGAGAAAAATACTGTAGTCGTCTCTGTGTAAACTACAAAAAAGTAATGTGCTTGTATATTATGTGTTCATTGTATAGGTATGTGCGAAGTTGACCTCTCCATCTACTGGCCTGGCACACATAATACTGCGTTTTTAGCCGTTTTCGTGGATCGATGTGAACTGGGATCATTTTGACAAAATTTGGCATCTGTATGCAAAATAAAAAAAACTTTAAAAAATGCGAACCTTTCCATTTTTAGTACATTGTTGTCATGTAAACACCCTTAACAGTGACTGCCCAAGCTTTGTCAATCGCTTTACCGATAATTCTCTTTGGTTTAGGATGAAATGCTGGCTCGCTTCGTGGTGGGCAGCCACATCAAACATCACCCAAGCAACAAAGAAGGGGGCGTGGCCAGTCTAGAGGAGGTGGTGCTGCCAAACACATTTGATGTCCCGCCCATCCCTCAGGAGCTGCTCAGGAAGTACATTATGTACGCCAAAGAGCGTGTGCGACCGAAACTCAACCAGATGGACCAAGACAAGGTGGCCCGAATTTACAGCGACCTTCGAAAAGAGTCTATGGTAAGAGTCGCATTTGAAGCCAAAGACAATTTTTAAAAAGTTCCACCATTTTTCAGGCCATTCTGCAATTATTCGTTAAATGCACGCAGAAAACGCAGTTATCGCAGAAACATCAAGAGTAATCATATGCTGTCTCGCAGGCTACAGGAAGTATCCCGATTACCGTGCGTCACATAGAGTCCATGATCCGCATGGCCGAGGCACACGCCCGCATGCATCTGCGGGATTACGTGCTGGAGGACGACGTGAACATGGCTATCCGTGTCATGCTAGAAAGCTTCATTGACACGCAGAAGTTCAGCGTGATGAGGAGCATGCGGAAGGTAAGCAACCTGATTATATTGATCTGGCATCAATTTTCCATTTGTGGTAGCTGTGCAAGTCTAGTGACGCCAAGGATTCTGTCCGATCCTGGTTTACGTTGGTAACCGAACTCGTATTTGTTGCATTTTTACAGACGTTTGCACGGTATCTGGCGTTCAGACGAGACAACAACGAGCTGCTGCTCTTCATCCTGAAGCAGCTGGTTTCCGAGCAGGTCGCATATCAGCGCAACCGTTACGGAGCCCAGCAGGACACCATCGAGATTCCTGAAAAAGATCTGGTGGACAAGGTAACTAATAGATGTTTAAATCGAGAAGTCCCCATAAGTACTGAAGTTGCATGTTATTTGCGAATTTGTGTCGTAACACTATCTTTTTTTGTTCTCAGGCCCGACAGATTAACATCCACAACCTGTCTGCATTTTACGACAGCGACCTGTTCCGCTCTAACAAATTCTCCCACGACGCCAAGAAAAAGCTCATCGCACAGCAGTTCTAGGCACTCGTTCTGGATTTGTTCACAAGCAGTTGCTTCGAATCTCTTGGACTTGTATATATTCTGTTATGAGGTTGTTGGAGAAATTGTTATGTGGATTGAATATTGTTTTTGGTCCTTTCATGAACTTGTTACCGTAGTCGTTACGGTTGAAGTGATCTGCTTGGCTTGTGCGGTCTTATTGGCTGCATGTGAATTATGTCGTTCTTGAACTTTCTATAATGTCGGTTTTGCAGAAGTACTGCATTTATTACATTTGTGATGTAAAAAATTACTTTTGTACTGTTATGTTCTGAACAATAAATCTTAAAGGGTTAGTTAACCCACAAATGAAAATTCTGTCATTAATTACTCACCCTCATGTCGTTTGAAACCCGTAAGACCTTCGTTCATCTTCGAAACTCAAATTAAGACATTTTTGATGGAATCTGAGAGCTCTCTGACCCTCCATAGACAGCAATACAACTGAAATGTTCCCAAGTCCAGAAACGTAGCTGACACAGAACCGCATACGTTGTTTACGTCCAGTGGATACTCTCCAAAATGGCGCTACAGGGTGATGCGGAGGAGACGAATTGTTGAATAAATTAGTTTTTTTTTTTTTCTTTTGTGCACAAAAATTATTCACGAACGAAGGTCTTACGGGTTTGAGACGACATGACGGTGAGTAATTAATGACAGAATTTTCATTTTTGGGTGAACTAACCCTTTAAGCTGTGTATGTAATTTACTGTTTTGAATTATTATAGTTGTGTAATCTCTTCTTAACGAAGCTTGTTAGCGCCTGTGGGAAAAAAAAATTAAAAATTAAAAAGGTCATTGTGACTTTCACAATTTTTTCCTTAGAAATGCAAGTTTATATCTTGCAGTTGCAAGTTATAAACTTAAAATTCTACGGTTTTCTCAAAATTCTGAGTTGTTGCAAATTTGCCTTTTTGCACTAAATTCTGAATTTACATCGCAGTTTAATTCTCCATCAAAATTCTGAGTTCACGCATAATGAAATTATTATTTTAATCTCACAATTCTGAGTTTATATCTCGCAATTCTGAGATTCTTCTTCAGGATTCTGAGTTTACGTTGTGAGGCAAAAACAATTGTGAAACGTAAACATGCTTGTGTGTCAAGAACATTCAACTGTGAGGATTTGAACATACAATTCTGAGAGTTTGAGAAAAATTCGAATTATGAGAAATAAAGCTCCAGAACGTTAATATGAACAGTTGCAGTTACCTTTATTTTCTTTGTTTGAGGAAGCTTCCAAAAGTTACTAAAAGCGATTTTTAAAAAATTGCAAAAAATATATATTTTTTTTCCTTTTTTTTTTTTTCAATTTTTTTGTTGCAATTTTTGCAATTTTTTAAAAATTGTTTTCAGTACATTTTGGAAGCTTCCTCAAATTGCATATATATATATATATATATATATTAAATAATTTTAAATCGCAAATAAACTACAGCGCATTAAATTACAATCTTGTTTGGTTATGGTTATGCACTTCGTGAAACTTGCGTTGTTGATCATAATCGGAGCTTTCCGATTGGTCGACTTCAGAATTCCATCGCTGACCGTTCATTCTAGTTTCATACAAACAAATCCGCGGCGTTTAGGACCCTGCGTCGCTGCAGCGGGTCGCCTGCAGTCACTGCGCCAGGAATCAAACCCTCCAAAATCCTCAATCTGTCGCTGTAAATCCATTGACTGCAAGAAGAGCAGCAGACAAGCTACCGTCTGGCTTTCCTCGCAGTCACGTCTGCCGTTCTGCACAGTATATCTCACTCGTGCGGACAGAGTCTCGCGCTTCGTCTGCCCATCAACTGACCTTCTGTTTTTAATTCCGATGATTAATTCGTGTTCGTGTGTCTCGCCGGTAGCGCACATTGAGGTCAGTAAATCACATAATTTCTCACTGCGATCATTTAAAGCTGCAGAGATGTCGGTCGCGTCTATCCAGTGCCTGATGTTTGGTGAGTTCAGTATTTTTTGTGTGTTGTATGAACGATTGCTTTATGTAAATGTATAGCAATTTTTTTTGTTATAATTAAAAATGTTTTTTTGTTTTTTATAAAAATGCATACATTTTAGTAGTATTGTACAAATTATATTTTTACTAACTAATATATGTGAAATGATGTATTTAAAAATATTTATAGCCCATTATAATAATAATGTGATGAAAACCAACCTATTGATTATTTAATCACTGATAAATGTCACTAGTTTTGTAATAGGGTACAGTAATCACAAGGTTTGATTTGCACTGTTCGGTATTGTGTCTGAGAGCAATATGCATCATCATTATGGTGAGTTCAGTATTTTTTGTGTGTTGTATGAACGATTGCTTTATGTAAATGTATAGCAATTTTTTTTGTTATAATTAAAAATGTTTTTTTGTTTTTTATAAAAATGCATACATTTTAGTAGTATTGTACAAATTATATTTTTACTAACTAATATATGTGAAATTATGTATTTAAAAATATTTATAGCCCATTATAATAATAATGTGATGAAAACCAACCTATTGATTATTTCACTGATAAATGTCACTAGTTTTGTAATGGGGTACAGTAATCACAAGGTTTGATTTACACTGTTCGGTATTGTGTCTGAGAGCAATATGCATCATCATTAACACTTCTCATCGTCTCCATGAGTGAGGGAAAAAAAGGCATTGTTATTTTCTGAGATGGTCATTAATGCTTTATTGATGTGTTTTGCTTGTCATGATCCCAGCATGAAGAGTCCAGTCATTGAAATCATTCAGATATTTGTGTTATTGATCTGCTAGTGCAGATTACGGCACACGCCCCTTTTTCCTCTCTATCTAGAGACCGAGCTGGTCTACTCAGGTCCAGTCAGGATTTTCAGCATGATTCATCATGTAACTGAGAAAAGAACATTTTGCAGCTGTTGTGGACGCTGATTGTGTTTGGCACACTGTGTGTGTGTGTGTGTGTGTGTGTGTGTGTGTGTGTGTGTGTGTGTGTGATGGCTTGTCATGCCCATGAGGCCACGGCTGACAGATTGTGCTGGTCAAAAGCCACTCCAGACAGACCATTGACCAGACACAACAATTACAGGCCAGGTCTGTTTAGTCTAATGAGCAGCACAGATTCAGGCTTAAGCCAAGTCCCTGTTCAACACCCCATTTCACTCATATGGCATTTGATTATTTGCTCACCCTCTTTAAGTATTTTGTAACATATAATAGCTTAGTATTTTTTTCAGGTACGTTGGACTGCCGTCTAAATATCATGGTATAAAAGACATGGCCATGGTTTTACTGTGTTATGGACATATATTGTGATATTCTTTCCGATATAGTAGACTACCATGTCAATATCATTGTATGTGCATTTCATTGCCATTTTATATATAGCACTTTGTTTTTTTTGACATGTTACCATGTTTTTAGCATGGTACCCTGTTGAAAAAAACAGCATATGCTGGTTTTTTCAACAGGGTAATCATCCTATACCATAATATATATCAAAGTATTGCCCTGTTTTTGTGGTATTACTATGGTAGTACAATGTTTTTTTGAACTTACTCTGATATTCTTTAAAGTACTTGTATACTGTATCGTATACAATTTATGTCATGGTATATGTCAAAATACTGTATTATTATTTAGTTAGTTACGGTACCATGTGGATACCATGGTGTTTTTTGCAGTTCCTTGGAGTACCATCATGTAAATACCATGGTAATCACGCAATACCATTATGTATATCAAAGTATTACCCTGTTTTTGTGGTATTATTATGGCAATACAATGCCCTTTGAACTTATACCATGGTATTTTTTGAAGTACTTTGGCGTACCATATAGTAAACTTTTGATGTCATTGTATATTTCAATGTATTGTATTGCCATTTATGCTGGCATGTTTATGTAGATACCATAGTGTTTTTTCACAGTTTCTTGGAGTAACTACCATGGTAATCCCCCAATATTATGTTATATATCAAAGTATTTCCTTGTTTGTGTGGTATTACTTTGGTAATGGAGTGTTTTTGGAATCTATACCATGGTATTTTTGAAGTACCTTGGCATACCACATAGTAAATTTTTTATGTCATGGTCAAAGTGCTGTATTGCCATTTAATTTAGGTTACTGTTGCAATATTACCATGTAGATACCATAGTAACCATGTAAATACCATGATAATCACCCAATACTATAATATATATATCTCAAAATATTACCGTATTTTGTAGTATTACTATAGTAATGCAATGTTTTGGAACTTATACCGTGGTATTTTCTGAAGTACCTTGGTGTACCATATCGTAAACATTTGATGTCTTCGTCAAGGTGTTGTATTGTCATTTAACGTAGGTTATAGTTACAATATTACCATGTTGATACCATAGAGTTGTTTACATTTCCTTGGAGTACCATGTAATACCATGTTAATCACGCAATACCATGATATATATCAAAGTACTTCCCTGTTTTTGAGGTAGTAGTATAATAATGTTTTTTTTTTTACCTTATTTGAACATATAATGTCTTTGTCAAAGTACTGTGTTGTCATTTAATTAGGGTTATAGTTACAGTATCATGTTTATACCATGTCGCTACCATCATTAATTGGACATGTACCATTTGGAGAACAATTTAAATGGTCATCATTCAGTACTATGGTGCAACTCATGCCCTCTTTAGCAGTATCAGGCACTGCAGACCTGCAGCTGCCAGTCTGTAGACTATAAATCTGACTCCTACCGCTCGATGCCACCTACACACACAGGAACTGCTGCAATGTAAGCTGGCACAGCCCAGAAACCCATTCAGGTCGGGTGACATCAGCATTTATCTTGCCGCTGAGCCCGTCATGAGATGTGGCTTTATCTCTGAGAGGAAAGGAAAAGAGATGGAGAGGATTTAACACAGAGAAATAATTGGCAGCCGTATGTATTCACAGTGTTGCTGAAGTCCAGGTGCCTCACACTTTAAATTGGGCCAAGCTTTGGTGGGTTTGATGATTTATGAATCATTTTATTCTGTGTTCAGGCTCCTCGTCTCCTTTAGAGAGAGTCTGATACTGGCGCTGGCTGAACTGCTCATATATTTAGTACAGTAGCTGCTATGTGACGGATCTGTGTTTGTATCAGATGGCAAAGGATTGTGGCGTCTTGGTCTGAACGGATGAATGCGCACTATAAGACGTCTGAAATCAGTCAGAAACAGGTGGGCGCTGGTCATGTTGCGACTGCTATGATATAAAAAACACTGTAAAAGATGTCAAGAACATGTCTGATTCATATTTCATTACCATTTTGATTTTTTTTTTTTACGTTGTGACATTATTTTCACAAAATTTTTTGCTTAAAGGGGTCATATGATGCTGCTAAAAAGAACATTTGGTGTATTTGGTGTAATGAAATGTGTTTATGCGGTTTAAGGTAAAAAAAAAAACATTATTTTCCACA
>NW_015547667.1:752224-769328 GCF_001515605.1 Sinocyclocheilus anshuiensis | reverse complement strand
CGAAGCGCAGTGTCACACATGGCAGGCTAGAGTGAGCGGAGGCCGGCATGCTTGCGGCAACCACATGGGGTGACCCCGGGCTGGACTCCGCTTCATCCACGGTGAAAGCCGATCCGGCGATCGACAGCGCGAAGTTGATGTATTTCCTTAGCGACCTGCACGGATCAGCTCCAGGCATGACGAAGCGATATCGTCCTCTTTTGGAAGGCCAAACAAAGTAGTTTCGCTTTCACAACGAAGCACACAGCGTCTTCACGACATGGCGGCGGCGGCAACAATACTACAGCGAGAATAAAAGTTATGCCTTCTTTCTTTGCGTGAACATTTGGGCGGCGTTATGCAAATCTTCCCACATAGTGATGTAGATATGTTGGGGCGTGTTAGAATGAGCCGTTTTAGGTAGGTGTGGCTGACTCTTAACTTTTATAAAGAATATCTCTTTGGATTTGAGACTTTAGTCTTTGCAACTTTACAGATCTTCTTTATGCACCAAGAGTTTGTAACACTCCAAAGAGAAAGGAAAAATTGAAATCGCATCATGACCCCTTTAATTTATGTATTTATTTGGAGTGACATATGATGTAGACAGGTTATTGACCATTTTATTTATTTATTTATTTGACCTGTATACATCAAATCTTCCTGAAATAAGAACTTAAATGAGCAAATATCCCATATTTTCATCCTGAAGTCCGAAACATCTTTGGGGTATTTTATTTGTCTCAGGAAACACACTAAATATTAAATGATAAGCATAAATAAGTAGATTTTTATTAATTCAGAGAACTGAGTAAAGGGAGATTTTTTTTGAAGTTCTTCTTACAAACATTTTAGCAAAATATGTCCTCTTTTTAGTAGTGCCTCTCTGCTGTTATTAAAGTTCTTCTTTTGTCCTTCAGGTTTATGCATCATCTTAAGTTTCATTTCATTCATCCAACTCCCCAAGTGCAAAGATCCTGGACAGGTTTTGTTGCCGCAGAGCCTCTATGAACGAGATATTAGCTTTTATGATTAATGTACCATTTAATGTGTCCAAACTTTGAGAGCATCTCTGGGGCAGAAGGCCAAGGAGCGTTCCTCAGAGATAGACGTGTTTGGGTTCAGGCATCAGCAAATTCTCTATTCGCTGTTCAAGCGAGGTCAGAAGTAGCCTTGCAGAAACCGGAGTCCACTGAGGCAAAATAAGATTGCGTCAACCATAATTAATGTGATCTACTGGGGCGGGACATTGACGCTTTCTAAGGACATGCATCACAGAGATAGAGGTGACACTGTGTTTGGTACTTCACTTTTGGGATGCTTTACTGGTTGGTAGATGTTTAGGAAGAATCTAAAGATGGAAAAAAACCAAAATTTAAATTCTGTAATCATTACTTCTTTTTATTCTAAAGTAGTATGGCCAAATGTCAATAAAGGCACGATAAAAGTCCATATTGCTTATGCATTGAATTCCAAGTCATTTGAAGTCAGATAGTTTTGCATTAGGATCAGACACAACGTAATTATTCACTGATAATCTTGGCTCTAAAATCTTATTTTGGACTATCTATTTGGATCCAAGAACCAAAGGTGTTCAGCATCATCAACATCAAGCCTGTGCAACAAGTTTTTGCACCGTATTTGAACGCAAATAAGAAAGTGCCATGGCAACAAAGTTGTATAATTTTCCAAATTTTGGAGAATTGTATGCTACACTGTTAAAAATAAAGGTGCTTCACGATGCCATAGAAGAACCTTTTTGTCTAAATGGTTCCATAAAGAACCTTTAACATCTGAAGAACCTTTCTGTTTCACAAAAGGTTCTTTGTGGTGAAAGAAGGTTCTTCAGATTATAAAAAGGTAAGAAAGAGATGGTTCTTTAAAGAACCTTTGACTGAAAGGTTCTTTGTGGAACCAAAAATGGTTCTTCTATGGCATCGCTTGAAGAACCTTTTGAAGCACCTTTATTTTTAAGTGTGTAGCTTAAATTCTGCAGGTGTATTGATGTTCAACTTCAATTGACATTTTGTTGCACTTTTCCAAGTGGATTGTTGGATATTCAGACTTCCGAAATCCGACTTGAATAGAACGTTGCATTACTGATAATGTAGAAAGTTTTTCGAAAAATAAAGTGGTCTTTTAGTCTTTAATTCTCTCAAATTTACTCAGTAAATGTCATTTGGTTATTTGGAATTATACTCTCCAGCAGTGTCCCATTTTGGTAGTTTCCGCAGCATTGCATGGCTTGAGTTCACTGGATGTCCCGGGTCTCTAAAACCACTGGAATGTTTCCAGAAGGCAAAGTTGATTGATTCATAAATTGGAGCAGGAAGTGCCCGGTTTTTCCACACTGTTAATTACCACACAATCACACACTTGCTAAATATAATACCAGAGTCGCCGAAACTTTCAGCCTGCTGGTCTCCTTAACTAAACCGAGCCTCACTAGAGAATATATTTCATTAAACAGACCCATGAATAAAAACTAAATCCGTGTCAGAATTAGAGAATTGTGTAATTGGCTTTTAAACTCCAACTTGGCTCCAACAGAAGAGCCAGAAGCAGATTTCAGCCCAGTTGTCGCCTTTTTCGGCTGTCCAGTGTTTAAACCAATGCTAATCCCGTGGTGACCTGGAAAGATAAGACCGGGTGGTTTGAGAGACAACGCTAAGCCGGCATGATACAGAGCCAGTTGTGGTTGAAGCCCATAAGGGCCGGTACTCAAAAGATGTCTCCAGTCAGTGTTCGATGGATGCATACATCCTTGAAACCATCTGTCACTGTTGAAGCTATTAAGAAAGATTCATTTATGGTGAAGGAGTTGGTTTGGTTCTTTGTTGCTGATTTTGATTCGTGTATTGAATGAATCCAAGTTCAAAAAGTGAGCTTATTATATCTCTTTTTCTTTCATTTAGGTTCAGTTCTCCTGGTTCTGGTGTGTGCCGAGGTTCTGAGTGCTGATCCAGCGCTCCTACCCAACCCTCTCCGCTCCCACGGGCCAGTTCTGGATGTTCCCGTAGGCTTTGAGGAACACGATGAGGTCTCGAGGGAACGCAGGCCTGGCGTCATGGAGAGTTCTCAGGAGAGCTCCGGGTTCTTTAGCGAAGACAGCGAGGACGGCAAGAACTCTCATATTGAGACCAAAGACACCAGCGTTGACCTAAGTGCCATGAATGGTGAGTAGAAGCAGTAATTCGAAACATTATTCACGCATGTTACTACAAAGTCATTAAGTTTGTTTATGTAAACTTTCAAAGGCATGAAGAAAATGACTTTCCTTTTTCATCTGATGTCATGAATCTCATTTGTCAATCAAGGGTGGAAATGTTCGCTCTGACACTGGAATGACAATTCAATTACGAAAACATTTTGGTTGCATATTTACGTTAAAAAATTGGGTCAAGTACTTATCGTTTGTCAACTGGTGGTGTTAACATATTCACTCTCACAACAACTTGACTTGATTCAATTACGAATGAAATTTGGTAGCAATATTACATTGGAAAATGCATCAAGTGCTTGTCATTTGTCAACCAGAAATGTAAATGTATTCGGTCTGACAACGTTTTGACTTGATTCAATTATGAACAAAATTTGGTTGCACATTTACAATAAAATTTGGGTCATGTGCTTGTCGTTTGTCAGCTAGAAATGTAACTATAGTTGATCTGACAGCGATCAGATGATTTAATTATGAATGAAATTTGGTTATTTTATTTTTTAATTTTGGTATTTATGATCCTACTTGCCATTTGTCAACTAGGGGTGTTTAATATATTCGCTCTGACAAAGTTTTGACTTGATTCAATTACAAACAAAATTTGGTTGCAATATTATATTCGAAAATTACAATTTTGCAACTAAATTTCGCTTGTCGCAACCAAACTTGCGTGTCATTTGTATATTAGAAATGTCAGTATAGTTGCTCTGACATTGATCTGACTTGATTCAATTATGAACAAAATTTGGTTGCATATTGATGAGGAAAAATGGGTCAAGTACATGTCTTTTTTTAGTCAATTATTAGCTCTGACAACTGTATGACCTACTTAAATTATGAAAGAAATTTGGTTGCATATTTGCGACTGGAAAAATGTCAAGTACTTGTCATTTGTAAGCTAGGGTGTTAATACAGTATTCGCTCTGGCAACGAATTGACTTAATTAAGAGTGCAATTTGGTTGCAATAGTATGTTCGAAAGTGGATCAAATGTTTGACATTTATCAACTAGATGTGTAAATATACTTGCTCTGACAATTTTATGACTCGATTCATTTCCTATTGAAATTTGGTTGTGTATTTATGTTCGAAAATGACTGAAAAAGTATACGCTGCACCTGTAAATTGTGCAGCAAAGGCACTGAATGACGACAGATTCATATTAGGGCAGTACCTCTGTATGACTCGGCCTCTAGACACAGTTATTTAACTCGCAAAAATGACTTGATTGCCAAAGAGGCCGTTAGAGGTGTAAAGTGGTGTGAACAACAGCTTTTAGGACTCATTATCTTGAGTCATTTCCTCGACACCTGCAGTCCCTTGCTGATGTTTATCTTTTTTTGTTGATTAGAGTTTTGTCGGCTTTAACAATTCCACTGATGTTTCTTCAGTCCACCTTGTGGTCGTGGACATGTTTTGCAGCACAGCCCAGAGTAGAGAAAATATATCCGCTTTCTACACAACGCCTGGGAATTTATTCACTCTCACAACAACTTGACTTGATTCAATTACGAATGAAATTTGGTAGCAATATTACATTGGAAAATGCATCAAGTGCTTGTCATTTGTCAACCAGAAATGTAAATGTATTCGGTCTGACAACGTTTTGACTTGATTCAATTATGAACAAAATTTGGTTGCACATTTACAATAAAATTTGGGTCATGTGCTTGTCGTTTGTCAGCTAGAAATGTAACTATAGTTGATCTGACAGCGATCAGATGATTTAATTATGAATGAAATTTGGTTATTTTATTTTTTAATTTTGGTATTTATGATCCTACTTGCCATTTGTCAACTAGGGGTGTTTAATATATTCGCTCTGACAAAGTTTTGACTTGATTCAATTACAAACAAAATTTGGTTGCAATATTATATTCGAAAATTACAATTTTGCAACTAAATTTCGCTTGTCGCAACCAAACTTGCGTGTCATTTGTATATTAGAAATGTCAATATAGTTGCTCTGACATTGATCTGACTTGATTCAATTATGAACAAAATTTGGTTGCATATTGATGAGGAAAAATGGGTCAAGTACATGTCTTTTTTTAGTCAATTATTAGCTCTGACAACTGTATGACCTACTTAAATTATGAAAGAAATTTGGTTGCATATTTGCGACTGGAAAAATGTCAAGTACTTGTCATTTGTAAGCTAGGGTGTTAATACAGTATTCGCTCTGGCAACGAATTGACTTAATTAAGAGTGCAATTTGGTTGCAATAGTATGTTCGAAAGTGGATCAAATGTTTGACATTTATCAACTAGATGTGTAAATATACTTGCTCTGACAATTTTATGACTCGATTCATTTCCTATTGAAATTTGGTTGTGTATTTATGTTCGAAAATGACTGAAAAAGTATACGCTGCACCTGTAAATTGTGCAGCAAAGGCACTGAATGACGACAGATTCATATTAGGGCAGTACCTCTGTATGACTCGGCCTCTAGACACAGTTATTTAACTCGCAAAAATGACTTGATTGCCAAAGAGGCCGTTAGAGGTGTAAAGTGGTGTGAACAACAGCTTTTAGGACTCATTATCTTGAGTCATTTCCTCGACACCTGCAGTCCCTTGCTGATGTTTATCTTTTTTTGTTGATTAGAGTTTTGTCGGCTTTAACAATTCCACTGATGTTTCTTCAGTCCACCTTGTGGTCGTGGACATGTTTTGCAGCACAGCCCAGAGTAGAGAAAATATATCCGCTTTCTACACAACGCCTGGGAATTAATGTGCCCGAAAACAGTATTATTTTTAGTTCACCTGCTAGCTCGCTAACCGCAGTGGCCTGTTTCCGGTGTGTGCGCATGAGGCAGAGAGAAGGACGGAGCTGTCCAATGATTTTCTGCCGTGAGGAGTGTGAATTTTTTTTATTTTCTCTGGTGGATATCAGCTTGATTCAGCTGGCACACTCACGCTGTACGCTAAGTGAGACATCAATGTTATAATTTCTCATATTAGTGATTTGAACAAACCCATAATCCTAAGTAATAAACCTTGGCACAACACTCACGTTTTCCTTTGAAACATTTTTCGGTTAATAGTTGGGACTCTATGGGTGCACTGAATGGACCTGAAGACAACAACACAGCTATCTGCTTTAGAACTTGAGAAACTTGAAAATGTTTGGTTAATTGTTTTATCTCTGTCTGTCCCTCTGTCTATCTATCTATATCTATCTATCTGTCTGTCTATCTATGTCTGCCATTCTATCTATCTATCTATCTGTCTGTCTATCTGCTGTTCTATCTATCTATCTATCTGTCTGTCGGTCTGCCATTCTGTCTGTCTATATCTATCTATCTATCTGTCTGTCTATCTGCTGTTCTATCTATCTATCTATCTGTCTGTCTGTCTGTCTGTCTATCCCTGTGGGTTGGTGCTCTTCTGTCTACACTCTCAGGAGTTTTTAGTCCTCTTGTCCCTTTCACACATCCACCTTTAATTAGTGTGAAGACCTCCAGTTACCTGATGCTTTTCATCCCAAGCCAATAGCAGTTCAGTAATTGAACAGAGGGAGGAATGATTCCACTGGATCTTAGGCGATGTTGAGAAACACAGGCTGTCAAATTTGGAGTTGTGCTATTGTTCTCTAAAAGACACTTTCAGTACATGTATCTGTTTGTTTTTGTGCTCTCAGAGCGCTGTCTGATGCCCAAGAAGGTGGGACCTTGTCGTGGGGCGCTCCCTCGCTGGCACTTTAACCCCATCACTAAGAAGTGCGAAAACTTCATATTTGGGGGCTGCAGAGAAAATCGCAATAACTTCCTGTCGCTGGAGGAGTGTGCCAAAGCTTGCCACACATTCCCTGGTATGCTGCTTTTATATTACATCCAGTTATGATAATTTTCTTGATAAAGTATAGATATATCGGCTCTCTCCTGCTGACACAAGACAATAGCTCTCCTCATTACAGCACGTCTCAGTGTGGCAATGTGTGCGTCTCATGAATAATCAGGCTGCAATCGAGAGCTCTCGGGTCCCTGATGTGTGTGTTGTGCCAGACGCAGGTGCAGTGCTGCAGTGCAGCTGCTCGAATCTGCTGTACTCAAGAAACAAAAGATGAATAAGACCGTGTGCTCCCATCAGATCTTACTACACTATATCCTACTATACTATAGTGTGAAAGCAACATTTTCTTAATAAGTGTTTGCTATATATTGCTCTTTTGTTAGTTTTGACTGCTTTTATTGTCCTCATTTGTAAGTTGCTTTGGATAAAAGCGTCTGCTAAATTACTAAATAAAATACAAAATAAAATAAATATACCACACTATAATAAACTATCCTGTTACACTCAACAAACTAAATTTTTACTAGGCTACGCAAACACTATAATAGGCTTTCAATATGCTGTATTATACAAGACTTTGGCATCTTTGACTTTACTGTATCCCACTTGAGACGGACTACCGATATTCACTCTTTTAAACTTTGGTTATCGGTTGTTTAATATTAAGTCTACCAATAAATAGTGTTTCTCTAAAGAAAATGTTAAGCTATGTTTAGATGTAGCCCAAAATAAATCTGAAAATAAGTTTCTGACCATTTATATCACAACTTAGCATCAATATAATTCCATAAATAAAAACAATAAAAACATATGTAATAGTATTTAAATCTAAAAACATTTACATATTTTAATATTTAATTAGTTATAATATATAATATTAAATATTATTAAAGCATATAATGTTTTTATAGTTGTAGTACAGTGTTATTTTAATATCATAAACGCATTATTCTAGTTTTTATTAATATTTTGAAATAATTTTATTTTTATATTTTCTGTTTGCACTTTAACTTTAGCAACCGTTTTAGTAATTTAGTGTTTTTTTTTTAGTATTTGTATAATTTGTCTTTAAATCTCTAGATTTTTATTCATTTTATTTCAGTTTTAGATTTATTGCATTTAGATGTGTTTAGTTAAATGGGAAATCTTACTAACTGGATTTTTTGTAATTTTTTGAATTAACAAAAATACTTTTATGGTTTTAGTTTAGTTAACGATAACAACCCTGATATAGTCTAACAGCATAAATAAAGAAATAATTATTGGTTCTCAGACATTTAACTTGAAGATAATATGTATTATATCAGTCATATGAAGGCAATATCGGTTGGTCTCTAAAGCTCAATACTGCCAAACTTGAAAAACCAACTACAAAAACAAACGATACCATTATAGCTTAGCATAAGCATAATGTAGAATAGTTTAGTACAGTTTAGCACTGCATAGTTTGGAATAGTAGAGTATGTGTATTTGATTTATGTCTTCGAAATGTTTACAACTTTTTTTTTGCTTTATTCCCTCATAGATTACAGCCCTTCGTCCCCAGAACCACCATCTTTGCCACTTTCTCTGAGCCAAAAGCCCACTGAGACGAATTTCTCTTCCTCATTGTTCGTACCCACAACTGAGTCCATCGACCCGGAGCAGTGGGAGAGTGATTCAGAATCGAGCGGCTTCCCTCTCCACCCCTCCTCCGGGCCGTCAATCGCAGGTGCAGAAGACCACGCCCACTCCACAGCCATGCCCCCCGTCCTCCGACTCGCCCGTCAGAACCAGCCAGAGGCCACAGCTGGGCCTGACAGGCGCCTGATGTCCGACGACCCGTTTGATGACGAGAGGGGCCGTGCGGTAACACAAGCACCCACGGCTCCTGAAATCGGGCCCCTGCCGAGCCGGGAGCCCCTGCAGCCGGACAAACCGCACCAGGATGATTCTGAGGAAGATGAGGACGAGGAAGAGGTAGTGGTTTTTCCCACCGAACCAGATGAGGAGGAAGGGGGCGAATGGCGGTACCTCACGCCGCTCACAACCGGACCCTCGTCCTCCCCCGCTTCAGATCTGCCGCCCGTGGTCTTCACCGAAACCGCCTGGCAGGGGGCGCCGCTCACCACACCCGAGGATGAGGAGGGGGCGGAGCTTCGACACGGCGGTACCGAATATCTCGCTGAAACGGAGCTGCACGACTCAGAGCTGTCCCAGGAGGCCGAGCAGGTACTCAGTGGCAGAAAATAAGAAATTAACTGAGCTCTATAATAATATGTAATAATATATAAAATAATATATTCCTTCTTGTATAAAATGTTCAAACACAATGTTTGAAGCAGAAAAAAATTTAAAGACCATCAGAATTCAGCTGTACGTGCTCAAAAATAAAAATATGTACCACTGAATAATATATGAATATATGACAAATAGTAAAGTATATCATGATATGATACTATTAATAATAATAATAGTAATATATAAACATAATAACAAGAAGAAATGTCTTGTAAGAATTTGGATTAGCTTTTATTTTTAGATTTTCCGTTTTAATTTTAGCTCAAACTTACATTTTTTTTTAGCAGTTTTCTAAAATTTCGATTAAGCTTTAATTTATTCTTGTTTCAATTGTAGTAATTGTGGTACTTCATCTTCACATATTTATTTCGGTAAGTGCCAAGGCAATATTTAAAATTTTCATTTTAGTAAGTTTTTAATTTTCAGTTTTTCATCTAATTTCTATATATTATGTCAACTTCCAAATTTCAATTACCAAAGAAAAAAAAAAAATCGTTAATAGTTTTAATTTGATCTAACAATAACAACACTGGTAAGGAGTAATGTTATGTACTTTTTATCATTTCAGCTTTCAAAAATATTGACAAAACAAGTGAATCCTACAAGTGGTTCTTGTTATAAAATTCTCAATTGTTTGTTTGGATGAAATATATTGTGTCGCCTTGGAAATTATTTCACAATTGATTTATCTGACTGCGTTGGAAGAGTAATGCGTTTATAGATTTGTTCTCCAGGCAGCGCGGCAGGTTGTCAGCGAGCATTTCGGTTAAACCACAACAATTCACTGCAATCCAGTGACTCTCTTTGTTTCTCATTCTGTGCAGGTGATTTGTGTCGACTGGAGCAACCTTGCAGGAAAGGGCTACGTTATACTCAACATGACGGACAACTTTGACTGCGTAAGTGCTGCTTTTTCACAAAACCCAACCCAGAACTCTCTAGCTAACCTTAACCCAACCACATATTGTTCTTGCATGAGCAAACCACTTGCATTTTCTTCATAAAAATCAGTTTTTCCATCACGATTTGAATGAATTACTCTTAATTAAGGTGTATGTTCCGCTCAGAGCCCGTTTCACGTACTGCAGCAGAAATGCTGAGCGTTGCAGGAAGATCGCTGTCTGAGAAACATGCTGACTGCACAACTAACGACGCTCAGCACAAACAACTCACGCTGTGAGCGCTGAGCGCATTTGTTTCCAATCCTCTGGCCTTTATAGAGAAGAAAAAAGAAAATGTGATTCTTAATCTCATGAACTCGTTAACAGCACTGCAAAATGCAGAAGCGAATGTTGTGTCTTAAAGGTTAATCTTGTCCTACTAGACCTGT
Organism: Sinocyclocheilus anshuiensis; assembly: GCF_001515605.1. NCBI lineage: Eukaryota > Metazoa > Chordata > Actinopteri > Cypriniformes > Cyprinidae > Sinocyclocheilus > Sinocyclocheilus anshuiensis. The sequence goes on along the minus strand of NW_015547667.1, from coordinate 758,724 downwards.
CAATTATATTTTATTTAAAGGAATAGTTCACCAAAAAATAAATATTAAGCCTACTTAAAATGCCACCCTCAGGCCATCCAAGATGTAGATGAGTTTGTTTCTTCATCAGATTTGAAGAAATGTAGCATTCCATCACTTGTTCCCCAATGGATCCTCTGCAGTGAATGGGTGCCGTCAGAATAAGAGTCCAAACAGCTGATAAAAACATCACAATAATCCACAAGTAATCCACACCACTCCAGTCCATCAGTTAACGTCTTGTGAAGCAGAAAGCTGTGTGTTTGTAAGAAACAAATCCATCAAGACATTTTAACTTCAAACTGTTGCGTCTGGCTAAAATACGAATCCAAAATCCAAAATAAAAATAAATATAAATAAATAAATAATAAAAAATAAAATAAATCCCAATAAAAAAATAAACCACATAATTGTTTAGAACTGTTTTGGACTATTTTTGCTTGTAAACATTGCTTGATCTGTGCAGATTTCTCTTCTGATGCAGACGAGATTGCTTTTTCACGGGAGAAAACAATATTATGGATAGAAGACGTGCTTGAAGTTAAAAACATCTTAATGATGGATTTGTTTCTTTGTATCTATTGGCTTCACGAGATGTTAACTGATGGACTGGAGTGGTGTGGATTACTTGTGGATTATTGTGATGTTTTTATCAGCTGTTTGGACTCTCAGTCTGACGGCACCCATTCACTGCAGAGGATCCACTGGAGAACAAGTGACGTAATGTTGAATTTCACCCAAAAACAAAGTAAGTGATCAGAGCTACTAAACTGACAATAAGGTACCACAAAAGTGGTCCATATGACTTACAGTATAAACCAATGATATTTAAAGACCATATCTGAATGTATGCTAAATTTGGGTCTGTTCTTCACATAAAGCATCGTATGGCGTCAGTAGACCAGTAAAATATAGTGCAAAAGTCATATTGGCTTCTTGTACTGTGGTTTTATGGTGGTTTTCTGTCATTTTTGGATCTTGACCGTGCCAGTACCCATTCATTTTTGGTTTATTAATTGGCATAAAAAAGTAAAGCGATCTAAAGATCATAAGCAGAATTTTGTTTGAGAATTTGATGAGAAATGTTTGACTTCATTTTGAGATCTCGTATAGTTTATTATTATTTTGAGTTGGTTTTATATTTTCAATTTTAGTTACATTTGTAGCAATTATGTGTGTTTTAGTTTTACTTACAGTACTTTAGTACTTCAACTTACTAAACAAAACATACTAAACAAAAATTTGAATTTGCCTTCACAACTAACTGAAATATATCTCACGTAACATGCGTAGGAAAAATACATTGGTGGCCATGAATTAACAATTTGTTCCCACGACTTATTAATTCATGGCCACGTTTCAGTAAATCGTGGCCCCGTTGTACTTATACAATGTGGCCACAACGTACCAAAATTAGGAATCTAATAAATTAATCAGTAGTGGGAATGAATTCAGTCGTAATGAATGAATTCAGTCATAATTAATCAGTCATGGGAAGTAATCCTTAATTCGTGCCAATTATATCATGTTTTTTTTTTGGCATTTTTTGTTTTATTCAACGATAACAGCACCGTCTTTGACTCGAGTCTCTGCACAGTTTGAGACATTATTAAGATCTCTTCTGAAACTCTTCAGTTCTCCGTTGAATCCCCCTGCGATCCGTGTAAAGCTACCCTGTGATGTTTCATTGGCACATACACGTTCTCGCCGGCGTAAAAGAAGCTGGTTGTCTGTTGCCACGGTAACGCTCCAGTGCCACGTAATTGCAGCATGATCGTGGAGAACTTTCCCCCCCGCTGGCACTCTGACAGCTGCGTGATAAACTGCCGAATCTCCTGCGATGGAGCCCTGCTTTGAGCCCGAGCAGCACTGCAGAGCCATTGATCAGAAACCAATCCGGCCCACTGCACGAGAGCTCGGAGTCTCCACCTGAATGACTCCGCAAAACCCAGTCTGATTTCTGTAGCCTGTCTGTTTCTGGTCAGAGGATGTCTGTTACTGAGCCTCTTGGGTTCAAACGTAAGGTGGAGAGACATCTTAGACATGACGTCTCAGTAACAGACAAAGCAGACCTGTTTTTAGGTGGGTCACTGGTTGTCTGTCTGTGGAGAGTGTTGATTTGGCCCCATATTTCATTTCAAAGAATATTTTACTTTTTCTTTCAATCATCAATAGGTATTATATATATTATATCATCATCATATATTTTTATTTACTTGATTTTATTTGCTTGTTACATTTCAAGGTGTATTTTCTGACACATTCCATGCTAATTCTATTTTATATAAATACATGGTATGCTCCTATTTTATTCTATTTTTATTTATTAATTACATTATTCTATGATGTATATATTTATCTTTTTTATACTGTCCACTATACACTACATTTACATGTATTACATTTTTACATAAATTTTGTGCATTTATACTCCCATTTTATTGTATTAATTTATTCATGATGCATAAAACATATATATAATCATATTATATTTATTTGATTTTGTTTTGTAATATATTACATTATAAGGTGTATTTTTTTTTAACAAATTTCACGAATTTTGTAACATAAATACAACTCAGGTACAACTCATTTATGCTCATATTTTACTGTATTTTGTACTGTATCGATTATACCATTTTATGATGTTTTTAATATTTTTGGTCCACTATATTGCATTGAGCTGTATTTCATTAAGTACATTTTGTGAACATTTATACTCTTTTTATTGTATTTATTTATTGTTTGCGACATTGCATGGTGCATTAAAGCTTATATAATTATATGATCATATATTTATGTCAATTTTGTTTGCTATATTAATTTCTAGGTTCATTTTCTGACAAACAGTATAATTTTTCGTTTACACCTTATTCATGTTCACATTTTACTTTCACTTTATTTATAGATTACAGTTTTATGATTTTTTTTTAAATATTTTGTCCACTATATTAAATTGAAATATGTCATTTTTACGTAAATACATTTTGTGCACATTTATACTCCCATTTTATTGTATTTCTTTATTGTTAGCAACATTAGATGTTTTTCACAGTATTTCATATATTTAAATTTGTCCTCTATATTACATTTCAATGTGTATTTTCTGACAAATTCCACATAATTTATTCTCTCAATTTATTGTATTTATTTATTGACTGCAGAGTTTCATGTTTTTTCATGATATATTTTATATGCCTACATACACACATAGTTTTTGGCGACAATGAAAAAAATCTGATTAGTATATATAATTAATACATACACACACATCAGTGTATTTCTCAGTTTTACCATTTCAGGACAGTGATATTTTAGTGATGGTTTGTGTCTTGTGTGTGTCTCACAGGATGAGTTTCGTACGGAGAGCGGCGACAGACTCCTGGAGATGCTGGAAAACACTTTCTCCAGAAAGATGAACATCCCACAAGGCTCCTGGCTCATTTTCCTCAGCAAACCCACACAGCAGGACCACCAGCTGCTGATGGCCTTAGCCAGCGAGCAGGGTAACACACACACACAGGGCCTCTGTGGTCACATGTAATGTGAGGCTTATTGTTTAAATGAGAGGTGTTAGTCATTTGTTGGCTTTTCATTTCATGCTCTATATAAAAGGATAAAAATAGCACGTATTATCTCTCACATCTCTGTGCGGTGCATTAGTGAGATGTTGTATCTACTCCGGTGAATCTTACAAAGCCTGTCAAAGACTTGTTTGAGGTCGTGTTCACAAAATCAAAAGAGCAAAATGAGTAATTATATTTTGCATTAAGAAAATGAAGACTGTTTTGGTACCTGTTTAAGATGTTTTGCATTCTGTCATATTTATTATCATTTTCATGAAAGTGAAGCCCATTGTGCCCCCAATTCTTATTACCGAAATAAAGAAATTAGGTTACACTTATTTTACAGTGTCCTTGATACAGTGTAATTTATTTAAGTACTGAATAATATTAATTAACTACATGTACTTACTATATGGTTAGGATTAGGGTTACTTGCATGTATTTATGCATAACTTATTGTTATTATAATAGTGTAACGTGTAACAAGGAGACCTTAAAATGCATGTATTTATGCATAATTTATTGTTATTACTATAGTAAGTTCATGTAACGTGTAACAAGGACACTAAAATATAGTGTTTCTAGAAATCATTAAATTATTCATATGATATGGTAGTACTTGTTGCACTGAGTGTGATTTATGCTCATTTATTTAAAAATGTGTTCGGATAGAATAATTGTGTGGATAGGGTAAATGTGCTTATTTGTCATTTCTTTTTAAAAGCATTTACAATGCAAAAAATCCTAATGGTCCTAAAATAGGCTACATTTTATTTACTACGGTGTACTTTATTCTTTTTTTTTTTGATGCAACCGTTCTTTATTAAATAAACTCTCTTTAAAAAAAACTTTCTATAGTATTTTAGTCTAATTTTCTCTTCATATTGTCTTTTCGTTGAAGAAATTATCCCTCCAAAAGACGTCCTGTCAATGTTAGGGGAAATCACAAGAGGTCTATATGAGGTGAGACTTTAATGCAGCAAATAATACAATAAATAAACTTATGTAACATGGATAATAATTTCTAATAAATATTTATTATTTGATTTAGTTTTATTATATATTTTAATTTGTTATTATTATTATTAGCATTTATTGTGATTTATTTTAATTGTATTACTATTATTATTATTTATTTATTTTCAGATTGGAATTCAGAATTATTCGACCGTGAACACGTGCCACTCGAGGCCCAGTCAGACACGTAGCGACTACGGAAATTTGTTTGTGGTTCTAGTGATCATCGGGTCGGTTTGTGTGCTCATTATTGCTTCTGGAATCATCTATATCTGCTGGCAGCGTCGTTTACCCAAACTCAAAAACATGGTAGGTCTTTGATATGGTGTTTGCTTAAAAAACAACAACTGACGTAATGTTACAAGCCCAAATGTTCTGTGGTATTGACAAATTATGCTGTCAACACAACTCGGGCGTGATTAATATGCAGCTCGAATTCTAATGACTAACCTCAACGTTCTCTGAATGATGTTTCGGGTTCGAATTGATTTACTATTTGTCTTTGGTTTTGTCCCTTCTGCTTTACGGCGCGTCCGAAGTCGAGAGGCGAAGAGCTGAACTTTGTGGAGAACGGTTGCCATGACAACCCCACACTGGACGTAACAAGCGACAGCCAATCAGAGATGCAGGAGAAGAAACACAGCGCCAATGGGGTGACGGTGGGCGGGGACGGCGGAAGCGGATGGCAGGTGCTCCTCAATAAGCCCAGGAAAAACGAGGAAGACAACCAAGAGGAAGACACGCACCTTTAATCTTGGGAAAACAAAACATTTTCAAGCTTTTTCGAAACATGTGCTGTATAAAATGTGATGTCTTTTGGCTTGTATGACGTTTTTCTTTATCTGCGTTACTAAATTTAAACGGACTTTTAAAAAGTGCTTTAAAACGGCGACTTGTATGATAATGCGAAAATTTTCAGTGCATAATTTATTTAAATCGAATGTGTCAAACAATCAGTGAGGCATTTTATCTCTTTATCTGCGTTACTAAATTTAAACGGACTTTTAAAAAGTGCTTTAAAAACGGCGACTTGTATGATAATGGGACAATTTTCAGTGCAGAATTGATTTAAATCGAATGTGTCAAACAATCAGTGAGGCATTTTATAATTTAAAATCAGTTTGAAATTTTTTGGAAAATAGTTTATTGCACTGTTAAAGCAATAGTTCAACCCAAAACGTGAAATATGTCGTTTATCTCACACACGCCTCCAGACTTTCTGCCACTTTTTCTGTGGAACAAAAAAAAAACGAGAGTTTTGAAGTATCTTCACAACATTTAAAATCAGTTTGAAATTTTTTGGAAAATAGTTTATTGCACTGTTAAAGCAATAGTTCAACCCAAAACGTGAAATATGTCGTTTATCTCACACACGCCTCCAGACTTTCTGCCACTTTTTCTGTGGAACAAAAAAAAAACGAGAGTTTTGAAGTATCTTCACAACAGTTCGTTTCCATACAAAACGGTTTATAGTGAGTTTAGTATGGAAACCCGTTTTCGCCACTGAATAAAAAATAATAGAGGTAATTGCGACTTTTTATTTTCTGTGGAACAAAAAAAAAACGAGAGTTTTGAAGTATCTTCACAACAGTTCGTTTCCATACAAAACGGTTTATAGTGAGTTTAGTATGGAAGCCCGTTTTCGCCACTGAATAACAAATAATAGAGGTAATTGCGACACAGTCACACTCTTTTTTTTTTTTTTTTTTTTATTCAGTGGCGGAAACAGGCTTCCATAGGTTTAGTGACCACCACTAAGAAAAAAACTTGTGTGAGGAATTCAAAAAATTTTTTTTTGTAAGATAACGATGGCCAATGGTAGAAACCATGGAAGCCCGTTTCCACCACTGAATAAAAAATAAAAGAGGTAATTGCGACTTTTTATCTCACAATTCTGAC
>NW_015547667.1:693584-752145 GCF_001515605.1 Sinocyclocheilus anshuiensis | reverse complement strand
CTTTATAACTCGCAATTGCGAGTTTATATCTCACAATTCTGACTTTTTTTTCACAGAATTGTGAATTGATAAAAAGTCGCAATTACCTGTTTTTCTTTTTTTATTCAGTGGCGGAAACGGGCTTCCATAGAAACCTGATGCGACCTTTAGAAAAAGTTTTACGGAACTGTACTTAAAGATTCTTAAAGTCTCGTTTCATGGAAAAGTGGCATACAGGTTTGAAACGGCTTCAAGGTAGTTAAATGACTAAATTAATTAACTTTTTGGGTGAATTACAGGGGGAGAAACACTTGTACTTGAAGACAGAGAAAGAGATTGCACCAAGGTTTTTTGATGTTTTCTCGAAGATGTAGACACAGTGTATCTCTAATACACTATAATCAGTCATTCTCGGTTTTACTTATTTCAATGCAAGTATTTACAGTTAATCAGGCTGCATATTGTGTTTTTACATGCTGACTGCTGGATGGACGCCAACCTGCCTTGCTCCTTTATTGTGCATCGGAATGGCTGCTCCGTACTGGATTATGTCGCTTTTGTTAAGTTTTTTTTTAATATTGCACCTTTCACGTTGCTCAGCACCAACGGCCTCCAAAGCATAACAAGATTCTCCTTCCAAAAGAATCTTTCAAATAGAAATGTGTCGAATGGAGCTAGGTAACGATTTCTTTAATGTTTTCAGTGCGCATTGAAGTTGTTCAATCTTTAAACGCTAAGTAAACTGTGATCACAATCAAAAAAAAGTGTCAAATTAGCTATCATAGTGATGATCTTGTTTATGGTACATGTGTCAAAGAACAATCTTAATTGTCGCCATAGAAAGGCTTTTCTTTATTCATTTCAAGTGCATGAAACAATGTAGTATAAGTCTATGCACATGTCAGGGGTCAACTGATTGTACACAATTTAGCAAACGTGAACCGTTCATGTTTAACAGATGTAAATGGTTAGTACTCCAGAACGCTCTATATACCGTACATGCATTTTTGTTTGTTTATAAAGCTTGATGTAGGAGAGTTTGACGCCAGTGTAGAACGCTGTTGACGTTTTGTACCTTTGTGTCCTGGTACGAGAGCTATTAGCAAATTTGCACTTTTTCCATTTTGATTTTGTACCTGCTTTATGTATCTGATTCTAAGGAGATTTAGGTCTCGTCGTTTTCTGGTAATTTTATGTTATCCCACCTCTTTAAAAAAGCAAAATAAATGTTTTGAGAAGTCTTGTCTGACCCTTTTTAAACGCACCATGAAGTTTGGACTGCAACTGCTGCCCCCTACTGGGTAGTGAGTGAATTACCACATACAATTAAAATATTTAGGTTTGTTGTCCAGTTAAAATAACAGTTTAAAGTTTAAATCTATATTTTATTTTCTCTAAAACTGACAAAGTAATAGAACATTTTAACATTGCATTGGTCATGCTACTGAACCCTGTGAAACATTACAATGTTTAACTTCTGAACAATGGCACTAGAAGATACATATTATATAATATGACTTCTGAAATGGACATAACTGTAACAATACATTCAGTCATGATGATTCTAGAACCCTTCACATCAACAATCAAGAGCTACGTCAATGAGTCCTGAATCATGAATGTTACAATTATGCATTCCATTGTGTGTGTGTGCACTTAGGATGGGTTAAATGCAGAGCACTAATTCCTAGTATGGGTCACCATACTTGGCAACATGTCGCGTCACTTTCTTTCACTTCACTTTCAAACATCAAGTTTTAGCAATCTTTGAGGAAAGAAATAAAAACAATCCTTAAAAACACAAATAAAACAAATAATTTTTCTGCCACGATGAATAGTGTGCAGAGCACTAATTCCTAGTATGGGTCACCATACTTGGCAACATGTCACGTCACTTTCTTTCACTTCACTTTCAAACATCAAGTTTTAGCAATCTGAGGAAAGAAATAAAAACAATCCTTAAAAACACAAATAAAAGAAATAATTTTTCTGCCACGATGAATAGTGTGAACACTCAATCGAAGTAGTAATTTTGAAGAAAGATGCTGTTCAGGCCTTTAAAGACAGGCTGAAAGTTGTAAATCAGAGCTTTTTCTTCTTCACTTTGCGAAGAAAACCGATGATGGTTTTTCATTGCTGAAAAAGACAAACAGCAAATAAAGGCATAAATTAAGTGGTCAGAAAGACGCTAATTTTGACTTTTTTTTTTTTTTTTTAACAAACTAGTGGTCGACCGATATATCGGCCGATATTTGGCATTTTTCAAATTTGAGGTCTTTTATTTTGACGGCGCTGAGAACAGCAGCCTGAACACTTAGAGTGCGCTCACATTCTCCCTCTTGTTCGCTGTCGTCGTTAATAGCTCTGTCTAATACGGATAGAAGTCTATCTAATAATCAGAACGGTTAAACAAAGGAATTAAAATGTATACAAAAAGTATTATAACGATTGCTTTTATATTATTAGTAATAGAAAGGCATATTATAATACTTTATCGTTTGCCGTCAGCATTCAGCAAATACGCATTTATATCATTTAAACAAACCTTTGAATGACTAATGAACATTTAATTTCACAAACTTTGCACTTTCTCGTTTGCCGTCAGCATTCAGCAAATACGCATTTATATCATTTAAACAAACCTTTGAATGACTAATGAACATTTAATTTCACAAACTTTGCAAACTTAGTCGGATTCAGTTGTGTGCTGTATGTAAAATGAGTGTTACCATGGATTTATTTGAAAAAAAAAAAATGCTTTCCAATGCACACAACTTCCCAGAATATTGAGTGCCCTGTTGGTTACAGTGCTTACTTCCTTTTTAATTATATTTTTATTAAATATTTATTTATTTATGAAAAATACTTGTCATCTAAAGTATAAGTATGTTTATTTTACACATTTTTTTATTCCATTTTCAAATGATTTCAAATGTCTTAAATATTAATTAAATTACATAACATTATATCGGACATCGGCCACCCTGCTTTCCAAGATATCGGTATCGGCTGTCAAAAAACCAATATCGGTCGACCACTAAAACAAACCTAGGGTTTAACACCAAGTTAAGCAAAATTAAAAGGGTTAACGAAAGCCAAGACGAGAGATTCTCAACTTCACATTGCAATTTCCATTTTTTAGATGACCAACCTTCAGAAACAAAGAAGTGGGCAGTGTAGAAAGTGGCTTTGATGGCTGAGAGCGTGTGCACCATACCAGCTTTCTCAATCCACTCAAATGGGCTTTTCTCTGGGTGCCATTGAACAGCATAGAAGGGATATCGATATGCTACAGGATATACAACAGAGGTCCATGAAAAACTTTTTGATATAATGTATAAGTATATAAATGTAATTATTTATATAGTCATCACTTATATTTACTTGAACACACATATTTACTTCTACATGTAAAACCGACCAATTAGCTCACTACAGCACAGTATTATGGGTGAACTCAATTTAATGAAAAACGGCTGACGGTGGGCCTGCCTGAATGATGGGTTACATCACACACATACACAAAGAGATGCTCTGTAGCATTCATACCCTCCATGGTGGAAATGAACTCATTTTTGCCATCTGTGTTTGTTGTCAGGACTCGATAAAAACGCTTAAGCTTGGCATTGCTACTGTAATTCTGTAAGAGCAAATCATGTTTAGACAACTCAGAAAAAGAAACGAAAAAAATTGTTGAAGTATACAGTGACTGATCTGCAGTGTTGGGGCGAACGCATTACAAGTAACTTGAGTTGTGTAATCAGATTACTTTTTTCAAGGAGTAAAAAAAAAACTAGTGAATTAATGCATTACTTTTAAATTTACAACAAAACGTCTGAATTACTTTTCCAAATAAGTAACGTCAGTTACTTTGTTTTCGCATTTATTGACTGACAGCTCTCCTGTCCTCATATTGAAAGAAATTATTAGTAAGGTGCAGATGCATTGTGTGCCCGGTCTAAACATGATATTTAGTTTAGTTCTAGACTAAATGTGAACATGCATTTACTGATTTCACGTGTACAAAAACAAATTCAGTATTCCTCAAAATGAATAAAAACAGGGAACTGCAAACTCAGAAATGATGCAAACCTGCAATAATTAAACCTGTTAAATAACACAAATACACTTCATATGATTGATCTCACTGATGACCTTTGATGGTCCCATACGAATAAGCAATAAGTAAAAACAACAAACATTGTTGTTGTTTTTTAATTGCTCAAATAAAAGTGTTATTGTTATTAATTTATTTTTGTTAGCAAGCCCAGCCCTGGTGAGAAATAGTAACGCACAAGTAATATAATGCATTACTTTCCATAAAAAGTAACGAAGTAACGCAATTAGTTACTTTTTTTAGGGAGTACGCAATATTGTAATGTATTACTTTTAAAAGTAACTTTTTTCCAACACTGCTGGTCAGTATGCAGAAAGAAGTACCATGAGAAATACAGAAGTCAATGTTTCTAGTTTTAAATGGCATTCCGTTGTATGCATTGTGAAATTACTTCTGAAAAAAATTCTCACATGCATAAAAAATGTTATTAAATAAAGTTGGGACCTGCATGGACAAGCTCCAGCTGTGGAAATTAGATGTGATGTTCTCTTTTGACAGAGACTGAAGAACATCCTTTGGAAACTTCTTGAACAACCTGCTGTTTTGAGCTCCTGTAATCAATCAAAATCTATGACCAAACATCAACTGTAATGAGTTAATGCACAAAATAGATAAACCAGACAACACAAACTGTGCTTAGCAATTTGTCATTTGCCTTTTAAGTTTGGTGCAATAATATATGAAAATTGTTTAGAAAGTGTCGCAAATGTATAAGAATAGTAAGCCACATCTTTCATGTTGCACATCTAGTTTGTCATGGGTATATAAATATGCTCATATAAACTTATACATAGAAGTATGCCGATGCTCTGTTATATGTTTCCACCAAGCGGCAACATCCCGCTCTCTCGTGAAGCGAACAGGGAAGTGACAAACTGTAATTCATCAACTGGCCGCTAGAGGCTGGCGAGCTTCAAATACGCTCTTCGGAAATCTACGGGTGACGTCACGGACACTACATCCATGTTTTTATACAGTCTATGATTTCCACCCATTAATTGCCACTGTTATATGTTTACACCCATTAATTGTAATTATTGTAAAGAACAACAGTGCTGTATTACTAGTAAGAGTTTGCCATTCCAGAATGTGACATTTGGAGAAAAACACACAATGTTACCAACCTGGGCTGAAGGTCAGCGGCAGGGCAACTGCTTTGGTGTCAGTCAAGGTCAATAAGTTTTTGTTGCTGATCAGAACCGTGAGCTGCTGGAAGCCCTGGCAGGTGCCCCAGATCGGAAAATAATCCGAAGCATCATTAGCCTGTTGTGGTTAATAAAGAAGAACCATCAATTCATATTCAGATCAATTCAAACAAATTTTCACATGATGATGTTTTTAACTTACCTTTATTGCAAGTTCATAGAAAATCTTCGCCGCTCTGGTAAACTGAGACTTTTCGATGTCCACATTCCCACCAGGAAGCAGCAAACTAAATGGGTAAAAGCAGTCAATTAATATAGGTATGAACAAAAACAGCAGTTTTGGAACATGTTATCTGGTTTCTAGATGGTCTATTAATTGGTTTACATGTTGGACCAAATATAAACCAACTTCCATGTTCCAAACACATCTACCAGCTTAGGTAGGTGTGAAACTAGTCAAAAACACTCACCCATTTATTGCATTAAACAGTTTTTCATACTCCTCCTCTGTGCGATTTATGCTGCAAAACAAACATAATTACCTTTATGTATTCTCTCTCTTTATTTATATTCTTTAATAATAGCATGTAGCTTGTGTTTAACATACTGAATTGGTACAACCCTGGCACCAGCTGACTCCAAGTGTTTCACATATGATGCAGCTATATAAGAAGAGCCCTGTGCATGTGGGTCGTCCTCTAAGTTTTCCTGGGCTAAAATTCCTGAAATGCAAAAAGATATATATTAGGCATATGCATTGCCTTACGATAATTAACCATGGTTTTACTTCCCCCCCCAAAAAAACAAACAAAAAAATGTTGTAACCACAAATTACCCATGGCTTTACAACACTAACCATAGTTTAACCATGGTATCTGTGGTAAAACTGTGGTTATACAAATGATAACCAATCCACCAAAAACATACACTTTTGGCTATTAAAACCATGGTTAATTTTCATAAGGGCAGCATAAGGCTGTACTGGTTTGCTATTTGTCTTCCAGACTATCACAACCACAAAAGCCCACAACCTCTTTAAAACCATCAAACCAAACCAACTTGGACTGATTAGGAGAACAGCTAACCACTGACTGGTTTAGCTTTTTTTCCGCAAGGTTAGGTTCCAGCCATGTTTAAAATGTTTTACCATGACAATGCTTTTAAGAGTTAAAAAATAATCCAGTAGAAAGGAGAACGTTCTAGCGGCGGAGCTGCGGAGAAGGATGCTGCGATTAAAAAAACAAATCCCAGTGAGCAACACATCTCAAGAATACGAGATTAAATAATACATCATTTACCAGACATTAGCAACACTAGTTACCCGCAAACAGGACATTAAAAAGAAATAACGCTTCAAAGACTCGCTTTTATTCTTACCGATGATTGGTCTGTAATTTAAATTACGAGCGCATGATGCTGGAAAACCGCATTGAAAAGCGGCAAACACCGCGAGCACGAACACCTGGCGATACATCCACCTCAGGTAGCACACCAAAGGACGAAATAAAGGAAAGCTCCTTGATGTTATCTGTACAGAAGGCAATGTCAGCTCCACTGGCGATGTCAGGCTTTTTAACGAAAGCTGCGCCCGGATCCGCTTATCCGCAATCGTCACGTTAACCGAGCGGCGCCTTGACGCGTGAATTATTGAGGCGTTGACTGTTCTTCAGGATCAGCTATGATGAATTCACAATCCAATGAGAGAATAGCGAAAAGTCATGGCTGGCCCCGCCCACTCGAATCGTCATCGTCACAATGACATGCCTGTCAAAATGTTCTTAAAGGGGTCATATGATGCGATTTCAATTTTTCCTTTCTCTTTGAAGTGTTACAAGCTCTTGGTGCATAAAGAAGATCTGTAAAGTTGCAAAGACTAAAGTCTCAAATCCAAAGAGATATTCTTTATAAAAGTTAAGAGTCAACCACGCCTACCTAAAACGGCTCATTCTAACACGCCCCCACATGTCTACGTCACGATGTGGGAAGATTTGCATAACGCCGCCCAAATGTTCACGCAAAGAAAGAAGGCGTAACTTTTATTCTCGCTGTAGTTTTGTTGCCGCCTCCGCCATGTCGTGAAGGCGCTGTGTGCTTCGTTGTGAAAGCGAAACTACTTTGTTTGGTCTTCCAAAAGAGGACGATATCTGCTTCGTCATGCCTGGAGCTGATCCGTGCTGGTCGCATTTCTGTCACACGCTTGAGGAATTCAACCAATCACAATGCACTGGATAGCTGGCCAATCAGAGCACACCTCGCTTTTTTAGAACGATGAGCTTTGTAAAAATCGACGCATTTCAGAAAGGCGGGGCATAGAGGAGAAACAATAATGTACAGTATGTGGAAAATAATGTGTTTTTTTAACCTTAAACCGCATAAACGCATTTCATTACACCAAATACACAAAATAATGTTCTTTTTAGCAACGTCATATGACCCCTTTAAATTCCAACTGCATTTTTGTCAGAAGCTAATTGTAATACCAAGTGTTTTAAAAAAAATAATTAAGCCTAACGTTACGTAAACGTTACATTCTGTTAAAGATAATTGACACAAATGCACAATAGAAAAGCTATAATTAACGATTATTTTCTACGTTCAGTACAAATAAAAGCATTGTATGACATTATTAAAACAACATCAAGAGAAATCTCTCTGTGACAATCATCATAACACATAATCCCATAATTAACACTGATGACCTTTCATAAAGTAGGTAACACTTGTACTCGTACTTACACTAATGGTGCATCAGCTGTGTTGAATGAATAAGTGCCCTGGTTATGTAACACATAGCAAGGCTTCTGTACAACAAAAGGAACCAACCTACCAGAAAATAGTTTTTCTGAGGGTTGCTAAAAAGTAAACTTGGTTTTCAAACAAAGGTGTGTAAGGTGCATAAATTCAAAAGGTTCCAGTAGCTCAACTGAGGACACATAGATAACTTTCTGAACATTGTGGGTAACCGTATTAAAGACAGAATGTGCTGCCACTAAAGAGCAAGTTCTTCGCAAAAAACTAACCGACTTCCTGTCAATGCTTAAATGCTGACAGGCTACAGGTCTGCTACCTACCAGACCACAAAAACAGAAGAAAGTGTTTAGTAAGCAGAGCGTAGATGAAAGAAAATACTTTTTTATTGCAGAAATGGATGTTAAGTAAAAATGTGATTGCACAAGAATCAGAATTGGTTATGAGCTCGATGCCATGTTGTGTTACAGGACATTCATAGAATTTAAAAACATAAAGATAGATTTATTCTTGTTATAGCAAGTCAGTCTGATAATGATTTCAGAGCCCTTCTTTTCTGTTCAGCTCTTCTGGATCTGATGTCGTAAACCAGAACAACAACAGTAGCCACGCCCACCAGAGCAGAGACAGCCAATTGGACCACAGCTTCAGTTGAATTACAACAGCAGACGCATTCTGAAAGGAAAAAATAACTAAATAAATATCCGTATATATAATGATTGATAATATGCTGCTGATGTGCTGGTCAGTGATGGTTTGATGGTACCTGAACATGGCTGACAGAGTTTGCTGATGTCCAGATGTTGAGTCTGGTTGCTGATGGGATTGTTGAGCACACAGCTGTAGGTGTTTTTATCCTGATATTCCACCTCCAGAGGTAGAGAGAGACTGATGCTGAGATCAGACACACTGATGCTGGACAATAAACTGTTTCCTTTGTACCAGGAGAGAGTCACATGACCCACATTCACCACTGAACACAGCAGCACACATCTGGATGCTGATGATCCTGATGGTGAAGGGTTTTGAGGACAGTAACTGGTGATGACAGGAACGGGAAGACGAGCTGGAAAACATTTGAGAAACATAAATAAATCAGAATAAATTGTCTGTGTCTGAGTCTATGCCTTTTTACTCACCAATGACAGTAACATTGAAAGTTTTCTTTGACACTTGTTGTCCAATCATCTGTGCTTTATAAAGTCCAGAGTCTGTGGTTCTGATGTTTGTGATGGTCAGAGATCCAGTCTGATCATCCAGCTTCAGTCGGTCTCTGAATATGTTGTGAGTTTCAGAGATGACTTGGTATGATATGTTGAGTTTAGCGATACAATAGTTTCCGCTCATCCACATTATCAGATCATCCTCTTGTATTTTAGTCACACCAGTCGGTAAGGTGACAGAATCAGCCTCCATCACTGACAACGACTCGATTTCATCTGCCTCAACACCAAACACACCTGAAACATACAAGAGCATAATGTGTTTTTTTAAACTTAAACCGCATGAACACATTTCATTACACCAAATACACAAAATAATGTTATTTTTAGCAGCATCATATGACCCCTTTAATCACTGACTAAAGCGCTTTAGTAGCTTTCTGTTGATTCACTAGTTTCAATTAACTTCAAAATTAATTCTCAAACCACTTCTCTATTTTGGCACTAAGAAAAAGTACAAAGCTGTGTATTAATGGAACATGTCATATGAAAATGTTAACGATTGATTTTCCTAAGTGTTTAGAGTGTTTCTTGAAATAGCAAGTCAAATCTGTCTCAAATGGTTTTCAAATGGTCACTGTAAAACCACTGATTGATACGACTGTCAATTGAGGGCAAGGCCAAAAAAAAAAAAAAAAAGCATGGCTTAAAGTTTTCAAGCTTTTTTTTAAGTACCAAAGCTTTTTAGCTTTTCAGTACCAAACTATTTTATTTATATTATTAGTGGGATAAGATCATTGTGAAATCAGACTACAGTTACCTTTTTATTGATTACATGATTACATATTATCATTATTACATATTATTAAGACTCATAGTTTTGTGGAGATTCACACACAGACCAGTCACTAGTCAGATGGCTATAATTACACAGAGAATTGAGAGGCCACACAGCATTTGACCACTGGATTTACAAAAATCATTTCAGTTTTAAGAAGTGTTTTCTCAACATTGCATCACTACTGACGAACACATTCATTTTTATTTGAATTATATCACTCAGTGGGTTATTTAACCATGCATTACTGTCTTTGAAAGGTTTTTGTCTTAAAATGAGTTTATATATTATACATTTATATATATATATATATATATATATAAACATTGCTAAAAAATTATACAATTAAATAAAATAACAGTAAAATTGCAATAAAAACAGGTTCAGACATTCTGACAGCTGTATAAAAATGTAAATAGAAAAAGTAATTTTCAACAGTAGGTTTTTACTCCACTATAAAACTGCAAGAGCTAACAGGGCTAAAAAAAATAGGACATTTTAACTTACCAACAAGACGCCAGAAGCACAAACCAAACAAAACGAACCCATGAAGCATTTTTATCAGCAGTTTGCTGTGCTGTCTTAGAGAACATCACTCGAAATGTGACCAGGTGTGAATCCTCCCCTATTTTACACCCTCCCCGTGGTGTGCAGACGCATTAACTGTGCATTTGCATTTGTTCTACTTAGCCGACATATTAAACCATTGGTAGAAAGTCATAAAGTCTTCTCTTTATTATTTAAGACAGCCAATCATGTTAAGGGTGCTGCTGATATTAAAATAAGCAAAACTTCTCAATATCTTACTTTACTAGTGTGCAAACTGCAACCTACTAAAGTAAGAGTAAAGATTTCTTGTAATGGTTAATTTGTTTCTCTATTACATATTAAATAATCATTGGCAAATAGATACCTAATTGTAAGTAGCATTAAATAGCATTGATAGACTCTGATAGTGTACTTTATCTATATTACTTTATCTAGTTTATCTATATTAACAGGAAAAAGTCTGTGGTTCATGTTACAAGGACAGGAAGAAGCCATTCAACCACATGCAACATCACAAACACAAGCTATTCCGTACACTCAACAAAACAAAACCACCTTTAGATAAAAAGAAGTCAGATCCATCACACACACACACACACACACACACACACACACACATGCTTGATCTGCTGCAGATCTTCTCTTGATCTGCTGCAACCCAATAGAATGTGATAATGAAAATTAAACCAACTAGCAATAATATTTTGGTTCTTATTATAAAGATTTTCAAAATTAGACCATAATTTTTAGAAGAACATGTCAGGTTGATTTGGGGTAAATCTGATTTCAGTTTGACCTACCCACAAGAAGTCATATCACCACTGTTTCCCACAAGTGGTCATCAGGTGGAACTGCAAGACACCTCCAGGACACACAAAACAAATGTTGCGTTTTACTACGTTGAAGTCAACACGTGTGATGTAAAGTTAAATACTTTATTTTATTGAAACAGCTATTTTAGCTCAAGATCACGTGATTACATGTAGTTGGGAAAGTCATTTGGAAAAGATAAATAGTAGAGCTTCAAACAGTGACGGACCTAAACGGACGTTCGAAACGTCCGGGGGACGTCCCCTGTTTGCTGGGAAAGGACCAGCTTAAACCCGCAAAGGACCAGCTTAAACCCGCAAAGGACCAGCATAAACCAGCAAAGGACCAGCTTAAACCAGCGTCAAAACATACTAACCAGCATATGCTGGTTTTTTCAACAGGGTAATGTTTTTGTTTGCATTGTTAGGTGGCGACGTGAGTCGATATCCTTCCTTCAGGATCCCACAGGACTAATAACTTCCTGACATTTATCGAATATTACTTCCGTTCTTCTCAACGCCAGTATACGCGTATTGCATGGCTTCTCAGCAGAGAAATAAGCAGGAATATGATTCCGACGACGAATATATTTCACAAATGAATCTAAATGGGTATAAAATATCTACATTGCTGTTAGGTCGGTCACAACCAAAAACGTTAGTCAGAAAAGGGTGTTTTCGCTGTCAGCGCGGATTTATGATACGAGCTAAAGGCTAAACACTCGGTAACATTTTACTCACTACACTCAACATCTTCATTAAATGCCACAACTAACCAAAATGAAGACCCCTGTTTTACTTCTATGCTTTTTGCTCGCAAAAGGTGAGTAGCCTATTTAAAAAGCTTCGAGACTTTCGCTTTCACTTTGTAGCTCTTTAAACAACTTTTCTTGAGTTGAAGTGTGCATTTGTAATCAAACTATAAATATGTAAATTTACTTCATTGTTGAGCGACATGCTTAGGCGTAATATTTGCATACTTTATCTACCACAATTACACATCTGCTCAGTCTGTATTAGCGTACTACCATTTCCCACAAACAATAACTAGCCTAATAACCTTGTGAACTTTATCTAGTCTGATTAGCTGAGTTGGATTTGCTCAACGTTGTCAGTCTGAACAACGGTTTCTGTTTGTTCTCCAGGTGTGTTTGGTGATTTTGTGATGGAGGGAGATTCTGTCACGCTACACACTGATCTTACTGATTTACAGAAATATGAACGTATACTCTGGACATTTGGACCTGGCCGCACTCGTATAGCTCAAATCAACAATGTAGTCAATAAGATCTCATTATACAATGATGTTCTTGATGGGAAATTCAGAGACAGGCTGCAGCTGGATGATCGGACTGGATCTCTGACCGTCACAAACACCAGAACTGAAGACTCTGGACTTTATGAACTGCAGATCATTGGTGGGATAGAGGTCCCACCAAAGAAGTTCAGTATTATTGTTTCTGGTGAGTATTTTGTAGTTGATTTCAGTGTATTGCAACAAGTCAGCAGGTCAAATGCAAAATTAGCCAAGTCACAGGTTGTTACTTTGGTAACTTTTCTATCCTTCTATCATCCTATATCCTCTTGGAGACAACACCAAGCTGCATGTACAGTATCTGGTTTCTTTTGTAAAGGGTGAAATGAGACCCGAGTCACAGCCTGGTATGTGTAATTTGTGGCAAGTGACCCAGAGAGACAAAACTAGTGGAAATTTACATAGGTGGTGTTTAGGACTTTTACAATTGCATTTTTACTTTTTAATAATAATAATAACAACATGTTTAATTTATATAGCGCCTTTCCCAAGCTTAAGGATGCTTCTAAATGACATTTTTTTTAGTACTATGGTTTATTTCTTAGACACTGAGATGACATGGATGCTGGTAATTAGATATGTGTAAAACTCAACTGCACAATTTTGGATTTTGGATTGTCTGTTATTCTGATATTTCCATCTTCAGCTCCTCTGCCTGTTCCTGTCATCAGCAGAAACTCTTCACAGTGTTCTTCTTCATCATCTTGTTCATTGTTGTGTTCAGTGGTGAATGTGGGTCATGTGACGCTCTCCTGGTACAAAGGAAACAGTTTATTGTCCAGCATCAGTGTGTCTGATCTCAGCATCAGTCTCTCTCTACCTCTGGAGGTGGAATATCAGGAGAAAAACCCCTACAGCTGTGTGATCAACAATCCCATCAGCAACCAGACTCAACATCTGGACATCAGTCAACTCTGTCAACCATGTGAAGGTACAGCAGAGCTGATATTAGTTGATGTCAGTGCTGATATAAACTGATTTGTTCAGTTCTCTATTTTTTCAACTTGCACTACTATTTTATAGTGGATGCATCAAGTTTAATCCCAGAAGATGGCTTACCCTTAAGTCACATGGTGCTGATCTGCGTTAGTGTTGTAGTTACTGTACTAGTCTTGGCTGCAGTTGGGATGCTCAGTATCTACTGGAAATACAAGAACACAAATCAACTGGGCAAGTTTACTTAAAGTTAATAGAGCAAGATTAGCTTTATTGTGCAAGCATGTAATTTTAACCACATTTATGTAATTGATTTACTTAATTGTTTAAGTCTGTGGTTTGTGTTTAAACAGGCCAGACCCCTAAACAAGAATACACTGAGATGAACAATGGTAAGACACTGTATTACTGCATCCAGTAGCGATATGGCAAAAATATCATATCATATTCGTGCTGGTTTTTTTAAAGACTATTTTGTAGTAAAAACTAGTTGGCCCTACTAGCCTTACTAATATAAGTAAAAACTTCTCAAGCTTATTTAAAACACATAAACAGTCAGAACAAAGATACAAATTACAAGCAACTGAACAAATAAACACAATTGAATGTTACAAATAAAATAAACAGCCATTTAAATTCTAATCATCTAAAAATTCTAATGAAAAATACAGTACCGTATTAATGAAATATACATTGATTTTTAATCAAGCTAAAAAATTATTAGGACAAAAGCAGTGAGGTTAGGCTGCTGTCACTTTAAGACCTAACTCACACGGATCTAATATACTGACGTCTGATTTTCTCCCTTCTCTGTCATCAAATGCCATTACAAATAAACAATGCATCTGCTATAGTTATTAAAAATATACAATACTTCTACTGAATATTTACTCCCCGTCTAGGTTCTCCAGGTGACGGTTTGGCTGAGACGGATGAACTGAAGACAGTATCGGTGAGGGTGGGAGAGACGGTCACTCTAAACACTGGTGTTACTGCAATAAAAAGTTTTGATGTGCTGCAGTGGAGGTTTGGAGAATTAAACACAGACAGCACAAACCCATTCATTGTCTTTGCCAGGCTGAATGAACAAAGCAATTTCGATGGTACTGGTCATTATGAGACATTCAGAAACAGAGTACAGCTGGATCAACAAAATGGATATCTCACAATTAATGACATCAGACCCACAGACTTTGGAATCTATAAACTAAATATCTCCAGGAACGGGAGAAATGTGATTTCCAAGACATTTATCGTCCGAGGTGAGTAGCTCAAATCATTTAGTCGAATTTTTTCGATCCTTTAACACTGACCAAGTTCGATTAACTGAAACGACCAATTAATTAATGTAAAATTGGCCAAATCTGAGCTATATATTTCAAACAATAATCTTTTGATTCAAATAATAATCTTTTTGTTTTGTTTTGTTTTTACAGATTCCTCAGAAAACGGGGGGAATGTGCCAGAGGAGACAATAGTGTTAATGAATGGAGAGATTACTGCAAACACTTGTCTATAGTGACTGTGACATTATCCTTTATTTTTATAAAACGTCTCTACTTTTTGAGCCTTTAAAGTGGAAAATGTTTGAAATGAACACTGCATACTGTTAACCTGTGAAAAGTATCATAACAAAGCGTTTCTAGTTACATTAACTTTTTTTTTTTTTTTGGTTTTGGTTATTTTACTGTTGATGGAACATGTTGCTATTACCTGTGATCTTGCCTGTTGTGCAGATATTCCTGTTATATACATTGCATGTATGTTACATTGGTGTCAATTTGACAGTTTTGATCAGTGTTAATGAACAAAACAACATTTTGAACGTTTTCCTCCCTCTAGTGGACAATCTAAAGGATGTGTGTTCGTAAAGAGTTTATAATGTAAGTGAAACGCTGCAATTTTGGTCTGAATGTAATTTCAGCCTCAAGGACAAAATATGTAGTAATAATAATAATACACTTTTTCTTTTAAAGTAAGTGTTCTGTAAATTGTGGGTAAACCTCTGACCATTATATACAATGCAAACACAGATTTGCTGTAAAATCTCTAAATTTTAACTGTACATGGTAAGGTAACTTACAGTACAGTTAGCTTATTAATAGGATTTTACTGATTTATTTTTTAAACGAAAAGATTAAATTTGACAAAAAAAAAATAGCTGACCTTGAACTTTGACCTAGAGGTGGCACTTACTTTCTAACACAGTCATTTACTGTGTGCTCGCACCACCTTCAATAAAACATTTTGACATTTAGTTTTGGCATTTTATCACATTTGACATACTGGTGTGGGAGGGGTCCGTGTACGTATTGATACCCCGATAGCACACGGACATCACAGAGATGTCTTGACATTTACAACTGCAAGATGTATTTCTTTGAAGTGTTTGCACATCTGCAATCCGTCTATAGGGCGTTTCCTCTCAGATGTCGAATAGACGTTTAGAAAATGTCTTTGAGATGTTTATGATTTAGGATGTAGGTAAAACTGACACCTTATAGACATTTATCAGCTGTTTGTACACAGCAGATGCTTTCCAGATCAAGCGATCTTTAACAGACATCTTGCAGACGTACGTGTGCTGGTTTGTTTTTTTGATTTGAAATGAAATAACCAGAAATGAGAAAACAGTGCCTTTATTCGCTTTTCCGTGAGATTTCAGCTTGATTTTTCTTTTTTTTGTTTGTTTATTTATTATTTTGGTTCACAGCTAGAAAACGGATAAACGGATCAATTATTTTAAATAAATAAAACAGACTGGGTGCAGACTCATATATTTTTTAAAATATTTCTGTAAAAAGTGAAAGCCTAATCTAGGACCTGCCCTGTATAGTAAGAAGCAGCAGAGAACTATTATTTTGTTAAAACAGAATTGCTTTGGCTGACCAATCGGCTGAAAGAGGCGTCTTATGATCGCCGACATGTGGAATTTTGAAGTAATTTATCCATTTTCTACCCATGAACCAAAAAACGAAATAAATAAAAAAAAAAAAATATATATATATATTGAACAAACGAATAAAGGTGCAGTTTTCTTGTCTCTGCTTATTTAATTTCAAATTGAAACTATAAAAACGTACATGGATCCCCAATATAGATTTAAATATAGGCCCAATTTTATGCAATTTTTGTATTATATACTGTATTTTGCAGTTGATTTACAATTTCTTTTTGAATTAAAAAATCTTACACCTGCAGAAAAAAATACTGTTGGCCAATGTTTAATATGATGTAGCTACACTTACATGAGATGAAGATATCAGTGATATCAGTGTCCTAGAAAAATCTATTTTCAACACAAACATTGACTATACCTAAATTATAAACAATGCATATATATATATAAAAAATGCACATTCCTTTGTAACCATTTTCAAAAAAGGAAAAAAAAAAAACGTACTGAAACAGGTACAAAAGAGATAGAGATGATTGTTTTAATAGTGAATCAGTGTAGGGCTGAAGTTGATCTACGAGTTTGTCTTTTCTGATCAGATTTTCTGGATGTGATTTCAAAACCCAAAACAACAACAGTAGCCACACCCACCAGAGCAGAGATGACCAATTGGATCACAGCTTTAGTAGTGTCACAACAGCAGACACATTCCGAGTCTGAGGGGATAAAAGAACAATAAACACAAAATGACTGATAATATGCTGCTGACTTACATAAATAAACACTAATGTTACCTGAATGTATCTGACAGAGTTCACCAATGTCCAGATGTTGAGTCTGGTTGCTGATGGGATTGTTGAGCACACAGCTGTAGGTGTTGTTATCCTGATATTCCACCTCCAGATGTAAAGAGACGCTGCTGCTGAGATCAGACACACTGATGCTGGACAATAAACTGTTTCCTTTGTACCAGGAGAGAGTCACATGACCCACATTCACCACTGAACACACCAATGAACAAGATGATGATGATGATGGTGATGAAGAACAACAGTCTCTGCTAATGACAGGAACAGGCAGACGAGCTACAAAAGATTAGAAACATTTACATTACATTAAAAAAAGATGAATAATGGCTTTATTCCAAATTGTAGATTTGAATGTCGTAAGGAAGTATTCATGAGCTGTTCATGAACACCTCGCTATTAAAGGAATAGTTCACCCCCCCAAAAAATTGATGTAGATGAGTTTGTTTCTTCATGGAAACAGATTTGGAGAAATTTAGCATTACATCACTCGCGCAGCCATGGATGGGTGCCGTCATAATGAGAGTCCAAACAGCTGATAAAAAAAAAAATTCATAAGTAGTCCACATTAATTCCAGTCCATCAATTAACATATTGTTGTGAAAAACTGTGTTTGTAAAAAACAAATCCATCATTAGGACTTTTTAACTTTAAACCATTGCTTCTGGCCACAATATAAGTCCATAATCCATAGTAACACTCATTCTGACGGCACCCATTCACTGCTGAGAATCCACTGGTGAGCAAGTGATGGATTGCTTAATTTTTCCAAATCTGTTCCCATGAAGAAACAACCTCATAAATGATGTGAGGGCCAGTAAATGTTTCACAAATGTTCATTTTTGGGTGAACTATTCCTTTAAATGGCTACATTGTAATTGATATTTATAATATTTGTAAGTTATATGTACTGTTATAATTTATAGTTTATGTTGAGCAGATGCTTATGTGACAACAGAGAAATATATAAATTAGTGCCAAATACAAATAAAGTCAGCTGGATTTGTGTGTCGAGTCTGTAGCTCTTAACTCACCATAAACAGTGACATTGAATGTTTTCCTTATCATCTTATTTCCAATGATCTGTGTTTTATAAATTCCAGAGTGGTCGGTTCTGATGTTCCTGACAGTGAGAGATCCAGTCTGGGGGTCCAAATGCAATCTGTCTTTGAATCCTTTGGTACTTTCAGATACTGAGATGATCTGGGCTGATCTGTTGACTTCAGCCATGGGAGAGTCTTCGGCTCCGAATCTCCATAAAATCAGATCATCTTTTTTTATTTCAGTATCAGTCTGTAGAGTGATAGAATCTCCCTCCATCACTGACACTGACTTCATTTCATCTGTCTCAACACCAAACGCACCTGACGAACAAAAGCGATGGTTATTCAGTTATTCAGAACTCATACAGTAAGTAACTTCCTATTGGTTCAGCCTTTTAACTTGTTTAATTATCCAATTGGTAAATTATTTAAATTGATTTTTTTTTTAACTATTAAAATAGCCATTATAATGTATAAACATGATTAGAGTTTGTGTAAACAGACATTTTGTTCGTTAGTATCTAACAATGGAAATCCTTTGCTAATTTCAACAATAGCTTTTTACTTACCAACATGACCGAACAAAGACAAACAGAACAAAACAAACGCATGGACCATTTTTAAGTCGCTCACCCAACAGTCAATAACTCAAAACACACTCAAAGTGACCAGTCGCTGCATCTGAATCCTCCCCTGGCATGATGTGACACCTTAGTCTGCACATACTAGCTGTGGTTGCAGTGGTTATGTTGGAGTCACAACATGTGTTTTAATATGTAACTTCTTATTGGCTGAAAGCCTTCTTTAACACAGGTAGTTAATATGGTCTTGTTTGCTGTATCACATATTTTTAAAGGTGAAATTAAGTCAGAGCACAATATTTGAGTGAATGTTGGGTAAATAAATCAAGTTTTGTTTGATGTGGAATTCAGACGATGATATTCATGTCAGCAAAAGAAAAGAAACCCTTCACTCACAAACTACATAATGCGAACTCTCTTGCACAAGTGAAGTTGTCCACCAAACAAATGAAACCACATCTTGTTCCAGTTAAATAAATGAGACCACAACAGGTTTCACTTTGACTCACAAATTGTCACACATTCAGTGAATCACATACATGTTTCTTTCTGCATGAGAAAAACATCTACTTTCTGTGGGTCAATTTTAGAATGCTTAAAAAAGACATTTAAATAAAGTACCATTGAGTCTAATACTATTAGCAAGCTGCAAAATTAGACCTTTGGTTTTAAGACAATATGAAAATGTCATTTGAAAATTTTGATGATTATTGTGCTGTCTTGGTTTTAAATTATGCTGCTTTTAAATTTACTTTGCATCCACACACAGTAGTAGGCCTATACTTAAAATCCCCAGAATGTGTGAGAACAGAATATAACTCCCTTTTTTACTGTGGACTTCAGCAAGTATAATTATTAAAGCAAGACAAAACATGAAATGTATTTAATTTGATATACTCTCGGGTGCTCTTGATCAAGTGAATTTTTTTGTGCACTGCTTGTTATATCAAGTGAGCCCGAGGAAGTCTATTGCCATTCTTGCTCTTCTGTACGCTGATCGGGCTCTCTAGCGACCCCAGCTCACACAAATACACGACTGTTACGTAGCTAAACTGCAACCAGGGGTGGTTTCTTCATTACCAGTGTTGCCAACTTGGCAATTGTGTTGCTAAATTTAGCAACTTTTCAGACTACTCTAGCAACTTTTTCTTCCAAAAGCAACTAGCAATAAATTTAGCTATTTTTAAAAATGTGTTTGGCAATTTGTAACAAATTTTGTACCTGCGATTGTTGATCAGTTAGTACACTTGTAAGAAAAATATCTACAAAAATGGAAAAGGTAGTAATTTTCAAGGACATTATCTGTTATCCATTATCCGTTGTAAAACGCAAAATACAATGCGTAATTAAAAATGCAGGTAAAAAGCCTGTGGAAAAATGAATACAGAAAATTCCTTCATTTCAAACATAGTAACACTTCTGACATGTTGCCGGTGTTGTGCCGAAATTTGCACCCTGCCAAATTATGCACCCCCTATTGGTAGGTTTAGGAGTAGGTGTGGGGGAGGGGGAGGCGCGCAGAGTAGTAGAATAATAATTAATTATTGATTACTAATTTGAATCAGTACTTTATAACGAAAATAATATCTTAAAATGAAAAGAAGTAGGCTTTTGCGATCACATATTTTTTAAACCGGTAAACTCCTGGAAAGTCCAAAGATCCAGTAAACTGCCAACAGCGCTAATGCAGAGAAATTCTGCGATTGCGGAGAGAATAGTGACTTACCACTTATGTCCAGATGTCAGTAAAAATTATTCTTTTCAGCGTGTATTTGGCTTAAAAGCAAGAGTGTTTTATAATGAACGCTGATTATGCGGTGGTCAGAGATTTAGCGATTCTGAATGGATCTGTAGAGTAGTAAAGGCAGGCGATTTAGTGGTCTTTGGCGTCTCCCTGTGGTCCTGTTTGATGCTATTTAAACTAAGTACAAATAGCTATTTATACTATATTAAAATAGCAGGATATTCTGCTAATTACTTATTGCCAATGGTGGCAATTATCTGCACCTCAGCATTGTAATACATTATAAAACAGTATGCAATAATAACTTATTGAGTGTAAATTTTTATTTTAATTCAAATTATTAAATGGATACCACCTTATTGGGACAAAAGCCCTCCCTACACCTACCCTAACCCTAGCCGATAGCGTTTTCAACTTTTTGATTATTTCCTTCATTTTTATAAAAAAAAAATAATGCTTTTCTGATGTGATTTGTATGGAAGCCCGTTTCCGCCACTGAATAAAAAATAAAAGAGGTAATTGTGACTTTTTATCTCACAATTCTGACTTTTTTTTCGCAGAATTGCGTGATATAAACTCGCAACTGCGAGTTAAAAAGTCATAATTGAGAGATATAAACTCGCAATTGTGAGACATAAAGTCGCAATTCTGAGACATAAAGTCAGAACTGCGAGATATAAACTCACAATTCTGAGAACATATCAGTCTTTTTACCAGCAGGGACTGGCGCTCTCTCTGGCAGCGGCAGGTCGCTCGATACAATTGTGTTAAAAGCTTCGTACTCAGAACGCTTCACTTCGCCATCACTAGCGTTTGCAAAATCTTTTAGGCATTATTTTATCTTCATACCGAACTAGGAAGGACACACAGCAAGGACTGGCGCTCTCTCTGGCAGCGGCAGGTCGCAGCGCCACTTCCGGTGGCATCCCCAGATGCCATGGCAGCTGCCACCATCTTTCTCGCCGTTTCTGCTGTTTGCTCGGTAAAACTACACTGTACTCAGTGGCGTGCGGTGGTGTTTTTTTAAATGATGATGCAAAGTTCCCACAACTGTATTATTATTATTATTATTATTACACATTTTGTATCAGTTGCCATAGTTCTTGCCAGGAGTCAAAGGCCAGAGCTGCCAGAGTTCGTGGCAGCTGCCACTAATCGTTTCTGGCAGCTGCCACCGTCTTTCTCGCCGTTTCTGCTGTTTGCTCGGTAAAACTACACTTTTCTCAGTGGCGTGCGGTGGTGTTTTTTGTTGCTTTTTTTTTTTACACAATAAAACAACCCGAACTTGATTTAAATGATTGACAGTAACAGATCTTACCTAATGTAACACTTAACAAAGACAGTCAGAGATATGACAGTATGACATATGAAAATGACATTTAACAATTGACCCACCCACCCCTCCCCCAAAAAATAAATAAATATTTTTTTTTTATAAATAAGTAAAAAAACAAATCAAATATATACATATTTAGGGTTTAGACACACCGAGACATCTTAGATTTTACATGCACACTTAAGGAGACAAAGCATATCTGACATTATACTTAATCTCTTTATAACATTTTCTCAATCAATGCAAGAAAAGAACCCCATATTTTCATATACAGATCAAGGCGTCCTGACACTCTAAATGGTTTTATTGTGTGTATATTTAGTGTTGTGTATTACTTCTGTCTCCTTTTTATTGTAAATTTGTTTTATGGTTATTGGCTTAATTCTACTTCTCTGTGCAGCACTTTGGTCTGCTCTGTCGTTTTTAAATGTGCTATATATATAAATAAATTAAACTGAACTGAAACCGAAACTCATTAACAACAAAATATGACCTTTATAATAATAATAAAAAAGCTTGTCTTATGAAATAATTGTGTTATATCTCAAGTGTTATAATCTAGGACTAATTCTCTTGGTAAGTATACAACTTGAATAATACCTTGAACTTTAACCTGCTGTGGTGGCGTTGACACACTTTGTTACACACCCATTTACTGTTTTAAATCGTTTGATAGTTGAGGTGTGTGAACTGTACCGGTGTGGGAGTTTCTGGCGCTGCAGATCGGCAATGTTCTCCATGACAGATCCCGTTGGGAAGTTTCAATTAATTTACTTCCTTATTTTGATCGGATTTAGCCCACTGATTTCCCAGCATTTAAATTAAGAACATTTCGCGTTTCACTCGTATAAACGCGACCTACTGATCTGAAGTCGGTTAAATATGACAAAATCACCTATAAAAGTGAAATGATATCACCTTGCGGTTTAGCTCGTTTAGAAACTGATTGGAAGAACTGATCAAACGCTTTGAGACTCAACGGAACGGTTTAACAACTACAATGGACAACTTTTACTGCTCTTTTACTCATAGAAATATGGAGGCGTTTGTTTTATTTTTTGTTACATTACTCGTGGATGGTGAGTAGATTTAAATGGTTTTCGATACTTAAATATCTAAAAATGATTTGAATATAATATAATACTAACATATTCAATTTCTGAAGTAATGTTTTGATCTGTTTTATGGCGCTTAAACTCAAAACATGCTTGTGCTGATGTTTGTCTGTCCAATATTCACTAACTCAATATTCAGTTATCTTAACTGCAACTCACTTTTTCTTATGGCCACTTTTCATTTTGTTGTTCCTGTTTTCACAAAATACCCTGAGGGACTTGAAATGTGGCCTGAACCCGTGAAGATTTGATATCCACACACCACTCTTCTCCATACTATAAGGCTGAATAGAGAAGAAATGACAAAAGCACCATACATTTAGTCAAAATTAATCCTTAAACAAGACTCCGTGATCTCAGTTGAATTTGTTCAGCTTAAATCTCTAAAACGGTCTCTCTTCTGCAGGTGTGTTTGGTTATACGGATGAAGTGAAGTCCGTGTCAGTGATGGAGGGAGATTCTGTCACTTTATATACTGATCTTACTGAAATACAGAAAGCTGATCTGATACTGTGGACGTTTGGATCTGACAACACTCGAATAGTTCAAATCAACAGAATGGCCAATAAGATCTCATTATATGATGATGTTCTTGATGGGAGATTCAGAGACAGACTGAAGGTGGATCATCAAACTGGATCTCTGACCATCACAGACACCAGAACTCAACATACTGGAGTTTACAGATTTTTACAGATCATTGATGGAAAAGAGGTGCTGCCCAAGAAATTCAGTATTATTATTTCTGGTGGGTAGTTTTCGAGATGCATTCAGTCACCTACAGCTGTGTGCTCAACAATCCCATCAGCAACCAGACCACACATCTGGACATCAGTCAACTCTGTCACACATGTGCAGGTATGGCAGCGCTTTTTCACAGAGCTGGTCATATTCACGTACGTCAATAACAATTTTTAGCAGTTCCGATGCTGATACAGTTTCTCTCTTTCCATCATAGCACCAGGTTTGTCCGCAGGTCATATAGCGCTGGTTTGTGCTTGTGCTCTGTCTGTGGCTGCAGTTTTGTGTGGTATTTATTATTACTGCCAGCGCAAGACGCGTAAACAGACAGATAAAGGCGGTACGTGTTACTTGTAGCTAATTTAAAAGAAAAAATAAGAGTGCAAAGTATTGTTTTGTAAGAAAGTTTGCATTTACTTCTTCATAATTGTTTAAATTACACCATTCTTTTTTTTTTTTTACAGATGAACCTGACGGAGAGGAACTCAAGAGCCTAAAAGGTGAGATACAATTTAACTATGTGTACAGATTCTTGTGTTTTTGATGTAGCTTCATTCTTTCCATTGTAACATTAAACATCATAACAAAAAACTTGGAAGTTATAATATTATAGTCAGTGCTGGGGAAAAAGTAATGCATTACAATATTGCGTTACTCCATTAAAAAGTAACTAACTGCGGTACTTAATTACTGTTCATGTAAAGTAAGACATTGCATTACTTTTGCCTTAGTTTTTGTCTCTGGGCTTGCGTATTTATTTTTTAATAACAAAAAAGCCAAAAGTTATATTTCTGGCAACTGTAAAGGCCCTTTCATGAATAAGCCTCAGACTGAAGGAAGTGCCTCTGCACTTATTCCCAATTTCTTCCAACATGGGGACAGTCAATAAATGTGAAAAAAGTAACTTGCATTACTTACTTAATAAAGTAACTCAGATATTTAATTGTTTCATGCGTTACTTTATTAGTTACTTGAAGAAAGTAATCCGATTACATAACTCTCATTTCTTGTAATGCGTTACCCCGACACTGATTATAGTTATGGGTGACAAAAGATTTAATTGAATCAAGTCATGTGATTTTTATTAAAGGTGTAGTTCCTGGAAACAATGGGGACGTTCATCAGCCAAACCATGGTACGATACTGCATTA
Organism: Sinocyclocheilus anshuiensis; assembly: GCF_001515605.1. Classification (NCBI taxonomy): domain Eukaryota; kingdom Metazoa; phylum Chordata; class Actinopteri; order Cypriniformes; family Cyprinidae; genus Sinocyclocheilus; species Sinocyclocheilus anshuiensis. Next base: position 727,133 of record NW_015547667.1, on the reverse strand, counting down.
CTGAATCTCTCTGGGTGTTTGTGTTCATTTAAATCAGTATCGAGATTGATATATCTGTGTTTTCAGCAGATGGGGAAACGAGACATTCAAAAAATGGTAAGTTACTGTACAGCTTTGTGTACCTTGCATGACAGATACAATGGTGCCATATAATTAAGGCTATGATTTTGGTTAAAACAGGTGCAGTTCCTTTGTTAGCTGTGGAGGTAGATGGTAAGATATCATGTAGTAATATGTTGTTAATATTGCAGATTATTGTTGTGAAGCAAATTAGCTCAGAAACAGTTAAAACTTGAAACTGGCAAAGTTTATCCCAACTAAAATATTTAAAACATGTTTTTTTTTTTATCAATTTGTTTAAATCAACTTTTTAAAAATGTTTTTTTCTTGGTTATGCAAATGTTAAAGGAAACATTTAGGGAATAGTCCATGTATTTTATAATTTTGCAAACATTATGAAAATGTTACTTTTGAATGTTATCTGATCCATGAAACTAGTTATGTATGTACTCTGAACTTTTAAAACACCTGTTGTTATTTTTTTAATGTTTAAGAAACCATTTTTGTTGGTTACGAAAACATTAAGTTACATTTTATAATTTAGCAAACATTAGCACACGTATCTTAATTTTGAATGCTCTCTGAACCATGAAACTAGCAAGTAGTTATTTCTGAATGTTCTCTGGACTTTTAAAATATCAGTTTCTTTTTCTTGTTTATGAGATCATAAGAGAAAACATTGAAGGAACACTGAACGAACATTCTATTAACGTTACTGGAAAAATAATTGTTTGTAACTTAGTTTATAGCACTAAGAATGTTCCCCGTTATCTAAAAACAGAGAATAAGGTGAAGCTGAACAGAAAACTGGATGATCTGATTTATATTTTGTTCTCAGGGGAAGGGTGTGACTGAGATGCAGCATGGGTTGTAGCAAACACACTCTAGCATAAGCGCACTGTTGTTGTTGTTGTTTTGTTTTGAGAATAATCCTTTACTCCGTTAAATACGTTTAAATTGTAACGATATTTCACAATATTACTACTTGCAATATATTTTTTATTGTATCACATAAATGCAGCATTGGTGAGCAGAAGAGACCTTTTTCAAAAAACATTAAAAGAAAATCCTAATTAATCCTAATTATTCCAAACTCCCTGTGTTTTTTTCTCTCAACAATACAATTTTGACCTGGTGCGACTTCCAGAAAATACAGTAGGACAACTGTGCATGCAGGATCTGTGTTTGTGCAAATCAGCATTTACAACAGATTAATATTTGTGTTTTGTTTTCACCAGGTGGGAACGCGTCTGTTCAGGAGGGAGATTTAGAAACTAGTAAGTTGCATTGGATTTGTTCATTTATTGATGCTTTTACCTAAGGCTATTCATCCTAACTTGAAATGCTTCATTGCACAGTTATCAAATTGTTTAAAACATTTACAGCCTAGTGAAAATTGATAGTGTTGAAGGCTGCATGAAGATGGATCATTGGGGCTTCGCCGGTGGATAGTGAGGTCGTTCTATGAGTGTTTAGTGTTGGTTTTTAGCATTCGGGTTACCTGAATGTGGCAGTGAGGACAAGATGTGTCATGTAGAAAGATGGGGAAAAGAGAGACTTTCAATCCCCTAAATATGATAATCATAAAAATCCTATCGTAAAAATGATCATTTATAGTTTAATTTATAAAGACCCAATTCATACTCTGAAAAAATATTTGTTATTAATTTATTTCATTATTTAAAAATATAATTGTGTAAAATATTATTGGAAAATATTTTGCTTCTATTACATTGCTCATTTTTTGTCACTATAATACTGTGCTATTATATGTTTTATTTATTTTAAATATATTTTTATGGTTTATTTAGTGTTATATTTTATTTACATTTTTACACTGTTTTCTCTGAACTTCTTTCCCTTGCGGATCCCAGTTTGAAAACCCCTGCGATAGACCTTAATGAGGTTAAACACCATAGTGAATTTAACACGGTTGAAATCGAGGCTGTGAGGGAAAGACTTAAGCCCCGTTCACACCAAGAACGATAACTATAAAGATAACAATATTAGCGTCCACACCAGCGAACGATATCGTCTGTTTATTCTAAGAACAAATGCGTCTGCCTCTTTAAATTCTCGAGCTCGTTACAGCAGGATGGATTCTGATTGGCTGTCAATTTTTTTATCGTTCATCAGCTGGAGAAAAATCGTTTTGAAAGTGATTCCAACGATATCGTTTCTCTTTGTCTTTATCGTTATAGTTGTGGTGTGGACTCTGCTATTCTTTAATATTGAGAACGATTTTTAGAACTATATCTTTATCGTTATATTTATAGTTATCGTGCTTGGTGTGAACGGGGCTTTACAGTCTTTACAATGGCACGCATGATATAAAGGTTCTAAATCATATCATTTTCACAACCCACAACTTTCAAAACTGTTTATGGAGTTTTTGTCTCTTGAAACTTTCTTTAGAAAGACGTTTCATCAGCTGAATAATCGGTATGGTAAAAAAAAAAAACAGTACTTCTGTCCCTCACAGCCTCATTTGGAATGATCTTGTCATATAGCACTACCTGACAAAGGTCTGTAGAGGACTGTTAGATTCAGAATAAGTGTGTGAAGGAAAAACTAAAACAACAAATGAGGCTGACCCACAACTACAACACAGATTTGTGCAGGGAGTTATTATATCATAGAGAGGAGAGTGGTGTATTAGGTATCACAAATAATCAAACCTGTTTGGTGGGAGTTGTGGGAGAAAGTGGGTGTTGCTGTGTCCTCTGGGCAAATCCAGGTCTGAAGCCCAGTATGCTGAGCTTTACTGACAAATGACAGACTGTTCAAGAGTCCCAAAGACAGAGAGAGATGAGGAGGTAAAAAGAAACTAGTACAGGCTTGTTGGATCATGTTGATCATTTACAACACAGTGCTTCCTCTGTGACATTTGTCTGCCATTTTGAATTTTCTTTAACTCCTCTTAAGCCCAAAGTAAATTTCACTTTTTAAGCGTACGCGAGGGTCAGCGTACATTGACGTGAATTTCATCATCAGAATAGTACGTACACCACCGGACTTTTGTAACCGCTGGTTGTACATACGCATTGACTTGTTTTTGCACTAATCAGTTGTTCCACAAGGTGGCAACACTGGCCCGGGCCATTGTTTTACAGTAGAAAACAAAACGAATGTACAAAGACATTTTTATCGGTCATAACTTCTGGAGAAAAATACAGCAGATGCTTGACGAAGATGATGCTTTCTAGAGCGCATGTGTCGACCGCCTGCGTTCATGCACTCTTTACATTGGAGTACACTTTAAAAGGATATGCGTTCGACTGTACGCGTATGCTATGAAGTATACTTTGGGCTTTAGGCTAATTCAACTGTAATTTGGTACGCATGATCTAAAGACCCTCATGACAAAAACCAATCAGAAGAATTTCAGTTTTGTCTGATTGTTACCAATATATGAGATAATGATTTTTAAGGAGTTTGACCTACAATGAATAATTACGTGGAATAACGGGGAATGCACTCACAACTTTTACTAATGTTTTTATGTTTAAGTTAAATAAATGTTAGGACAAACATTTTTTAAAGTAATGTTAATGGAACGTTCTTGTTACTTAATATTTGATATACATTGTCATAATCTTCTTAGAACAACATTCTTTGAATGGCGTTGTAATGTTATTGTGTACATTCTAAGAAACGTTAGGGTTTTTTTGTAACCTTTAAATAACATTGTAATCATAACAAGAAAACTGGCCATTTTAACCTTTATAGAATATTCAAAGTAAACATTTAAATAATGTTGTTTTTGGTAAAAAAAAAATAAAAAAAAAAGTTAGTGGAATGCTGTAAGAAATGTTTTTGTAATCTTTAAATCATATTATAATCACAACATTTTTATGTTGTATGGGTATGTCGTGTTTAGAGACTGAAATTACGAACAAGAAACTATTGTTATATGGGCTGTAGGAAGTCGCAAGCTTAGTTGGACAAGATATTGTTTTCATCCAAAGTTGTGAATGAAATTGGAATATTGCATGAAATATTTGCAAATAAAACAGTTTCCATCCCACATGTTTTTTCAGTGTCACTTCCTGGGAAACTGGCGCAAATTATAACTTGCACATTTTAAGGTTTTCTGTTCATCTTGTCGTTTCTTTCAAGTGTTTTTAAGGCGATACCCCAAACTTTGCATACAAATACATGGATGGAAACAGAATTCTGATCTCCATCTAAAAAACTGTTTCTGTTTGTTCTCCAGGTGTGCTTCTTAAGGAAGATAAAATCACATCAATGCCAGTGATTGAGGGACAATCTGTCACGCTACACACTGATCTTACTGAAATACGGGAAATTGACATGATATGGTGGAAGTTTGCAGATTTCAAAGAACGCAGTTGTGCTAAATTTGTTTTAATAGCTACGCTGAATAAAACAAACAATGAGGTAAACCTATATAATGAAACAATTCAACAATTCAAAGACAGTTTGAAACTGAACCTTGATACAGGATCTCTCACCATCACAATCATCACACCTGAACATTATGGATTTTATAAACTACACATCACCAGCAAAGAAGAGATGGTCGTTCATACCTTCAGTGTTGTTGCTCAAGTGAGTAGGTCAAGTCTTTTAAAGTAATATTTGTCTTACTAATAAAGAGAGATTGTAAAAGAAAAGTTTTATGTTCTTTGCATCTTTTTTGAATTATGCAGTTTTTCTGTCTTTGTCAGCACGTCATAATTTATTGTGAATAGTTACCAATCACTGTAGTGGGGGGACTAAATTAATTATTAGATTGATAGGAACTCTTTTACACTGTTTACTTTCTATGCTTCTTTTCTTACAGAACCTAATGAGAAGAGAGCGGACCCAAAGACTTCTCCAGAGGAGTCAAACCTGCCCATGATTACAACAGATGACCTTATAGTATATAAAGACTGGAATATTATCCACATTTCAATTCCACTGACAAAAACAAGAAACATTTTCTACTTTTCTCAACAATCTAACATCCCTAATGACCAAAAAGAAAACACTTTAATGACGAAGGTAAAGTTGAGTGTTCAATATGAACTGACATAAAACACAACATATGTCACACTACACTTGCATTTGTCCAAAAATAGAAGCTATTAACTGTAAACACAACAGTATATGCTACTTATATTTTCTGCATGTTGAATTTTGTTTTTCATTTGAATTTGTTTTTCCCTGCATTCTCAGAAAACCTTGGAAAAGGAAACAAAGTATTTGCGCTTTTTATTTAAAGGGGTCATCGGATGCCCATTTTCCACAAGTTGATATGATACTTTAGAGTCTTAATGAAAGGTCTGTAACATAGTTTGGTTAACATTTCTTTTGGCTTTGTATTAAAGGGGTCATAGGATGTCCATTTTCCAGAAGTTGATATGATTATTTAGGGTCTTAATGAAAAGTCTGTAACATAGTTTGGTTAACATTTCTCAATGGTAGTGTAAAAAAAACCTAATTTTTTTACCCTGTCAAAAACAACTAATTTCAGATCAAGCCGTTTTGTTGCATGTCCCTTTAAATGCAAATGAGCTCTGCTGACCCCGCCCCTCTCTTCCGAGCCGCTCTCTGAGAGACTGTAAACTTTAGCCGCATCGTGAAACTTGCTAACTAGCACATTATTTGGAAAGGCCATTTGCAAAGATTCATCCAAAAACCTTATACTCACTTCTTCTGGAGGTGAAGCTGGATCACGAATGATTCGCGCAAACATAGACACATTTAGTCAGATCGGGGGCACATTCCCTTCAAAAACAAAAGTAATCCACTGCGTCTTCAGCGGCTCAGATGTCGGGAGTAAATGATGACTGCTATGTTCATTATTACATCCAACAACAAAACACCTTAATCGCTTAGGAGGCATTCTGGTCTACTCCTGCTCCGGCGGTGAAACAATGGCGGACTGATGACAGCTCACTCAGGGCGGGTCTGAGGTAAGACACCAGTCCAGTCTACTGAAACGCTACTGTCAATCAACTATCGTTGGAGGGGCCTTGGCCTGTGTGATGTCATACAGCCAAGAATCTGAGAACGGCTTGATTTAAGAAAGGGGAAATGATTTAACGAGATAAAAAAAAAAAACACTGGGTGGATCTTTATCATTATAGGGTGGTTGTGTTCACACACTGCCAACACACATTTCAGTTCAAACAACTTGCAAAAGTGCATGTCGCATCCAATGACCCCTTAGGGTGCGTTCACACTTGTCATGTTTGGTTCGATTAAAACAAACCCTGGTGCGATTACTCTGTTAGTGCGGTTCGTTTGAGTAAGTGTGAATGCTGCCATCCGAACCCTGGTGCGCACCAAACAAGCGGACCGAGACCGCTAAAAAGATGGGTCTCGGTCTGCTTCCAAACGAACTCTGGTGCGGTTCGAATGATATATGAACGCAACACGGACCAAATACTTCTAAACAAACCAAAAACAGGAAGTAATGACAAGATTGCGACGCTATGCACATGATTTGACAACACGGTGTAACCAAAACAAAATGAGCAGAGGGCAAACGTGGAGCAACGATGAGGTAAAGTGCCTTTTATGAGCACCTTGTGAGTTTGCAGGTGGTGAAAATAAAATTATATGTGGGTTAATGGGTGCTTTGATATCATACACCCGCAGCGCCACTTTAAGTCTAACGCACCTTTTGTTTGAGGTGTTCGGTGAGTTCCATCACGATACATTCGTCATTCAAGCCAACCAATCAGGTTGTGAACGTATCACTATTAATCTTTAGGTTCGCTGTCAAAAATGCCAATGTGAACGCTAAGCGTACCAGGACCAAATGTATCATTTTCCTTTTTGGTCCGGACCAAACGAACCAAACTACAGTGTGAACATACCCTAATAGTGTCATGTTTTTCTGATAACACTATTTTTAAATAATTTGGGATTTGGGGGGTTTATATATATATATATATATATATATATATACATACATACATACACACACACACACATATATATATATACATTTTATGTATAGTAGACATTTGTAAATAAAATATATATATTTTTTTTTTTTATAAAAAATGTGTTTGGTCCTTTGTATGTTCAAAATATCACAAATTTTTAAAGAAATGCATGCTGGTGTAGATTATGTGCTGAACTGCAGTCGAATTGAACTGTCCATTCAAATTATTTGAACATTGCATATTATGCATTGATATTACTAATAGCGACGGATAAGAAAATAATGAGTAAAATTAACATAACCAAATCCTCTTTAACATAAATGTTCTCATGCAGTGTGAAGAAATGGATCAGCTTCTTAACGTAAACGTAAACGTAAACGCATTGTCGTCGGCATTTCAAACTTCAGAAACGTGTCTGAGAAAAGCAAAGTTATTTAATGCAAATAGAAAGTATAATAGTAGTATGTTAGGATTCATGTTATTTAGTTCGGTAGCTATTAGCTACTTTATCGCTCCTCCTACGAGAGGCGGTGAAACATGCAAGACTTTCACTTTGCAGAGAAGGCTCCATTTTTATAACCCGTTTGTCTAAGACGCTGTTTTTGACGGCTTATTCGGAGAGTGACTCTGACATACACTTACCGACGGTAAGACGACTTTCTCAATTCAACCTGCACGATGTAGAGTTAGATATAGCCTATATTGCCTAACAGACCAGTCTTGTATTACTGTATTTTACAATGTAGCCTACTCGTGAGATTTCGAAGACATGCGACATTTAATAATTTTTTTTCTGTCAGTAGGCTATGTACTGTTATTTCTACCTTAAGAAGATGTTTATTGAGTCAGACTTGCAGAGAAGTTAATTCTGAAAAGTTATTTAATGCAAATAGAGGTAATTATAAATCTGATTTGGTGTTTTACGACGTATGTTATTTAGTTGAAGTTCGCTTTTATTTGTGGAGTCAGCCTGAGAGAAGCACAAACTTTCACTTCCGCAGACATGCCTCGTGTATTATTCGCTTTTATATAGGCCTACCTGTCTGTGTAGAGTCTGCAGGAGGCGGATACTTTCACTTTTGAGACATTTAAAATTCACACGTGCTTCCATTCGCCCTGTTGAACCTGACATTAACACACTACAACATGTACCGACGGTAATACTTTATCAATTATACTCCACGTTGTGGAGATTAATATATTACGGGTTCTCGGTAACCTATTAATATTCAGTGTACAATGTAGGCTACTGGTGAAATTTGGAAGGATTGTTCGGCTTGTGATATTGAGTGCACGTGTCAACATAGCAAAGTTATAGCCTGAGGCTGATTTATGTGTCTTTGCAATAGAAATCCTCCAATAAACTCGAACAGGACATATAATGAACAAAAACCTTTATTATATTACTTTTACACATCTAAATTAACATATTTCAAATAATATTTTTGATGAGATGTCCAATCTTTTTTTTTTTTTTTTAAGAAATGCTTAGAAAACAATTAGATGGCCAGTCAATTTGAGTAGCCTAATTGTGTAGGCTATTCTATGCAATGGCACATTTTGCGTCTGGTTATGCAATGGCACAATGTCATTTAGCAACTTTTAGCAACAAACTGACCTGCCTTTACCTTCCCTTAAAAATTAGTTGACTACGTGATGGATTTGAAAATAAGTAAGCTTCACTTTTGCTGTATGCTGACAGGATTGTAAGAGTTTTTATTTTAATTTTAATAATTTGTCTTTATGGTTTACAGATGCTGCTTCATTTATGTGTTCGTACTGTTAACAAGTTCAGGTAAGAACAGAGGAAAGACAGTCCAAAGGTTCGAGACCATTTTTGACATTGTAATTTATGCTTTATTACATTTTTTATTTGCAAACTATCAGCAACACAGTTTTAGTTCAAATTTAAGTAGAAACATGAAACAGAGCATCTTCAATGATTGTCTGACTCTATACCAAGAGTCACATAATCAACAGCTCTCAATTTCTTAGATTTAAATGACCAACAAATTCAGAAATAGTGTAATAATATAAGATATTTGAAAACAAAACAAAAATCTTAATTTCAATGCTGTCTCAAACTTTTGGACCCCACTGTAATAGTTAATAGTCAATAATTACAGTTATGTAATTCTGAGAAAAGTCGTGTTTTCTAGCCTCTCTGCATCAGGTAGTTGAAGGCACTGAAGGAAGCTCTGTCATCCTGAAGTGCAGTCACAGACGTATTGTGCTTGAAGAAAAACAGCTGACAGTCCACTGGAGACACAACGACACCAGGAATGTATTCGATATTATCCATGGAAATGTTTCTGTAAAGGAACAAGACCCAGCATACAAGAACAGAACAGAAGTTTTACTTAAGAAGGGTCATGTCTTTCTCAGACTCACCGATCTTCAGCTCTCTGATGGAGGAACGTATGTCTGTTTTGTCCCAGCTTTGGGAATTGATCACAGCGCACAACTGGTGGTCAAAGGTGTGTTGTAACTATTTTGGTCATCGGTTTTAGCTTGTGTTAAGTTGCATTTATTTTGGTCAAAGCATAGTAATTGGTTTTATGAGTTTACAGTTTGATTTTACTCCCAATTGTTTGTGGGTTTGCCTTAACAGAAAGATCATGCATAACATGCACAACTGCTGAAATAAGAAGCCATGGTACAGAAGCAAGGCTGGGAAGGACTCTGCACCTCCTAATTCCTTCATCTGGATTTATTGTACTTTATTTGATTGGATGGTGAAGCAGTGAGTGAACCAAATTATTGTTCAATGACTGCTGCTAAACATGGCTCCATTCAGACTGGATCTGCACTGATATACAAATTCTAAACTTTTAAATTATAGTTAAAACCTGATTTGTAGATATAATCTATGTTTACAATAAAAAAACTGTTTCCAGCTGTTCTTGCATACTTGTATTCTATGTTTTTCATACTACACACTGCGACTGAAAGGTGCATTGAAATTAGACCTGAAGATTAATACAGTGGAGATCAAAATGAGAGAACAATCTATAAATACTTGATTTTTCCTGAAATATTGTTAATCTTCATCGATCAAAATTTGAAGGAATATTAGCTGCAGGTACACTCTAAAAAACACTGGGTTAAAAACAACCCAATTTGGGTTGTTATTAACCCAAGGGCTGGGTAAATATAGGACAGAACCCATCTTGGGTTAAATTTACCCAGTAAATTGGGTTGTTTATTTAACCCAGCATAATGGGTTTATTCATTTTTACAATATTACTAGCTTATTTTTTACTTCATACATTAAGTGAGGTTTACAGATTAACTTAAATCCTCTAAACTTTTCTAAAATACTCCACACAACCACTGGTTTGCATGATAACTTCCTTTATTTTCCTTTATTTATCATTTAGGTACAGCATTGTTTATATCGTTTTTAATAGGCTATACATATTGCCTATATTTAAACTCGTTTAACAAACATTAGAAGAAAAATTCAACATAAAACAAAATTAATTCACGTGTAATCGACCAGTCTCTGTTATTCTGTTTCCACCGTAACGGCGCTGGTTCTCGTGCCTGAGCTGGAGTCGTGTTTGGCGGGGAACTGCTAACGGACCGCCACCCTGCGTTACACTCTATAGCCGAAACATGCTGTGACTCCATAACCTGCCAATAAACAAACAATAAACAGCTCTGAGGACGTTTTAACATCCAGTATTATATTCTGTATCTTTATGAAGGACGCAAAATCCCCGCGATAAATAACTCAACCGCTGGGTTACGTCTGACCCCGGATCTGAGTAACACAAAAACTACCCAAACACTGGGTTGTTACATTTGACCCAGGACCTGGGTAACACTGAAAAAACAACCCAAAAAAAAGGCTCAACCCAGCATTTAGGTTAAAAAAAAAATACGAGTGTATACGACTGTTTACAACATGTTTGACAAAATAACCAAGGCATTAAAATTTTTTTTTTTTTTTAAAACACAGTGATCAAAATTAGAGAACAGCAGCCACTGTAGCACAAAAGAAGATTACAACTAACATTTTGGAGGGTTGCAGCTGTCAGAAATTAGTAGGAAGTGTAGCGGCTAGCATTACGTTATGACTAGCATGTCTGCATAATTTACTTTAAAGTTAGGAAAATGCCAAGTCATTTGTTTTTAGTGCGAAGCTGCATTTTGCCTAATGTCCATATGAGGGCAATAGTGAAGTTGGCATGACTTGCTAACAGTGAATGGAATCAACATCAAATCAAAAATGGACCCCAAATAAAACTGACATGTTCCTATAAAAAATGTTGATATTAGTTATATTAAAAACAAACATTGAATTAAATTATATATTATAAATGTTAAATATAATATTTTTATGTATAATAATATTCACTTGGATATTAGAGAGGAAGAGGTTGTAAAGTAAACTAAAAGCTAATTCTTATGTTTATTCTCTCTCGTTTGGCCTTATTAGGTGCGTAGACCACTGGGGCCAAGTTAGAAAAACACACAAATGGAGCAATGATATCACTTTCCCAACATTTGTTGTATTATTCTTAAAAGTAATGTAAATTATGTTTGCACCAGTAGTGTTTTTTTTTGCTGTGGGTTTATGGGATGGCCTGACTCTCAGCCTGAAATTGTGTCCCAGTCAGGTCCCGTCTATAATAATACTCAGTGTATTACAAAAACCTCCTCAGATGATGTGTGTTCTGGCAACAGAAACAATTGTGCAGTTTACGTGAGTTTTTGCCACCAGTACTGTCCACCCTTTCGAGCAAAATAATTGATTCACTGTTCTTTTTTCACAACTGCACTACTATTCAAAAGTTTAGGGTCACTGCGAAATTTGTATGTTTTTTGAAGGTATTGATATTTTCATTTAATAAAAGCTGCTTTAAAAGTAAAGTTTCATACCATACTTTCTGCAGCACATCACTAAGTTGATAGTTACAACAGCTCAACCGCTCAAACTTTACTAAATGACTCCGTTTGAATGGATGAATTATTTAATTAGCATATTCTGCCCTTTTGCCTTGAAAGTCTATCTAAAATGCCAACATCCCAGAGTGTTGTCTTGACTCTTGCAGATGAAGCATGCATGGCATTTTGCATGCGCTGTTCACTGAATATGCCAGTTTAAGACTTGTGACGAGTAAAATTAGAGACATTTTCTAGCTGTTGTTCAATTCTCTCTTTGTCCTGCTTTCATCCACTTTATTTTATTCTTTCAAGCATCTTTTATTCTTTTCCTTCATATCTCAAAAGAAAGACAGACCGACTAGTTTCTTGAGAAATGTGTTTCTTTTTGGCCAAAATTTAACATGGATGTTTAAAGTGACTTGCAGGAAATACAAGCGTACTCAATACTTTATAACTGAACAAAGACCCTGTATTGTGATGTCCAAATGTCGTTAAATAGCGCAACTATTTTTATATCAACTTAATGCATCCTTGATGAAAAGAAGCATTGATATCTTTAAAAAGCAAAAATGCATCACTACACTCTAATAAATGCTGGGTTGTTTCAACCCAACTTTGGGTCAAATATGGACTAACCCAACTTTTGGGTTAAAATATTTAATAAAAAAATTAACCCAACATTTGGGTTAGTCCATATTTGACCCAAAGTTGGGTTGAAACAACCCAGCGTTTTTTAGAGTGTACTTTTGAATGGTGGCGTAAAATACCCTTTTATTGATACCAGTATCAGTTGTCGAGCAGATCTCTGGTGTGGAAATGTGCAAATTTTCTTGACCATATCCAGCACTTTTTTTTTTTTTTTTTACAAAATGTCTTCCCCTTAATAATTAAGACAGAACACTCAGCAGGTTTGTTACTGTCTTTTAACAGAGTCTCAAATATAAAATGTTCTGCACAATGCTGATACTTTAGCTTTTTGCTGTAGAGTGTTATGCCTCTTGTCACCTGATGCTTGACTGATATGGTCTGCATTAAAGTTTGCGCATTTTGTGTTCATGTTTCAATCTAGTCAATAACTACTGTATCAATGTGATATACACGACATATTTTCAAAATAGTTATTGTATAAGTTATCTTATAATGCATAAGAGAACATGTCCTTACCCTATTCCAAAGTGATGACACTTTGACTCTATAAGGATTATTAAATTATCTGATGTGCAAAACCTAATGATGAGATCCCATGATTGTGATTTACAGAAAACATATTTGTTTCTTAGTTTGCATGAAATCAGTCGTTTATTGAAAGAGTGGTAACAGAAAAAATAAAGCAAAACAGAATGGCAAGACATTAATTTTAAACAAATGTTGCAACATACAGTAATATACTACAGTAATTTTAAGCTTAACTGTATTTTTTATACTTGCAGAGAAAGTGTTATAGTTACTGTGTAAATTACTGTTTTCTTATTAAGAATAGCTCTAATACCTTGAAACGTCAATAAAAACCCGAGCTCTGCGGTTGAAGCTCTCCAAGAAGGCTCTGCGAACATAACGTTCTGGAATTTCATCAGGTATGATGATCTGAGCCACAGTGGTGCTTTCACCTTTCTTCCGTTGCACATTTACCTGGATCTGCAGGTTGTAATATCTCTGATTGTTGCGTTTGATGATGCCCTGCATGTCGATACGGAGATTACCAGACTTGATCAGATTGGAACGTGCCTGGTCCACCAGGTGCAAATTTTCCCAGCTATTGATTAAGTTTTCAGCATCGTTTCTCCATTGTTTACCATCAATGATCTCATCAGGAGCTGCCTCCGCAGTAAAGGTTGTTTTTATATGGTTACCCTTGTCATCCACTGTGTCTATCACTTCTGGAACTCTCCTGTTGCGATGTCGAGAGGTGATGTGAGTGCCCTCTCCAGAGTCAATGAGCTTCTTGTCAGCCTTCACCAGCCCACAGTATCCCCAACTAAAGATATTAATTCTGCACCAGCAGTAGTCTTCTCCATACTTGCCACACATACTGTCAGCTCTGCACTGCCTACCCCAGTAGTCCATATTTTCTTGAGGTGAACAGAACATATTTTGGCTTCTTCCATCTTTATCAATAGTCTTGCACTTGTACTCGCCACCATCAGGCTTGCAGTCTTCTATACACAGCGTTCCAAGATGGGTCAAGAAAGTTGTCCCAGCACTTGGCCACGGTGAACACAAGAGGAAGAGCAAAACGAAAGAGTTACGAAGATGTTCCATTCTTTCTGTGAAGAGGAGAATGAAGTGAAATGTAAGAAGCAGCAGTAAAAGGATAAGCTGTAATAACATAATCAGCTGTGTTTTCAACCTTATTTAACCCTTAAGTGCATGGCATATATTTACATACCCTTTAATGATTGGCCTGACGATTTTCGCTCAAGTTCACACACAGGTTGAAATGACTATGAAGGGTATGTGTCCACTCCACACCTGTGCACACTTGTTTGGATTGTATTTGTGACCGTCGGTGTAATATATTCTGTTCCTGGTTCTACGTGTTGGTGCATTGTGAATATTCATGAGTTTCCTCTTATCATAGGTGTACCCTTTAGATAGCATGCAAATGAATGGAACTGAAAAAAATTGCTAAAAAATGTTTTCCGCAACATGTTGTCTTTGAGCGATTGTGTTTAAAGCACAAGTGTTAAAGGGATAGTTCACCGAAAAATGAAAATTCAGTCATTGATTACTCACCCTCATGTTGTTCCAAACCCTATAGGACCTTCATCTTCAGAACACAACTTAAGATATTTTTGTTGAAATCCGAGAGCTTTCTGACCCTCCATAGACAGCAATGCAACTGATACGTTCAAGGCCCAGAAAGGTAGTTAGGACACTGTTAAAATAGTCCATGTGGCATCAGTGGTTCAACCGTAATTTTATGAAGCTATGAGAATACTTTTTGTGAATACTTCATTCAACAGTTTCTTCTCTTCCATGTCAGTCTTTGCCTTCACGAGAGCACCACAACACATAAGTGTGGTGCTGCTGATGCAGGAGCCGGCGTTCTGACGTAGAACGTCCATCTCATAGGCCCTGTTTACACTAGTGCATTTTCATTTTAAAACGGCGTCTTAAAATGAAAAAGATCCATGTCTACACTGGCGTTTTCACTGCGTTTCAGAACCGATCTCCATCCACACTACACAACCGAAAATGCATGTCACATGACCATTCATGCAGGTACAACAGTGAGCATGATGTTATTGTTTACACAGTCGTCAAGGACGCGCGGAGCGAATATGGGCAGCCATGCCATTATTTTCAAAAATCTCCGTTTTAGTCCGTGTCTGTTTACACTGAAATGCAACCTCTATGAGTTTTCAAACTAAAACAGGGTCTGCAGCGTTTTCGAAAGTCTAGTTTTCGAGGTTCAAAAACACTGGAGTAGTGTAAACGACAGGCATAACTGTAGCAAAATTTATACGTTTTAAAATGAAAACGCACTAGTGTAAACAGGGCGTAGTTCATCGTCTGTATATTCTGGTTCAAATAAGTAAGGTTGGGCAAAAAATTGCAAGTTATCTTCTCTGTCGAAATCTTCAGACATGTTTACGAAGACAAAGCACAGTGCATCCGGGATGACATCTCCCAAGGTTTTTTCTCCATTTCCGTCTCAGATGGAGTTTTGGTTCCTTGCCAGTGTCGCCTTCGGCTTGCTTAGTTGGGGACAGACACTATTGGAAGAGAACTGAACTGAGCTGGACGATGACATCACTGAATCAACGATGCACTGACTTTAAATGAAAAACTGACTGTTTACCTTTGTCCTGTTTTTAGAGCTGCTTTACAGCAGAATTTAATTTTGTTTGCATTATTGAAAGATTATTTTCCTGTTTAACACTATAAAGCTGCCTTGACACAATCTGTATTGTATAAAGTGCTATATAAATAAAGGTGACTTGACTTTACATCCATAAGCATGGTAAAGCTGCATGGTACTGCAATAGTCTCGTCCAACACAACTGCCACATTAAAGTCTGTGCAAATCCATGGAAAGACATTGTGCAGTGCACCTTCACAGGCTATCAGGAGGTCCACTTGCATCTCCTTCATGGCCATATACAACACTTCATCATGAGCCTTCAAAATCAGATAATAGCATAGTGACTATGACTTCATCATAGTCAAATACATTTGACTGTTATATTCTTATCTGTAACTGTCAGGAATTCATGCGAGTATTTCCATTTTGCATAAGGTTCGTCCTGACAGCAAGAGAATGTTAAACTTCATGGACTTCATAAATCGAGTGCATGAGTTCAGTAGAGTCTTCGCAGCAGAGAAAGGATGGAAAGGGGTACTAAAATGAAAGAGATGTGATAATACCAGTATTTCTACAGTAATGAGTATCAGCTCACCAGCACCATACAGTGTCTGACTGACAACTTTGATTGGCTGCGAAAATCCACGCACAGGCTTAGTAGACTGCATTCAGACACACACTTTAACGATCAAATGCACTTCGGTATAATATGTTGATATAATATTAGATATCGATTCATAACAGGTGGAGAAACATTGATATGTCTCTTATGACATCAATGTTTTTATGAGAGAAAATTTGTATTCTTTTATACAGATTTATACAGATGGATCTAAAGATCCAGTCAAACAAAAAGTGGGCATAGGAGTGGACATTCCAAGTTTTGAGACGAAAATAAGTTTAAGGTTAAGCGACTCTACAGAATTAACAGCTATAATAGTAGGATTGCAGTGGGTAGAACAGATTAAGCCAAATAGGATTGTAATTTGCTCAGATTCTTCATCAGCTCTTAAAAGTATAATGTCTACAAAAACTGATAGAGAAGACCTGCTAGTGGAAATTTATACATTATTTTACAGACTGAAAGTAGAGGATATAATTGTATACTTTTGTTGGGTACCGGCACATATCGGGATAATAGGGAATGAAACAGCTGATAAGTTAGCAAAAGAAGCATTAAAGAAAAACTTGGTGGATGTTAAGGTACCTCTGGGAAGAAATTAGATAAAATAAGTGATATGGCAACAAAGATGAGAAAATAGCAGCACTGGTAGGTGGTATTATAATATTGTAAAATCAGTACGGAAAAAAATAGTTTTATGGAAGACACAGAAAGGAAGAAGTAATGATTTCTAGATTAAGGATGGGACACACAGGACTAAATTCAACACTTGCATTAATGGAGAAGCATAAAAATGGTTTGTGTGATGAATGTGATGTTTTTGAAACAGCAGAGCATGTGCTTTTTAAATGTAATAAATATGATGATCAGCATAACAGTTTTAGCAATATAAGGAATAGGCCAGTGAGCGTCGTAGACCTTCTGGGAAAGGGTTTGAGAGATAATCAGATATGTAAGGTGGTTTTAACATTTTTAGAGCTTACAGGACTAGACCACAGGATTTAGTGTTTGAGGATGTGGATCGTGATGCTTCTGCCCATCTCGGACGTTGAGGAGCTCAGTGCGGAAGCTGGAGGAGCTGAACACGCAGCGCCAGCTAAAGCTTGGGTTTCTGATCCTCTGGGGTGGGTAGGGCATTACAATTTTTTTTATTTTCGTGACAGCAATACAGATTCATCACCCATGTGCGTAAGATATACAGTAGGTGGCGGTAATACTCCTAAGGAGTGAACGGCCATTGAACAAAAAGAAGAAGAAGAAGAAGTCCCTGCATTCCATTTGGAAGGGCTCATCCCTATGCCCTAATCCCTTCAAAGGGTTTAACCTCCAGAGTTAGAACTTCGAAGGGTTGAAGGGTGTAGGGGTCCAAACAACTGTTTCTTGAAGTGCCCTTCTGCGTCATCACCCCTAGCCCATACGGAGGCGCCGTCATCATGCAAAGCATCTGTGGAAAGGATCATGGGGGCCCGAAGTGTCCATCAGTTGTACTCTTTGAAATCCTTCATTCCAAAGGGCCCTTTGAAGTGGCCAGTTTTGAGCACTTCGGTTTGGAAGGACACTTCAATATGGCGGCCATGATTGTTTTCACTCCGAAGTGTCCTTCGGAGGGCGATATATCCTGTTTGGAACGCACCGATAGTCTCGTGACCGATTGCGTCATTCTACGGGACGGGAGTATTTTTTGAATGAGATGTGATGTGAGCTCGTTAAGGGAGCGGGATCATTTTCGGCGATTAAAACCTTATGTTTTACTCTCTTCCTCGCATAAAGATATTGCATGCCTTCAGTAGACTTGCAATGCAACACGACTTGTTTATAATGCTTTTATACTGCTTTTTTATGGTTGGTTTTTGCAATAAATACCTGTGACTGTACTTTTATTTGCCTCACTGTAAAACATTTCTGTAGTTTTCACAGCATTATTACTGTAAAATGAACAAATCCATGTGTACAGTATTTTGCTGTAAATCTGCAAAGCATCATTGGTCAAATTAAAATAGCGGGAAATTTTACAGTAAAATGATATTTTCCTGTGAATCATACAGTAATTTTGAGCTGTATTTTTTCTCAGCTGGATTAACCGACGTGATGCACCTATTTTTTTTTTCAATTTGACCTCAGAAAGGTAAAGTTGCTCATTATTTTTTCATTATTTTATCATATATTGTTATATTTGCAGTTTTCACTTGTGAAGTTAATGTTAGGCGTCTTTCACTTTCAGAGTTAATCGTTAGAGCACGCGCTCGAGAGAGAGGTGGAAAAGGACGTATTTGCATATTATTACAAATGCATGTAATTTTGATATATTTTCATTCCTGGCTACATTTTATTGATAACATCATTAGTTCGGTAAAGGACTAACACTGCTAGATAAAAATGAATCTGTAATTGCGTCTGTGTATATTTGTGGATCAGCCATTTTAAGACGTGTATTCGTTTTTCTCTTGCTAGATACTGCGCGTGTCAGACTTGTGTTGTGTTTTGTTCCCCATGTGCTCCCTGTGTCCCAGTGTTTATGCCCATATTTGGTCCTTCCTGTTCCTGTCCTAACTGCTCCGCCATGGCCTCCTGAGTTCCCTACGCCGCCATGGCCTCCTAGTCTGCCTGCTCCGCCATGGCCTCCGAGTCTGCCAGATCCGGCATGGCACCCCGAACTGCCAGATCCGCTATGGCCTCCTGAGTCTCCTGATCCGAACTGCCAGATCCCCTATGGCCTCCTGAGTCTCCTGATCCGCCATGGCCTCCTGAGTCCCCTGATCCGCCATGGCCTCCTGAGTCCCCTGATCCGCCATGGCCTCCTGAGTTGCCTGCTCTGCCATGGTGCCCAGATCTGGGACCGCCTGTCCTGAGGGATCTCCAAGGCGCCCACCCTCCCAACCCTTTGATGTTGTATGGCGCGAGGGACGCGCCTTCCGGAGGGGGGCATCATGTCAGGCTTGTGTTGTGTTTTGTTCCCCATGTGCTCCCTGTGTCCCAGTGTTTATGCCCATATTTGGTCCTTCCTGTTCCTGTCCTAATTGTTTCCAATGTGTTCCAGGTGTGTCTAGTTATCATCCTTGTTTCCCTGTGTATTTAAGTTCGAGTCTGTGCAGTCTGTCTTTGTCCTGTATTGATCGTCAACCCCTGAGTCTACGTGTATGATCCTGCCTGTGTTCCTCGTTGTTTGCATAAATAAATACCTTTGATGTTAATCCTCTTGGTTTCTGCGCTCCTTCGTCTCCTCATCTCCGCCACAGTAGGCAGTCGTGACAGCGCGAGGATATTGCTTTAAAACTGAAAGGAAACGCAGCAACCCACATGTCTACGTCACTGTGTGGGAAGAACACCGCCCAAATGTATACGCAAAGAAAAAAGTAACTTTTACCGGCTGCAGTATTGTCGCCGCCGCCATGTCGTGGAGATGCTGTATGTTTCATTGTGAAAGCGAAAGTACTTTGTTTGGCCTTCCAAATGAGTACACATCTAGAAATGAGTGGTTAAGTTGTATTTACAACACTGTTCCAGAACAGTTCAAACCAAATATTCAGATGTGTGCAACGCATTTTATGGTGGACTGTTTCCTGAACCTGGGAGAGTAGCCTAAGTGAGGCAATTCCAACTTTGCAAGGACAGTCTGGCACATCTGACTCACAGCCTGTAAGTGTTTTCTTATTTAACGAATTTGCTACTGGTTAAACGCGAGTTTTGAGCAGTGTAGAGTAGTGCTTGTTTGTCGTTTCTCTGATCACAAATGCAGACATGGTTTTATGTTTACGCGGCACAATACGCAACGCGTAAAAAGACAGTATAAGTCATTATCATCAGTTATTATGTCCCCACTGGATGCAACAAATGCCTCGTTTATAATGGGTTTTATTGTTTTTGTCTCATCGCGCCAGGGACAGGGGGCGTCACATTTCCGTCACACGCTTGAGGTATTCGGCCAATCACAATGCACTGGATAGCTGGCCAATCAGAGTACACCTCGCTTTTCAGAACGATGAGCTTTGTAAAAATCGACGCGTTTCAGAAAGGCGGGGCATAGAGGAGAAACAATAATGTACAGTATGTGGAAAATAATTTGTTTTTGAGCCTCAAACTTTGTAAACGCATTTCATTACACCAAATACTGTTCTTTTTAGCATCACCATATGACCCCTTTAAAAATGGCATCGCGCCACAGACTAAACGGCATCAATTCTCAGCAAAAAACGTGTCAGAAGAACTAATAAGGTAATCGGGGAAACGGCCTCAGACTAAAAGGCATCAGATCTTGTAGACCTCCGTTTATCTTCATGGAACATGATCTTTACTTAATATCCTAATGATTTTTGGCATAAAAGAAAAATCTTTGATTTTGACCCATTCAATGTAATGTTGGCTATTGCTACAAATATACCTGTGCTACTTATTACTGGTTTTGTGGTCCAGGGTCACATATGTTATTATATTATTGTATATTATTCATTCTTTTATCTGCATTTTACCTCTGCTGTAGCTTGTTTCCTTCTAATAAAACTGGAACTGAAGACTAAATATTGTTGGCTCTGTGTCAAATTGCTTGTTTTGTACGGAAAACGGAGTGAAGTCGGAGTGAACCTCCTGTCAGACAACATCTCCAAGATGCTATAAACCATAGGACTAGTAAGTAAAATCTCAAACATACACTACTGTTTCATAAGTTTGGGGTTGGTATGATTTTTTTATGGTTTTAAAAGTTTCTTATGCCCACCACAGCTTAATGTAACATTTCCGTCACACGCTTGAGGTATTCGGCCAATCACAACGCACTGGATAGCTGGCCAATCACAGCACCCCTCTTTTTTTCAGAACGATGAGCTTTGTAAAAATCGACGCGTTTCAGAAAGGCGGGGCATAGAGGAGAAACAATAATGTACAGTATGTGGAAAATAATTTGTTTTTGAGCCTCAAACTTTGTAAACGCATTTCATTACACCAAATACTGTTCTTTTTAGCATCACCATATGACCCCTTTAAAAATGGCATCGCGCCACAGACTAAACGGCATCAATTCTCAGCAAAAAACGTGTCAGAAGAACTAATAAGGTAATCGGGGAAACGGCCTCAGACTAAAAGGCATCAGATCTTGTAGACCTCCGTTTATCTTCATGGAACATGATCTTTACTTAATATCCTAATGATTTTTGGCATAAAAGAAAAATCTTTGATTTTGACCCATTCAATGTAATGTTGGCTATTGCTACAAATATACCTGTGCTACTTATGACTGGTTTTGTGGTCCAGGGTCACATATGTTATTATATTATTGTATATCATTCTTTCTTTTATCTGCGTTTTACCTCTGCTCTAGCTTGTTTCCATATAAAAAAAACTGGAACTGCAGACTAAATATTGTTGGCTCTGTGTCAAATTGCTTGTTTTGTACCTAGATCCTTCAGTGCTGATGGCCTGCTGCCCCCAAGCAGAGTCGGAGTGAACCTCCTGTCAGACAACATCTCCAAGATGCTATAAACCATAGGACTAGTAAGTAAAATCTCAAACATACACTACTGTTTCATAAGTTTGGGGTTGGTATGATTTTTTTATGGTTTTAAAAGTTTCTTATGCCCACCACAGCTTAATGTATGAAATAAATACAATTTAGTACAATTTAAAATAACTGTTTTCTATTTGAATATATTTAGAGAAGTAATTTATTCCTGTGATGGTAAAGCTGAATTTTCAGCATCATTACTCCAGTCGTCAGTGTCACATGATCCTTCAGAAATCATTCTAATATGCTGATTTGCTGCTCAAGAAACATTTGTGATTACTATCAATGTTAAAAACAGCTGCGCTGCTTCATTTTTTTAGGATTCTTTGATGAATAAACAGTTTTTTAACAAGTACAGCATTTATTTAAAACAGATGTTTGCTCTAACTTTTGATAATTGATAATAAGACATTGATAATAATCAGAAATGCTTCTTGAGCAGCAAATCAGCATATCAGAATGATTTCTGAAGGATCATGTCACACTGAAGACTGAAGTAATGAACATTCTGCTTAGATCACAGAAATAAATTACATTTCACAATATATTCACATAGAAAACTGTTGTGTTAAATTGTAATAATATTTCACAATATTACTGCTTTTACTTCATTTTGACAAAACAAATGCAGCCTTGGTGAGCAAAAGACGCAAAAAATCTTACTGACCCCAAACTTTTGAACGGTAGTGTATATTACAGTTATGATGTTCCACCCACTTAAATGATACTGTGGAGACTGCTGTTTCTTGAGCAGTAAATCAGCATATTAGAATGATTTCTGAGGGATCATGTGACACTGAAGACTGAAGTAATGAAAATTCAGCTTAGATCACAGAAATAAATTACATTTCACAATATATTCACATAGAAAACTGTTGTGTTAAATTGTAATAATATTTCACAATATTACTGCTTTTTCTTCCTTTTGATCAAATAAATGCAGCCTTGGTGAGCAGAAGAGACTTCTTTGAAAGACTAAAAAAAAAATCTTACTGACCCCAAACTTTTGAACGGTAGTGTAACATGTTACAGTTAAGATGTTCCACACACTTAAATTATACTGTGGCATGTGTAGTCCATTCTAAAGAGACTGCCTGTTCCCCAAATAATGAGGACAAATAATATATTTACTAAGGGATCACATGAAACACTTTATCAATAAAATGACTTTTGAGAGCATTAGTGGCAGTGTGCCGATTTTTGTTTATTGATAGGTGAAGTGTTTCATGTGATTGAGCACCTGCCTAAAGGTTTTGGATGTGCACGTATTACACCACCTTGTGATTAAACCAGATACATATAGCAAAATAAGCACAAATAGGGTCAGCAGCAGCTATGGTGCTTTGCCTGTAATGAGGTCACAAAATTCTGGACTATTGATAATACCAAGGATTTATCAAAGTCCACTAAAGGAAGTAGAGCTTTTTGGTATTTTACTTTGAAATAGACTTCCTGATAATAATGGGGCTCAGACACACTCTTTTAGTTTAAATTAAAAACTTTATCAATAAACTGATTTTTGAGAGCATTAGTGGCAGTGTGCTGATTTCTGTTTATTGATAGGTGAAGTGTTTCATGTGATTGAGCACCTGCCTAAAGTTTTTGGGTGTGCGCATATTGTAACGGGGCTGACAAGACGTGAGACATGCGGATCCATGTACAGGATTTATTAAGCAGAGAGGTCAGAAACACAGGCAGGGTCGAACAAGGGCAAACAGGAATATGGCGGGCAAGACACAAGAATAATCCTAGGGCTAGCGAAGGTCAACGAACGGCGAACAGAGTCAAAAGGGGCAAGACTAAAGGGGTAAATCCAGGAAAACAGGCGACACGGCGGAGCAGAGAACCACCACGGCGGAGCAGAAGACCACCAGAACCAGACAGTAGACCACCACGGCAGAGCAGAGGGCCACCACGGCGGAGCAGAGGGAACAGGAAACCCCCCCGGTGAACCACACCGATCAGGAGACCATGGCGGAGACTGTAATGACGAAAAGGCAGAGACAGACAACACAGACAGAACATTGGGCTTGACAGATAAGGCTGGGTGTTCGGAGGCAGCCTCCTTGGCTGGGTCGGGACAGGACAAAAGTTCACAACCGACCTCCTTGGCAGACACAAAGCACACAAAGAATTCACAATAAAGCAACCCCCCATATGGGAAGTGCTGCAGACAGGGGAATGAGTTCATGAATAGAAGGGTTTGAGAGCGCTGGTTTAGGGATGCCAGCTGCACGTGCCGACACCAGCGGTGGGTCCTTCACGCTGGAAGCCAGTCTGGGATACTGAAGAACAGTCCTTGATCTGGGTGCAACAGACAGGAAGTGACAGGATTTTGAGCAAACAGACGTGATGTGACGTGACCCTGGATGAACAGCTGAGATGTGACGAGACTCTGTAACACTTCAGCTGTCACAATGCGTTGACTGTCTTTCGGTCATTATAATACAATACAATACAGTTTAAATACACTTTAAATTCATTTCCGCGTTATACATTAATGCCATCAGAATAGCGTGTCCTTTTTTTGGTGTGGCATCATAACTTAGCTTCTTAGCAATCCATATTACGAATCAAAAATTAAGTTTTGATATATTTACAGTAGGACATTTACAAAATATCTTCATGGAACATGATCTTTACTTAATATCCTATTGATTTTGGCATAAAAGAAAAATCGATGATTTTGACCCATACATTGTAATGTTGGCTATTGCTACAAATATACCTGTGCTACTTATGACTGGTTTTGTGGTCCAGGGTCACATATGTTATTATATTATTGTATATCATTCTTTCTTTTATCTGCGTTTTACCTCTGCTCTAGCTTGTTTCCATATAAAAAAAACTGGAACTGCAGACTAAATATTGTTGGCTCTGTGTCAAATTGCTTGTTTTGTACCTAGATCCTTCAGTGCTGATGGCCTGCTGCCCCCAAGCAGAGTCAGAGTGAACCTCCTGTCAGACAACATCTCCAAGATTCTATAAACCATAGGAGTAGTAAGTAAAATCTCAAACATACACTACTGCTTCATAAGTTTGGGGTTTGTATGATTTTTTATGTTTTTGAAAGTCTCATGCCCACCATAGCTTAATGTATGGAATGAATACAATTTAATACAATTTAAAATAACTGTTTTCTATTTGAATATATTTAGAGAAGTAATTTATTCATGTGATGATAAAGCTGAATTTTCAGCATCATTACTCCAGTCTTCAGTGTCACATGATCCTTCAGAAATCTTTCCAATATGCTGATTTGCTGCTCAAGAAACAGTACTGATTATTATCAATGTTGAAAACAGTTGTGTTGCTTCATTTTTTTAGGATTCTTTGATGAATAAACAGTTTTTAAAAAAGTACAGCATTTATGCAAAACAGAAATGTTTGCTCTAACTTTTGATAATTGATAATAAGACATTGATAATAATCAGAAATGTTTCTTGAGCAGCAAATCAGCATATTAGAAGCATTTCTGAAGGATCATGTGACACTGAAGAATGAAGTAATGAAAATTCAGCTTAGATCACAGAAATAAATTAAATTTCACAATATATTCACATAGAAAACTTTTGTGTTAAATTGAAATAATATGTCACAATATTACTGTTTGTATAGTAATATACAAACAGTTATGATACTGTGGAGACTGCCTGTTCCCCAAATAATGAGGACAAATAATATATTTACTAAGGGATCACATGAAACACTTTATCAATAAAATGACTTTTGAGAGCATTAGTGGCAGTGTGCCGATTTTTGTTTATTGATAGGTGAAGTGTTTCATGTGATTGAGCACCTAAAGTTGTTGGATGTGCACATATTACACCTTCTTGTGATTAAACCAGATATATACAGCAAAATAAGCACAAATGGGGGCAGCAGCAGCTATGGTGCTTGGCCTGTAATGAGGTCACAAAATTCTAATACCAAGGATTTATCAAAGTCCACTAAAGGAAGAAGAGCTTTTTGGTATTTTACTTTGAAATGGCCTCCCTGATAATGTTTGGGGCTCAGACACACTCTTTTAGTTTAAATTAGATTAAAATACATATTTTTAGCCAAGTATTCATACAACACATCTGATAACCTTACACTCCAGTTATATGTGATGAAAGAAATCATCTTTTGTCTGAAATAATATGAACAGCAGCTATGCTAAACTTTCTCCTTTTGATTTCTTGTTTCTATCTCAGGATGCCCATCCCTTACTAGAGATTACGCCAGCTCCAGATTGGATCCAGCCTCACTTGTGAAGACTTCAGATGACACTAACACTCACAAAGACTTCAGATGACGGCAACTGTAAATGGCCATACAAAACTGACAAATATGTTTTGTTTCACATATTATATCTGAAAATAAAACTATAAAAAAAATACTTCTTTTTAGCCAAGTATTCACATAACACATCTCATAACCTTGCACTACAGTTTTATGTGATGAAATGAGTCATCTTTTGTCTGAAATATGAACAGCAGCTATGCTAATCTTTCTCCTTTTGTTTTCCTGTTTCTATCTCGGAATGCCCATCCCAAGGTTAATCGAGGTTACGCCAGCTCCAGTTTGGATCCAGCCGCACTTGTGAAGACTTCAGATGACGCCAACACTCAAGAAGACTTCAGATGACGGCAACTGTACATGAACATACAAAACTGACAAATATTATCCTTATATTGCCTATAAGGGTAAGTTTGACGATTTTCAACCCGCTTTGTATTATTGCAATGTCTGTAATATCTGTAAATGAACAATATTTACTCTTTCTCTAAGTTATGTGTACCTATATGTCTCCTTTTATTTGTAAGCAACTCTCTGCAGGATGTTGCAAAATGAAATGATGAGTTTTGACAAAATGACAAAAAAGACACTTTTTGCAGCATAAAAAATGCTGTGTTTAAAATAAACTTGGTATCTCGGAGAAAGAATAAACATTGTTCTTTTACATATGTTACTTTTACATATTTTACCAACATTGTAACAATACAAAATGGATTGAAAATTGCTGAACTTACCCTTTAATAATGTTGAACGATAATGTTTAACTGAACACATGACTAGAGACTTGTTTAGTAAGATTTTATCAGAAAAGATTTTCGAATTTGTATAATTTAAAACATTTTAACTGCTTAATTATTGTTTGCCTGGTTCTTATTTTGTGTTTATGTAACTTGTATTATTGTAACTCAGTTTTTGCCATGAAGATAGCCTTCGGGGGGTGAAAACTTTTCAACAAAGCGAAGATGTGTACATTTTTCTTATTTTGCCTAAATATAATATATATATTTTTTCATTTAGTGAGGCCCTTCAGAAGCTACATGTTTCACAGAAGACAAAAGTTAAATTTACCATGATCTTCAAATTCGAAACGTTTTCACCCCCGGCTCTTAATGCATGGTTTTTACGTCTGGAGCATCAGGGAGCGTTTGAACCTTCTGTAATAGTTGCATATGAGTCTCTCAGTTGTCCTCAGTGTGAAAAGATGGATCTCAAAATCATACAGTCATTGTTGGAAAGGGTTCAAATACACAAAATGCTGGAAAACCAAAAGAATTTTGGGGACCTGAAGGATTTTTCTGAAGAACAGCAGGCAGTTTAACTGTTCAGGACAAACAAGGGACTCATGAACAACTAGCACTAAACAAAAAAAAAAAAAACACAGCTGTCGATCGTTCAGGTAACAACACAGTATTAAGAATCAAGTGTATGTAAAAGTTTGAACAGGGTTACTTTTATAAGTTCAACTTATTTTCTCTTGTGGACTGTATTTAAACGTCTTTTATGTGAAATATCTTATTCAGGTCAGTACTAAATAAAAGATAACATGCATTTTGTATGATTTCTCTTATTTTGGTAAAATTAACATTTTGCAGATTCTGCAGGGTGTATGTAAACTTTTGACTGCAGCTGTATGAAGATTGATATATATGAATGTTCTTTATTTTTCTTCTCACTGATATTGAAAAATTATATTGAAAACACTTAGCTAAGTTAGCTTTTTACCTCAAAATAAAATCAATAGATATCGCTGTTATTTTATAATGCTGTTAACACTTTCTCTGACAAGTGGAAAGTTTTCTGGTTTGTCATGTGATGTTTGACATATACTGTGTGTGTGTGTATATATACAAGGTCGGTCACAAAATATTTTATAGTTAAACTATACATTTTTAGGTTTATGCAAAATAAAAAGTGTTTACAGACTGAAAAAGACAAAATTGAAATCTATTTTATGCCATTTTTATGTATTTTCACCTTTTTAAAGTAAATTATTGTTTTTGTGGCAAAAAACAGGTCTTCCTTTTACACTACACACAATTAGCACAGTAATATTAAAATAATATTTGCAGTGTTAAAAAATACAGCGTTCCATTACTCTGATTGCAATTACGGTACTGTGATTTTTACTGTAATAAAAATTACAGTAAGTTACTGTGATTAAACTTACAGTCAGCATACTGTGGAATATATTACAGCAACTTACTTGCCAAAAGCTGCCAGCAAGTTACTGTAAATTTCACAGTAATCTTTTTACAGTGCTGTTACGTGTTTTCTATTGTTCAGAAGTGGGTAGGTTTAGGGTAGGGGTGGGGTTACGTGCTCTAATGAAAGTATACATTTATATTAAATTATTTATACAAATGCATGCAAACCATTAAATTAAGACAAACAACTGAAAACAATGGAGGACCCTGTGTGTCGAAAAATGTTGCTTACTTTGTTTTCCCATTCATTGACTGTCAGCTCTGCTGTCCCCATGTTGAGAGAAATCAGGGGTAAGTGCAGATGCATTGTATGTGCTGTGTGTGGACATGATGTTACTGTAGTTCTAGACTATAAACCTGCATTTACTCATCTCACCAGCACAAAAACAGATTTAGTATTCCTAGAAATGTAATCCCATTTTATTACCCAATGTCTTCGCTGCTGACCATCAATGATCCAAGCCAACCATACTCATAAGCAAAAATGACTTTAGGTTAACATAACATTTGTGTTACTTTCTTTTTTTTAATTGCTTGAACTTTGTTCTCCATCCTATTGAAAGGTTTGTGTGACCTGCCCCCTCTACTGTACAGATGTGAATTTACAGTTCCTTCCGCCTGATGCTTCCTGATTCATTTTAATTTTGGTGTGAAAGGGATTTTACATTTGAAAACAAACAAGCAAGCCCAGGCAAGATGAGAAAAAGTCATGCAAAAGTAACGTAACACATTACATTCAATAAACGCTGGTTATGAAGTATATATATAAAGACAAGTTCATGGATTATCTGATCAAATTGGTTTTGAGACAATCAAACAGATGAGTTTAAAGGTAGTGGTTGATACGTTTTATTTTTATTCATATTTTGCGCTTGAATGAAGGTGTTGACTTTGTTCACAGAGCTTTTGTTGCTGAAGTATTGCAGTGTACTCTGTGTATTATCTGTCGTGATTTCTGGATTATCATGTGCTAGTGCTTTCTGCCTTTTGACTTGCGTGGATACTGTTTTAGATTACTTTATTGAAAGCTAGAGTCTCTGAGTGCTCGGTGACAATATACATGGCTTTGGTTTTGGCTTCAAAAAGTCATGGTTTTGATCTCAGTCTGAGATCTAGCTGTTTTATCTTCATTCTCTTTTATTCTCTAAATTTAAGTTCATGGATATTTCTTTTCAAATTGGTGTTGTTGAGATGCAAACAAATAAAAAAATCAAGCAGATGAGTTTAAGGTTAGTTGAGGATTAGGTGGGAAAAAACATCTGTGTCTTTCTTCTGTCTTATCCTTCTCTGCTTTTGCACATTCACTACTCCCATGAAAAGTGTTATCAGAGTGCTTACATTTTTTCTAGACTAGTTGAATCTTGCACATGATAGGTACATTTAAACACAGAGACGTGCATGAAGAAGTGAAGGAAGATATGATTCATATTCCATGATCATCTTGCATCCCAAGAAACAATATACATTTTAAGACATATATCCATTTACATTCGCCCTGTCAAATCAGCAGCATGAAGCATAACTGAGAACTCCATTAGACTTCCCTTATGCTATTAGAGAACAATACAATTTTCCTCTTTTCTAAAACTAAATTAAGTATCATCAAAATGATGTATGATTAGCATGTGCCATCAGCTTGAACAACGTTTGACTGTTAGGTTTTTCCCCTGAAAAAGGCTCTACCCTTACGAAAAAGAAGATTATTCAAGTGTGCTATTAGTATACTTAAAAGTATACTTTTATATACTAGAAAGTGGGCCAATTTAGTCCCAAGGAGTATTGAAATAGTACACTTACAAGTATACTACTAGTACACTGATATTTGTATACTTACTACATAAAGTATACTTAAAAATATACTTGAACTTTACTTAAGTATACTTACTAAAATAAACGTGAAGTATACTACTTTTTGGTAAGGGTAGTATTCTCACGACTGTGTGAGTGTTTCTTGAATTGTGAACTAAGAATGTATTGTGTTTGTTATCATCTTGTTTGAATATCTTCTGTTAACGATGCAAAGTTCTCTTAATGAAAGGGCTTGTGATCTGTGATATCCAACCAAATTATGAACGAAACCCAACTGTGAGGTGTTCAGGTTGCCTGAACATGCTAATCACACAAAACCTCAAAGGACGATACTATTATACTGATATATTATTGGTTATCTGTTGTTGGAGTGTGCGTTTTTTTTATCTATATGGGAATGTCCAAAGTTTAGTACTTCTTGCTTGACACTTGACACTTCCACTTTATTTAATTTGAAGAAGTCTATCGAACAAATTTTTTAAATATATATTAATGTATAGATTGTTTTGTTAGATTAAACAGAAGTAAAGTAACCGTTCTTTTATGTAATTTCTTAACTGTACAACGTTTAACTACTTTATGCTTTGAGAAGAAGTCATAATATTAGAAAATAAAAGAATAGCAAATTTGCAAGTGATCTCCAATAGCAAGACATGTCCAAACTCAAATGATTGTCAAGATATATTGTGACTCTAAAAAACTAAGCAAGCGAGAAGTAAGCAACAGGGAACAAATGAGAAGCAGGAAAGAAAAATGAATTAATACACACAAATTCTGATTGTATGTTTGTCGAATTTGGAGTGATAAACAAAATTTCAATTTAGGGAATGCAAAAGGCTTCATAATTTTCAAAAAAGGGTTTTTTTTTTCAAGCAATTTGACAACGTTACTAGTAGTAACTAAGTAACGTAATTAGTTACTTTTTTTATGGAGTAACGCAATATTGTAATGCATTACTTTTAAAAGTAACTTTCCCCAACACTGACTACTGGCATGTACACTGCTGCATATGACTAAATGGAAATAAATGCAGTGTGTTTTGTATCATTATTATTTTGCCTTTTTATCTCTACTTATTTTTGGAGTTGAGATGTTCAGAGAGTAAAAATAAGACTTGAACAAGTTTACAGCAATGACAGGTTTAAAGGTGCAGTAAGTTTTCAGCTAAGTGCTACACTGAATAATATTCTTTGTGAAATCTGTTTAAAGACACTAGTAATATCAATCTTCTAGAAAACTGCTGTGTCTTAAATTTATAACTTTATAGCAGAAAGTCAGTTCCAGACAAAGGTGAGCCATAGGCCTACTAACCCAAACAAAAAGCCACTTTTTTGCACTGTCTAGCAGTGCCATAAAAAGACTAAAAGAAATTGTGGCATTACAGATATTCACAAATACTGAAATAAGATCAAGAAAACAGTGGCCTGCATTAAAAAAAGCAGGATTTAGTGATTATATGGCTTCAATTGAGCCAGTCTTGTATATTCTGTTCTACAAAGGTAGAAATTGGTGTCCTTGGTCAGATTATTGCTCGCCTCAGTTTCCTAAGCTACATTTTGATAGCATTGTCTATGAACTAATGTTATGAATTATAAAGACAGAAAAATTACGTTCATGGATATGTATCTTCAAATTGGTGTTGTTGAGATGCAAGACAATCAAGCAGACACGTTTAAAGGTAGTAGAGCCGTTTTATTGAGGATTAGAGACAGGTGGAAAAACATCTACATCTTTTTTTATCCTCATTTGTTTTTGCACATTCACTACTCCCATTAAAAAGTTTTTCATCAAGTGATTACAGAGGACAATTACAGAGACATGCATGAAGAAGTGCGGATCTTTTCTTTTTTTGCACTTGAAAAATGAAGAAAGGAAATAAATAGAAGAGAGCAATGATTAGCAAAATATTGTTATGTACTGCGTCCTCTAGGGGTCGCTATGAGAAACCTATAGGACGCAGTGTCTCGTTCCCTACTCAGGGAACCATGGTTACATAAGTAACCTGAGACGCTTTCCAAACGTCACACTTCTTTCTGTTTGCTGCAAAAAAGTTTTTGTGAAAATGTTCACGAAAATAATAAAAGGTTATGGTAAATACTCACCACTTTGAATTATATTTTTATATTTTGTCTTTATCTGCCGCCAAGAAAGTTTGTAGTTGGGGTTGCATCTAAAAATCAGTGATTATTAATCTTTGATGTAATATACATTCACATTTGTATATACAAATACATTTATACATACATATAGTATACGTATATATGTACATTTTAATATCAGCATTTAATACATTTTTTAAATAAAACTGTAACTGTTAACATTACGTCTAGCACAGTGAAGTAACATGAGTAACTTGAACAGCTCTATCGGAATTAACAGATTAATAAATGCTGAAAAACTATTGTTCATTGTTAATTCATGTTAATGCACTTTCACACGTGAGTTTAAAATATTCTAGCTGAGCCCCCAGCGTGAGTTTTTTTTAGGCGACCGTTATTTTAGAATGTATCGCCTTATTGTTTCCATGGCGACGCGTCATGCTTGTCATGTGACACAATGGGTTAAGTTCTCTAAATAGTCCCTCCAGGAATTCGCGGGACTTTTTTCAGATTTTTGCGGCCTAAAATGACTGATTTTGCTGCGGCTTTTCTCAAAATTTGCAGTGATATTTGCGGCATTTCTTATTGTTTTGCAGTGAAAATATACCACAGACAACATTCTTCTAACATTGTTATGACTTTTCTGACTTCGAGAACCATTGTAGGGCTCCAGACTAAAATCTGAGGACACCAGCACCAGTGCCATTAAGTTCTACAGAAGGTGGCACCAGCACCTGACAGTAAAGCACTCACCCTAATCGCACATGTACATCTCAGAGATGTCTATTTGATGTCTGCATTTACATATGCAAGATGTATTTTTTTTGTGTTTGCTCATTTGCAATATGTCTCTAAGACTTTTCCTGTCAGATGTCAAATATGCATTTATTAGAATGCATGTAAAACTGCTTCTGAGACGATTGTCAGATTACACAGCAGATTTTTCCCAGATCTATATATATATATATATATATATACATACACACACACATTAGGGAGTAGAAATGGCTAATAAGCCTGTAGGCTAGCCTGCTTCTTTGCAGCCATCTACTAGTAGTGGTAATTTAATGTCTTTTTTATTTTAAAATAAGTGTTTGCTTTCATACATTATGAAACTTTAAGTTTTATAAATGGGGGCAACCTATGAAGGATGAACAAATAATGTCATCACATTAAAAACAACTTTCAAATTCGGTAATACTAAAGCTGTTGTGCTATGTTATTGTAATATTTACCATTATACAATCAGAGGAGTATAGAAAAGTTTATGAAAGTGTCACTCCACAATACAATAGCAAAATATATATGTATAGTATTTTTATGTTACATTAATCAGTATTTAGCACACCTTCCTAAGGAAAGGATATGGACCAGAAC
>NW_015547667.1:692355-693016 GCF_001515605.1 Sinocyclocheilus anshuiensis | reverse complement strand
ACTCGAAAACATTAGACCATTTCTGCCACAAGTTGTTCCTGTAGTTTTACTATGTTAAACCCATGGTGAATAGTGATGATTTCTTTTTGTTGAACAATGTTTTTCATGGTTTCCACATCAGTGCTTTCATACATTATGAACCTTTAATTTTATAAATGGGGGCAACCTATGAAGGATGAACAAATAATGTCATCAAAAATAACTTTCAAATTCAGTAATACTTAAAGCTTTGAAGTGCTGGGAAATGTTGTGTGAAGCATTTAAAAACACTCGAAAACATTAGACCATTTCTGCCACAAGTTGTTCCTGTAGTTTTACTATGTTAAACCCATGGTGAATAGTGATGATTTCTTTTTGTTGAACAATGTTTTTCATGGTTTCCACATCAGTGGCATTTGTTCTGATATCTGTAGCTTTAACAGAATTCTGCGCCGAATTTGAAGGCTTCTCACAAGATTTCACAGAGATGTTATTGATTCTGTCGGCGAATTCCACTACTTTCTTCACTGTATCTCCCAGCGCTATGTATAACGGTGTCGCGTGATCGAGATCAGCCGCTTCGGCCCGAGCAGATAAACGGTCTGCGCTGCATAGCCCAAAAGAGTAGCGAGGGTTCATCAGAATCAGAATCAGAATGAGCTTTATTGCCAGGTATGTTTAC
>NW_015547667.1:691759-692140 GCF_001515605.1 Sinocyclocheilus anshuiensis | reverse complement strand
TTAGTGACAGAAGCTCCACAGTGCAACAGAATGACAGTGACAAGACAGGACACAGATAATAAAAAGAATAATAATATAAAAATATGCAAAATAGACCATGTACAAAAAGGCAAAAACACAATATATAATATAGACAATTTTGTATTGAACACAGGACAGACTCAATGATGGCCGAGTAGAACTGTTTCAGCAGCTCCTGTGGCAGGCTGAACTTCCTCAGCTGGTGAAGGAAGTACAACCTCTGCTGGGCCTTTTTGACAATGGAGTCTATGTGAGTGTCCCACATCAGGTCCTGAGAGATAGTAGTCGTTACAGTGCTGTTCATGATGGTGAGTGGGGGGAGAGCAGAGGGGTTTCTCCTGAAGTCCACGATGATCTCCA
>NW_015547667.1:684438-691223 GCF_001515605.1 Sinocyclocheilus anshuiensis | reverse complement strand
TCAGGAGCTTGACAGAGGGGTCTTTAGATGTGCAGTCATTTGTGTAGAGGGAGAAGAGCAGTGGGGAGAGGACGCAGCCCTGGGGGGCGCCACTGCTGATCGTACGGGTGCTGGATCGTACGAGTGTTGGAGAAAGATCGCTGATTGTGTTAATGCGTAAGTTAAACAAATACATTCAATAGGCTATTAATTAAAAATGTGTATGATGTATGTGTGTGTGCACATGATGGTTACCCTTTACAATAACCCTTACGAAAAAGAAGTTTATTCAAGTGTGCTATTAGTAGTCGACCAATGAAGAGGTAATAATAACTGTCAAGCTTTGGGGTGTTGATCGACTTTATCTACATTTTGATTATCATTCTGAATCCAATTCATAGTCTTTTTTCAGCTTTTTGTTCAAAATGTTGTTTATTTCTTTATTTTTTATTTATGAAACTTATCCACATTAAAGTGTTTAAAAAAAGAATGCATGAAGCTAGAATAAAATGGTAAGCAAATACCCTGTTCTTTCTTTTGATGTTTTGTATGTTCAGATATTCATGTAACAAAATATATACAAATTAATAACTAAATAGGGACATAGTAGTATACTTAAAGTATGATGTAAAGTTCACTTAAAGAAAACTTACGAGTTAGTATGACTCCTGTGTTTATATGTGTTTGATGTGGCTTTATTCTGTCCACTGAGACAACAAACACCTTTACAAAGAACTCAATAACAATAAAGGGCTTCACTGAATTATGTGATTATTGCTAAAGTGTAGTAAATGAGAACAGTGGGGACGTCAATCGACCAAACAGTGGTAAGATACCATATCTAAATACACACGCAAGACATTATTATTGGTGTTTGTTTTCAGCAGATGCAGAAACACCTGATCAGGAGAGACATTCACAAAACAGTAAGTTACCGCAACTAATACATCTGAAGTTTCTCAACTGGGTTTATTTGGCTGATTCCATTACAAAGAACATTTACATTCATTCATTTGGCAAAGCAGCTTAAAGTGTTTATCCTATTAAAGCTCAGAAAAGCACAACAATGGTGAAACCCGAGATAACCCAAATGGACAGTCAACGCGACTAGATATCTTAAAGATTTTAAAAACCTTTACAAAAGAACAGCAGCATCAGCTAGCTGGATCTATCAACTTTAGGGACAATGACTGAAATTAAGAAAATAAATAGAAAGAGGTTTGTTGAAAAAGACTTGATAAGTTTGATCTCTTTTTCCAGGTGATTTTATCGAGATTTTTATGAAATGACGTTAATGTCAGCAATGGTGGGAGAAACTGTCACGCTACATGCTAATGTCACTAAAATACAGGAAAATGAACTGATACGGTGGAAGTTTGCTAAATCCAGAGAATGCAATCAGGCCGAGTTTTATGTCATAGCCAAGTGGGATAAAACAAACAATGAGGAAAACCTAAATAATGAAGAAAGATTCAAAGACAGATTGCATCTGGACCACAATACTGGATCTCTGATCATCACAAACGTCACACCTAAAGACTATGGACATTGCAAACTGCACATCACCAGTGAGGGACGGAAGATCTCAAAGACATTCAGTGTTGCTTCTTATGTGAGTACAGTGAGCCCTTCAAAGATGTGCAACTGTATCTATTAGTTACGGCAAGCTTATGTGAAAAATCATAGATGAAAGCTTTTTTTTTTTTTAAATCAAGAGACACATGACAAGCATTGTGAATGTATTGTAACTCACAGCAAATACGTACATGCAAATCACACTGTATATTCCTCAATGCATCCTATTATAAATCACTGTAGTCAGTGCAATAACATTCAAACAATTTCCTTGTTTTCACCTTTGCTTCTATTTCCTTTAAGGACAAAAAGAAAATACAGGACAAGTAAGAGAAGAGATACAGTAGAAACTACAATATTATCCACGTTTCAGGTCCATTAACAAAACAAACAAAAAAACATATTTCTACTCTTTTTTCTTTTCTTTTACAGCCATATAAAAAAAAACAAATGTGCAATACAAATTGAAACAGTAATTTTTCACTACCGTATTTCTCCCCCAACTACATTTGTGTAATTTTATTTTTTTACGATTTTGCCTTATTCCTTGGATAAAAAATATTAAATTGACTGGACAATAAGTGCTGGGAAAATACATTATGGTTAAAGAGGTTCTAAAAATCTAATCAGCTGTGAATATTTTCATGCTATGTAGCCTATATGTATTATATATATATATAACTTTTTTTTTTTTTTTTTTTACATGCAACAAGGATTAAAGTATACATATAGCTTTTTATTGCACAAATTTGTAAAGCTTTGGCTTGGACTGATGAACTGAAGAGTGGAAGATGGTGTTTTTCAATGCAACACAAAGTTTTGCTGTGCTTCATCTGAGGTTTGGAGAATTAAACACGGATGAAACAAACCCTATTTATCATCATAGCCAGAATGAACGAACAAAACAATTTCGATTGTACTGGTCATGATGAGACATTCAGAAACAGAGTACAGATAGATCACCAAGACGGATATCTCACAATTAATGATATCAGACCCACTGATTTTGATATTTATAAACTTAATATCACAAGGAATGGACAAAATATATCTCTTAAGTCTTTTATATCATCTGAGGCGAGTTCCTCAAATCTTTTCACAGAATAAGCATTCATCAGCACTGAACAAGTTAGATGAACTGAAATGACTAATTAATTCATGCAAAATTAACCAAATCTGGGATTTTTTTTTTTAAATACAGATTCCTCAGAAAACAGAGAGAATGTGGCAGAGGATGCAAAATATCACTGATGAATGGAGAGATTAGGCCTACTGAAAACAATAGTGACTTGAACATTATCATTATTTATAATGAAAAAGAATGCCTTTAGGAGCCTTTAAAACCAGTGAAAATGTGTTTGAAGTGAACGCTGCATGCTAACCTGTGAAAATGAATAATAATTAATTAATCATTAATTAATAAACGTTTCTTTTGACTTTGCACTAAATTTTAGTTTTTTTTATTGTGGATATAACCTGCTACCATTTACTCTGACCTTGTTTGTTATGCATGTTTTGATATTCATGTTATGTACAATGCATTTTATAGTGTTCGTTTTAATAAACGAAACTGTGATCTTTGAACGTTTTCTGCCCTCTAGTGGACATTCTGGACAGTCTTAAGCAGGACCTCTTGCCCAAACTCGGTCCTGGAGGGCCGATGTCTTGCAGAGTTTAGCTCCAACTTGCCTCAACACACCTGCCTGGAAGTTCCTAGCAATAGCATGCCTATAAGAGCTTGATTGGCTAGTTCAGGTGTGTTTAATTGGGGTTGGAGCTAAACTTTGCAGGACACCGGCCCTCCAGGACCGAGTTTGGGCAGCCCTGACTAAAGGCTGCACTGTTTTAAACAGTTGTGTAGCCTAATGTGAATAAGAGACTGCAGTTTTGCTATGACAGTTCAGTTTTGAGTTTTTAGGAACTTTTTTTATATATAACTTTTTAATAATAAAGTTGTATTATTTATTTGTTTACAATTATTATTTACAAATTATTTTATTTGTTTGTGTTGTGGGCTATGTATGTCAAGTGCTATAGACATAGGACTAATGTCTTGGTAAGCATTCTAGCTACCTTGAACTTTGACCTGGTGGCTTTTTCTAACACACCCATTCAATGTCTCAAAACGTTTGAAAGTTGAGGTGTGAGCTGTACAACCGGAGTTGTGTAATATTCGGTTCCTGTGAAAACCAGTGGGTGGAGTTTATGTGAATAGTCATTAGTTCCCCTGTTGTGTGCGTGTCCTTGAAACAACCCGCAAACGGATGGAACTGAAAATATTAGTGCAAGCTCCTCAAATACTTGTTTAATGGATTATTTTGAACTGGTAAGGTAGTGTCAGTGTTACACATTAATTAGCATTAACTGCAACAGTGTCAAAACAATGCATAGTTTGTGTAATATGATCAATCGTCTGTAACGTTTTGCTTGATTGATTTTTATATATTTTATTTATATTATAATATATTTTATTCGTGGGGCTTTATTTTTAATAGTTTGATTTGATTAGCCTACCTAGTTGTCATTAGTGACTACAGTTTGCATACAACTATGCCTGAAACAAACCACTACAAATGTATCTGTGGCCTAATAAAATTGGTCTGAGCATCCTGTGTCATTCTGTCTTTTTTTTTAAATAACCAGTTTTTACCAGCCTCCACAGCCCCGTCAGTATCTTTTTTTAATTATTCTGAATATCAGGTAGAATTATAATTAGCTACTCTACGGATCCTGTTTAGTTTGTCATAGCCTCACCTTAGTCTTGCCTGTCTGTGTTCTCGTATCTTGATCTTCGCCTGTGTCTCTCGGATTCCTCCTCTCGTCTTGCCCTATTTTGATACTGGTTGCCCCTGCCTGGACCTTGCCTTGTACCTGGACTTATCCCTCGAGTCTCGCCCCTTTGATTCTGTTTGCCGATCGTTGACCTCCGCTAGCCTTAGGTTTCTTCTTGTGTCTTGCATGTATATATATATATATATATATATATATATATATATACATATATATACACATATACATATACACATATATATACATATATACACATATATATATACACATACATATATACACATATATATATATACACACACAACACAGTAAAACATACCATTTAAACAATAAAAAAAAATTAAAAATAAAAAAATAATAATAATAAGTAATCAATAAATAAATAACCTTACCTAGTGTTATTTAATAGCTTAATTGCAGAAGGAATAAATGAATTCTTGTACCGATTCAATCTACATCTTGGAATTCTTAATCTCCTACCTGATGGCAGCATCACAAACTCACAGTTCAAAATGTGTGTTGTATCATGCAGCATCTTATCTGCCTCCCTCAGCATAGACTTTTCATACAGAGTCTGGAGATAAAGAGGTTCTATCCTGCCCAAGATTTTCATGGCTGTTTGAATAAAACGTCCAAGCCTTGATTTCACCAAGATATATAAATATTAGGACACCTGTGCGATTTGAACGTTATTAATATAAACAGGGCTATGGTCGTCAATTAACTTCGGATCGAATATCATCTCCTCAGTTTTCTTCACATTCACAATTAGGTGGTGAGCGTCACACCACTCAGTAAATTGCTTGATTTCAGAGTGATAAGACAAAATGTCTTGATCTTTATATAATAAACTAAGAATAGTGGTGTCATCACTAAATTTCACAATGTGGTTATTATCATATTTGCTCACACAACCATCTGTATATAATGTGAAGAGAACTGAGGAACTCACAGATCCTTGAGGTACTCCTGTACTAATATATTTCAAGTCAGAGATCGTCTTATTGACCTTAACCTGTTGGGTTCTACCCGTTAAGAAACAAAAAAACCATCTTATAATATAAGGATTTACATCCACATGTTTCAATTTCTCTAATAATAAATAAGGTTGCACAGTGTTAAAAGCTGAGCTAAAATCAATAAAAAGAAGACGTGTATATGCCTTTGGGTCCTCCAGATGTTTAGAAACTAAATGGATAATACTTCCAACTGCATCCTCTGCACTTCTGCCCTGTTTATAAGCAAACTGCCATGGATCTAGTTTTAAGGAAACTTCACTTTTCAAAAAGGACACAATATATTTCTCGAAGCATTTCATTACTATAAACTGACTGATTTCAGAGTGGTAAGACAAACTGTCTTGATCTTTATATAATAAGTTAAGGATAGCGGTGTCGTCACTAAATGTATGCCTTTGGTTCCTCCAGATGTTTAGAAACTAAATGGATAATACTTCCAACTGCATCCTCTGCACTTCTGCCCTGTTTATAAGCAAACTGCCATGGATCTAGTTTTAAGGAAACTTCACTTTTCAAAAAGGACACAATATATTTCTCGAAGCATTTCATTACAATTGAAGTTAATAATTTGGGTCTAAAATCATTGTTCTCAGAAGGATGTGACTTTTTTGGGATTGGTGTAATCACTGATCTTTTCGAAAGTGCAGGAACTCTCTGCGAGTCCAGTGAATGCTGAAAGAGCGTACACCACACCGGAGTGAGTTCTGCAGCACAAGTTTTCAAAAGTCGTGCAGAAATCCCATCAGGTCCTGTAGATTTATTTATACATAACTGTTGGAACAATGATTGCACCTTAGAACGGTCTACCTCTAATCTAGTGCCGGTATCATCTATCAAAGAACCTAAAACAGATTCACATTTGTCAGAGAAATCATGAGTTTGGAACCGGAAATAGAAGTCGTTCAGTTCATTAGCTTTCTGTAAATCATCAATTGTATCTATCTGTGATCTCCTTGAATGATGACAGAACCAGCTTCACTGATAAGATGCGCGTTAAATATCGCATGCGATTTATCATGCAGCCCTAGTTCATTAGCTTTCTGTAAATCATCAATTGTATCTATCTGTGATCTCCTTGAGTCCATATTAATGACAGCCTTCATTGTACTCCATAATTTTTTTGAATTTGAAGTTAAAAACTGATGTTCAATAATATCCTTCTGTCGTCCCCTTGCTTCCTTTAGTTGATAGTTAAGCTCTCTTTGTATGATCTTCAGCCCCGCATAATCTTTGTTCTTAAACGCAACCTTTTTCCTGTTTATACAATTCTTAAGTTCTTTCGTTATATATGGTTTGTTGTTAGGCTATATTGTAACATTCTTTTTAGTGAGTACACTGTCCACACAAAAATGTATATAGTCTGTTATTGTCTCTGTCATTGTATCAATGTCTACATCATTAAAAACATCCCAATCTGTGCGA
>NW_015547667.1:680115-684110 GCF_001515605.1 Sinocyclocheilus anshuiensis | reverse complement strand
TTTCGTTATATATGGTTTGTTGTTAGGATATATTGTAACATTCTTTTTAGTGAGTACACTGTCCACACAAAAATGTATATAGTCTGTTATTGTCTCTGTCATTTTATCAATGTCCACATCATTAAAAACATCCCAGTCTGTGCAAAGGAAACGTCCTTTAAGTCTTTCTATGGCATCATCCGACCATACCGTTACTTCCTTCACGTATGGTTTACTACGTTTAAGCATAGTCCTGTATGTAGGGATTAAATGGATGGTATAATGGTCAGAATTGGCTAGCGGTGGTTTCGATCTGGCCTCATAAGCTTTTTTTACATTTCCATAGCACTTATCTAGGATTCTGTCTTTACGTGTTCCACATTTTATGTATTGCTCAAACCCAGGCAAGAACAGTTCCAGCTTGCAATGATTAAAATCACCTAAAATAAATACAGGAACGTCTGGTGAGCCTTGTAGTTGTTGATGAACACAATCCGCGATATACTCTGCTGCTCTCGCCGCATTTCCACTAGGAGGTACATAAGCCGCACAAACAACAATGCTTCCGAATTCCCTCGGTAGATAAAAGGGTCTCATTTTCAAGCATAAGACTTCAACATCGGGGCAGCAGAATGTGTCCTTGATTGTGTACTGTTTACACCAGTTGTTACTCACATACACAGCTATACCACCGCCTCTGTATTTCCCCGATTGCACACTTCTAACCGCCCGCACAAGCGTGAATCCTTCCAACTCCATGGCCGCGTCGGGGATATCCTGATGAAGCCATGTTTCCGTAAACACCATCAAACTTGAAGTGCGGTACTCAAAACATGCTTTGGAGTTCACACGAAGTTCTCCCATCTTTCCATGCAGGGATCTAGCATTACACAGAATCATCGACGGTAAGGGTGGTCTACCCCCTCGTCGTCGAAGACGCTGCCGTATTCCGCCCCTCCGGCCTCTTTTCCTTTGCCTTCTATTTCGCTCAGGTTGCACCCTCATGCAGGCAGGTAGGTTCGGCGGAGATAATCCCAAATGGCGAAGCGCGAGCAAAGTATCTCGGGTATAGCTAATAGGCGTCCATGTTTACACACCTGCATATACCGTGCACTGCGCCAAGTATCCCCATATGACTGTTACTAGACAGGCAAGTTGGACGATCATCGCCATACGAGCGTCGGATTCGTCAAGATAAGATAAAATAACAATAAATAAAATAATAAAAACAGAAAAAGTACGAACAGACTGATGTAGTGGAGCACGAGCCCGGGTCGCAAGCAGAGCAGCGCCACCGGATCTGCTCTGAAGTATGAAGTTACAGTTCATTTTCATGAGTCAAGTCAAGTCACAGCTGATCTTCCTGAGTCAAGAAGACACAACTGCTCTTTCTGGGTCACATCGAATCACAGTTGATCTTCATGAATCGGGTCACACCACAACTGATCATCCAGAGTCACGTCACATCACGTTCGTTCATTCAGAGTCCGGTCATTTCCTGTCTGTGGCATCCAGACCCTTAGAGACTGTTCCGCAGTATCCCAGACTGGTGTCACGTATCCGGTCCATGAACTTCTGTCTGCTAGCCATCAGAGGTCACCCTTTCCATTTCATTGACTCTCGCACTACACACTGTTGCATATCACCCCGGACTACATATCCCATCATCCACTGCACTGATGACACACACACAGTTGATTGCACACAGCACTGATTGCGCACAGCTGTAATCAATCACCCATCCCCTATTTAACACTCACTCTGATCCCTTCCCAGGGCCGAGTATTGTTTAGCGTATATCACTCCCCTAGCGATAGCTACTATACGGAGCCTGTTTAGTTTGTCATAGCCTCACCTTAGTCTTGCCTTGTCTGTGTT
This sequence comes from Sinocyclocheilus anshuiensis, assembly GCF_001515605.1. NCBI lineage: Eukaryota > Metazoa > Chordata > Actinopteri > Cypriniformes > Cyprinidae > Sinocyclocheilus > Sinocyclocheilus anshuiensis. Next base: position 682,253 of record NW_015547667.1, on the reverse strand, counting down.
CTCGTATCTTGATCTTCGCCTGTGTCTCTCGGATTCCTCCTCTCGTCTTGCCCTATTTTGATACTGGTTGCCCCTGCCTGGACCTTGCCTTGTACCTGGACTTATCCCTCGAGTCTCGCCCCTTTGATTCTGTTTGCCGATCGTTGACCTCCGCTAGCCTTAGGTTTCTTCTTGTGTCTTGCCCGCCATACACCTGTCTGCCATTATCTGACCCATGCCTCTTCTATGACCACGTCTCTGTCTTCTGCTAATAAATAGCTTGCACATGGATCCGCACGTCTCAAGTCTTGTCAGCCTCGTAACAGTATAGAACACCAATTTATTTTCCGAACCTTAGAGACGGTTGGATTTGGTCAATCGTTTAATGATACTATAGCATTTATAGGGGTATTAATAGTTCTGTGATTGTAAATTTTGACACTTCTAAGAGATTTTACATCTATCGTGGAGTTAGGCAGGGCTGTTCAATCTCCCCGTTTTTATTTCTTTTAGCCACAGAGTTACTTTGCCTGAACATTAACCACAATGAAAATTTGAAAGGAATCTCTATTTTTGACAAGGAGGTTAAAATTGTGCAGCTACACTCTAAAAAATGCTGGGTTAAACACAACCCAGTGCTGGGTTTCATGACATGGATAGCACATCTTTAGAAAATATTCCAGTTAAAAACTGTGTAAAATATTTGGGTGTTCATATTACTAAAAACCCAATAACCAGACATCCTTTAAATTTTTATGAGAAACTGATAAATACTAAAAACATCTTTAACATTTGGCTTCAGAGAGATCTTTCGTTGTTTGGTAGAGTCCTTTTGTGTAAGGTAGAGGTACTCTCTCGCTTTGTATACCCTGCCCTTTCCCTATATATTAATGACAAGACTATAAAGGAGGTTAATAGATTATTTTTGGATTTCATCTGGAAAAATAGGCCCCACAAATTAAAGAAAGAAATTCTTTCTAAATCTAGAGGTGAGGGTGGCCTTGATTTTTTAGATTTCGCAGACACCATAAACACCTTTAAAATAAACTGGCTAAAGAGATGCCTTGCAAATCCGACGTCATTATGGTTTTTCATTCCAAATAATATATTTAAGAAACTTGGTGGCCTGTCCTTCTTATTGAAATGCAATTTTTCACCCAGCAAGTTACCCATTGCCTTATCTAATTTTCATCAACAATGTCTTCTTTCTTGGAAATTGTGTTTTGTCCATAGTTTTTCTCCACACAAAATTTTCCTCTGGAACAATGCTGATATAACTGTCAGAAATAAGTCCTTTTTCTCTAAATGGTTAACAACAATCTTAATTAGATGATGTTGGCAATATTTTAACTTATGGGCAATTTCTTAATCGCCATGGCTTCCCTGTTCCACCAAAAGAATACAATACATTAATAAAAGCTATACCGACAGGTTTAATTAAATTAGTTAGAAATCGCTTAATGTATAGTAAGGGTAATGTTGTGTATCCTGTTTTGTTTTTGGGTGGCATTAACTTTTTAGATAAGAAGTCAAGAAAAAAGAAAGATTACTCCAAATTTATTAGGCGACAGATATATTTGTTTCAAGCATTGTTGTGAACATAATAGTCACCAGTAGCCTACGTATAGGCTAATCAAACTATTCAAACAACAATTAATGCCCCACAAATGAAATGTACAAAAAGCTAAACACATCAAAAAATAAGAAACTATATTACCCAAGGTTAGCATAGGTTATTCGCTTATTGTTTTGCTGTGTGCCTGTAATCAATCAAGCAAAACAGCTTACAGACGATTGATCATATTACACAAACTGCATTGTGTTGACACTGTTGCAATTAATGATTCAATGCTTAACATTGACACTACATTACCAGTTCAAAATAATCCATTAAACAAGTAGCGATCTGAGGAGCTTGCACTAATATTTTCAGTTCCGTTTGTTTGCGCGTTGTTTCAAGGACACGTCCACAACAGGGGAACTAACGACTATTCACTAGTGTTGGGTCGTTCTTGAACGATTCGTTCATTTTGAACGAATCTTTAATGTGACTCGGGAAGAACGAGTCGTCTCGGGGAGTGATTCGTTCAGTCGCGCATGCGCAACATCCTATAGGTTCTGTACTGGAATTAGTCAAGTAGTTCACCTGTTTCGAGTCT
>NW_015547667.1:677483-679305 GCF_001515605.1 Sinocyclocheilus anshuiensis | reverse complement strand
GACCCAGGTAAACAATTAATTAATCTTTTCTGTTTCTTATAGCAGTTTTGTATTGTTTGTAGTGTGATCAACGTTTGCGTAAATAGTAGACGTATTAGGGAAGTAACACGTAACATTTTAATTATATTTTGCTAAAATGAACGAAATGACTCGAAAAAAGATTCGTTCGTTTTGATGAACGAGACTCAAAGGTCCGAGTCGGTAAAATGATCCGAACTTCCCATCACTACTATTCACATAAACTCCACCCACTCCAGCAGTTTTTCACAGGAACTAAATATTGCACAACTCCGGTGTGGGATTTTCTGGCGCTGCAGATCAGATATGTTCTCCATGACAGATCCCACTTTAAAGGTTCAATGTATTTACTTCCTTATTTTGATCGGATTTAGCCTACTGATTTTCCAAGAACATTTCGTGTTTCACTCGTATAAACGCGACCTACTGAGCTGAAGTCCGTGACACATATTACAAAATTATGTTTAGGATCGTCGCTGTCTCCCCGCGGTTTAGAAACTGATTGGACAAACTGATCGAACGCTTTGAGACTCAACGGAACGGTTTGACAACTACAATGGACAACTTTTACTGATCTTGTACAGAAATATGAAGACGTTTGTTTTATTTTTTGTTACGTTACTCGTGGATGGTGAGTAGATTTAAATGGGTTTTCGAGATATAATAATCTAAAAATTATTTGTATATATAATATTCATATATTCAATTTCTGAAGTAATGTTTTTATCTGTTTTATGGAGCTTAAAGGTGCCATAGAATGCAAAAATCACTTCTATAAGGTGTTTGAGGCGGAGGCGGCCGTCGCCATCTTGGCAGCGCGTCACCGCGCGTCACTCCCGGATAATCGAAAATGGGCAAAGAGGCGGGACGTGGGTGGCGCTGAGGTGCTCAAAGTGTTCACTGCACAGACGAGAAGCCTTTTTAGGAGTCCAATTCTGTCATTTCACGTTGAGCATCCACTGGTCTAGTCTGAGAGCGTCTGGATCACCTAGAGGAAAACTTTACACAGACAAATAGATAGTTACCTTTTTCACAGACTACTTTGCACAGTCCTCATTCTGTTCGGGACATTTTAAAACACTTAATTTGGCTTAATGCATTAAGACAGTGTTTTTCAAAGACCAAACTCAGAAAACACGTTATTAACAAATCATACTTATGTACAGACAAGCAGATGAGTCCAGGATAAGAACGCAACGCGCGTTTAGCGTTTTCCTCCCATAGAAAACCGTTATAAGGAAAACGCTTACATGGCTTAATGCATTAAAACAGTGCTTGTCTGTACATAGTATGATTTATTAATCATGTTCTCACTGAGTTTCGTCTTTTAAAAACAGTTTTAATCGGTTTTAATTCATTAAGCCACGTTAAGAGTCTTTAACGTTTCTTATAGCCTAACGGTTTTCTATGGGAGGAAAACGCTTAACGAGTAACGTTAATTACAGGCCTAACGTTACAGCTAAATCATAGTCTGTCGGATTCTGGAGTGTAGCAGAGTTTTGAATAAAATTATAAAGAATAAATAAATTAATAAATAAAATTACATTACAATATCACTTACCGGAAAAAATGGATCCCAGACTTGGACGGTCTGTTAGTACAATTAACCGCACAACAAGACATTTTATTTGATAATTTTAAGAAATAATCACGAAAATAACCCATAGACTGAATAAAACAAAAGCAGAAACATGGCAGAGATGCCAAGTTCAGCGGCTGATAGAGACAGCAATGTCAATCCTCCTGTCACTCAAGTGGTCACGCCCTTAATTATGCAGAATTTTAAGGCTTAATATAATTTAAA
>NW_015547667.1:677082-677397 GCF_001515605.1 Sinocyclocheilus anshuiensis | reverse complement strand
ATCCATAGACTGTATAAAAACATGGACATAGTGTCCGTGACGTCACCCGTAGAGTTCCGAAGAGCCTTTTTGAATCCCAAAGTGGGCGGAGCGGGCCGTCGCCATCTTTGCAGCGCGTCACTCCCGGATAATTGAAAATGGGCAAAGAGGTGGGAGCAGGTTGCTGAAACCACATCCACCTGTCACTCAAGTGACCACGCCCTTAATTATGCAGAATTGTAAGGCTTAATATAATTTAAAGGTATGAGTTATAAAAAAATTCACCCCCCTCACAGTTGTCATGAAGGGCAAAATTAGCTATATAGACCAAAATAA
>NW_015547667.1:663838-677050 GCF_001515605.1 Sinocyclocheilus anshuiensis | reverse complement strand
CAGCGGTCCGCCATTACTGTTTTCTTGCTGTTGCTGCTGGAGGTACAATGTCAGCGCCAAAGAGCCATTAAAAGTGTCGTGTGTAGGGATGCACCAACGAACATAGGAGTCTACATAGACCGCTGAGGACACGGTGGTTACATTTCATTTTCGAAGGAAATGTTCCGGAAAAAAACGGAAAAGTCCTATATGTTTGTGCTAATCATTTTACGCCGGACTGCCTCACAAACGAGGGTAAGTTCAGCGCTGTTGTGCAAAGTTTGCTTCTGAAAGAGGGATCGATACCAACGCTTTGTGTGCAAACGTCCAGACTCCAGACAAAGTAAGCATCACGCGTCATATTTTGTTTTCCAAAAGAGCTTCTTGGCTCTCTGTAAGGCTAATGTTGCTAAAGCTACCATTGTCTCTGCCTGTTTTCACTAATGCTGCCTTCACGTGCTACCAGAACGTAAATAGGAATGTGGTAGTTAAACATTGCATTTGGAAGCAATGTGAGGTCAGTAACACGGTCACCACCAGTTAAACCGTAACACCGGTATGCTGGAGCATGACCTCTTGAAGCTCAGCACTCTTCTGAAAAGGGAGGCGGGAGCACCAGCTCATTTTCATTTAAAGGGGACAAACACAAAAAACAGCACGTTTTGGCTCATGCCCTAAAAGTGGCAATTTCAACAAGCTATAAAAAATTATCTGTGGGGTATTTTGAGATAAAACTTCACATACACACTCTGGGGACATCAGAGAATTTAAAATATTGTATCAATGCATTCTATGGCACCTTTAAATAAAAAAAAAATGCTTGTGCTGATGTTTGTCTGTCCAATATTCACTAACTCAATATTCAGTTATCTTAACTGCAACTCACTTTTTCTTATGGCCACTTTTCATTTTGTTGTTCCTGTTTTCACAAAATACCCTGAGGGACTTGAAATGTGGCCTGAACCCGTGAAGATTTGATATCCACACACCACTCTTCTCCATACTATAAGGCTGAATAGAGAAGAAATGACAAAAGCACCATACATTTAGTCAATATTAATCCTTAAACAAGACTCAGGGTTCTCAGTTGAATTTGTTCAGCTTAAATCTCTAAAACGGTCTCTCTTCTGCAGGTGTGTTTGGTTATACGGATGAAATGAAGTCCGTGTCAGTGATGGAGGGAGATTCTGTCACTTTATATACTGATCTTACTGAAATACAGAAAGCTGATCTGATACTGTGGACGTTTGGATCTGAAAGCACACGTATAGCTCAGATCAACAGATTGGTTAATAAGATCTCTATATATGATGATGTTCTTGATGGGAGATTCAGAGACAGACTGAAGCTGAACAAACAGACTGGATCTCTGACCATCACAAACACCACAACTGAACATGCTGGACCCTATGGATTTTTGCAGATCATTGGTGGAAAAGAGGTCACACCCAAAAAATTCAGTATTATTGTTTCTGGTGAGTCATTTTCTAGTTGCATGCCAATTTGATTTCATTGCAGTATTGAACATAACAGTCAAAGTAACTTTTCCTCTGAACCCATTCTTCAGTTATTCTAGAAGCCTCTTGGATACAAAGGCAAGCTGAATGTACGATTTATGTTGTAAAGGGTGAAATGTGACATGCATCACAGCCTATGTCATTTGTGGAGACCAGAAAGACAGACATAATGTTCAATGTTGTGAACATATCCAACTGCATCAGGGTGTTTTAGTGTGACATTAAAATGTATTATATTCTCTCATGTTTTCCAGTGCATCTGCCTGTTCCTGTCATCAGCAGAAACTCTTCTCAGTGTTCTTCACCATCAGGATCATCAGTGTCCAGATGTGTGCTGCTGTGTTCAGTGGTGAATGTGGGTCATGTGACTCTCTCCTGGTACAAAGGAAACAGTTTATTGTCCAGCATCAGTGTGTCTGATCTCAGCATCAGTCTCTCTCTACCTCTGGAGGTGGAATATCAGGATAAAAACAGCTACAGCTGTGTGCTCAACAATCCCATCAGCAACCAGACTCAACATCTGGACATCACTCAACTCTGTCAACCATGTTCAGGTACAGCAGCACTGATATGTTCATGTACAGTACGTTAACAACAATCTTAGTGATTTATTTAGTGTAATGATACTGTCTCTTTCCTACAGCACCAGGTTTGTCCGCAAGTCATATAGCGCTGGTTTGCTTTAGTGCTCTGGCTGTGGCTGCAGTTTTGTGTGGTATTTTCTATTACTATCACCACAGGAGGTCTAAACAAGCAGGTCATCAGAGCTAAATTTGACACCAAAAAAAAAAGCTATATTGTACAAGATCTTTGTAAGAAAGATTTAATTTCTACTTCATTTTTTAAAATAAGTGATTATTTTTTACAGGCCAACCTGATGGAGAAGAAAATATTAGGCTAACTAATGGTGAGAGACTGACTCTTGTGTTTATATGTTTAATGTGGCTTTATTCTGTCCACTGAGGCAACAACTTTACAAAGAACTTTAACCATAAAGTTATGACAAAGGGCTTCATGTGTTTATTGTTAAGGTGTAGTTATTGGAAACGCTGGGGACGCTAATCGGCTGAACATTGGTAAGATACTGAATCTCTGCATGTTTGTGTTCATATAAATCCACATGCAAGACATTATTATTGGTGTTTGTTTTCAGCAGATGGAGAAACACCTGATCAGGAGAGACATTCACAAAACAGTAAGTTACTGTACAACTAGTCAATTTTAAGGTTCCCAACTGACTTTATTTGGCTGATTCCATTACAAAGAACATTGCATTTACAACAATTTATCCTAAGCAGGGAGTAACATGAGAAATAGTCAATGCAATCAGATGCCTTAAAGACCTTTAAAAAGTTGTGGAAAGTCTGTGGCAGGGGCGTTTCCTCCGAGGAGGCAAGGGAGGCCGTGTCTCCTCAAAAAATTGGATGAGAAAATAATCGATGTTACAAACATAAATCGCAAATATTACTAAATATGGCATTAAAAGTATAAAAATAACTTGTTTTTATAAAGTAACGCTGTCAAACAGCGACACCCGCAGGTAAAGTTACAGCGGCGGCTTGCCTCCCTTCAGTCCATAGACTTTCTACAGAGACTCAAGTGCCATGACTTTTCTGGAGGCTCTTTGAGATGAATGGGGGAAAGTCACGTGAGAGGAGGCAATGCCTCCATCGCGCTATAATTGGATATTATCGGTTATGATTGGATGTGATTGGTTCATGCAGTAAATTCCACCTCTTGTTTTCGTGCGAGCTCTCGGTCTGAATGAAGAAAAGGATGGCGTTATTGACTAATTATAAAGTAAGTAAACAACCTTCCGCTTAGGTACCACTACTTTGTGTCACGTCAAAATAAAACTAAAAATGGTCTGAAAACGTGATGACTGCATCAGTTTTCAGTGAGCATTCAGTGTGATGAAATGAAAGATATATCTTCGTGTCTGTGGCAGTGTTTACAGGGCTTTTATGACACTGACCCGAAATAAGTTGACTATTAAAAAGAACAGCTGAACATTGGTTCACAAATAAAAAATATTGGTAACATTTCACAATAAGGTGTCATTTAATGTGTTAACTAACATGAACAAACAATAAACATTTAGTACAGTTTTATTCATCTTTGTTTACATTAGTTAATACAAATACAGTTGTTCCGGTTAGTTCACAGTGCATAAACTAATGTTAACAAACACAACTTTTGATTTTAATAATGCATTAGTAAATGTTGAAATTAATATTAACTAAGATTAATAAATGCTGTTGAAGTAGGCTATTGTTTATTCTTAGTTCATGTTAACTAAAGTAGTTAACTAATGTTAACTAATGAAACCTTATTGTAAACTGTTTCCAAAATATTGTTCAAATTGTTACTGCCTTTAGTTATTATTTTGGAATAAATATAAAAATGCATAAAAACATTATGAAATGTATAATAGTATTAAAAATATTAAATAAAATACAAAATAGAATTATATTTGTTCTCTTTTATACACAAAAATGTAACATGCAAAATTTATAGAACCTTGTAATCAGAAGTTTAATTGTACTTACTTTTGTATGTTTCTAAGATATAAGCTCGTGATTTTTGACCTACATCTTCAATCAAATTTAGTTTATCAAATTTAGTGGCAATGACTGAAATTAGGAAAATAAGTACAATTGATTGCTGAAACAACATGTGGACAGTTGGAAGCCAAGTGAGGTTTGTTCAACAAGAATCAACCTGATAAATTTGATCCCTATCTTCTTTCAGATACTTTTGTGGAGAAAGATGAAATTAAGTCAGTGTCAGCAATGGTGGGAGAAACTGTCACGCTACACACTGATGTCACCGAAATACAGGAAAATGAGCTGATACGTTGGAAGTTTGCCGATTCCAAAGTATACAAACTCGCTGAATTTTTTGTCATAGCTAAATGGGATAAAACAAACAATGAGGAATACCTACATGATGACAAAAAATTCAAAGACAGGTTGCATCTGGACCACAATACTGGATCTCTGATCATCACAAACGTCACACCTAAACACTATGGACATTACAAACTGCACATCACCAGTGAGGGACGGAAGATCTCAAAGACGTTCAATCTTGTTGCTCATGTGAGTATGTCAAGTCTTTCACATCCTTCTTCATGTAAATCACACCATATATACATCACTGCATCCCAAATTAATCAGAGAACATCAAACTCTTTCTTTGTTTTTAACCTTTGCTTTTTTTTTTCTTTTTTTTTAAGGTCCCAAAGAAAAGACAGAGTACAATCCTGAGGAGAGAAACTTGCCCTTGATAACAGAATGGGAGTGTATATATAATCCACATTTAAGTTCAATTGCCAAAACAATGGAACATAGTTCTACTTTTTTTATACAGCCATCTAAAATCCCAAATATACTTTAGGTCCCAAAGAAAAGACAGAGTACAATCCTGAGGAGAGAAACTTGCCCTTGATAACAGAATGGGAGTGTATATATAATCCACATTTAAGTTCAGTTGCCAAAACAATGGAACATAGTTCTACTTTTTTTATACAGCCATCTAAAATCCCAAATATACTTTGTGTGTGCAGTTTAAGCTGACATAAAACAGTAGTTTGTCACACTACACCTATCTGACAGGAGACAGTGGCTAATTACTGTAAACACAAGAGTAAACCGCTAAACCATTGTCACACTGTATGCAAGCTCTGAAAAAAATCCATTTGTATTATATTTTATTCTTTCCCCTTATAATTTTTCATGCATTCACAAGGTGTCCTGGAAGAACAACAAAACTATTTCGTTTTTTCACTATTTAATTTTAGTGTCTTTGCAATTTATATAGGCCTATTGTAAAAAAAAAAAAAATGAATATAGATAAATATATTTTATTTATTATTTGTACAGCATTTTAAATTGTATTATTATGCAACAAATATATTTTTTAAAGTATATAAAGCTATCAAAAAAAAATGTATTGCACCGATATTTTTGTAGCTTTGACTGAGACAGATGAACTGAAGACAGTGTCAGCAATGGTGGGAGATTTTGTTTGTGAAAGAAACTGCTGTTTGAACATCTTCTTGTGGGCAAACTAAATGTTGTGCTGTTTTAAACCGTGAATGAGAGACTGCAATTTTGATTGAAATTCAATTTCAGCCTCATTAAGAACAAAACATTTTATACAACTTTTTTTAATAATAATAAAAGACCTGTCTTATGTTATTGTGTTGTGTCTATCAAACGCAATGAAAGAGCCTAGTTCTATGCATAGAATGATAAAACTTCTGGTATTCTTTTTATCCTGTCACATCTTAATCATTGTCTTGGTAACTCAACACAGGAACTCACTCTCTCTAATGCATATATATATATATATATATATAGTGTATGAGTGTGTACAATTGTAAACATTATCACTTCCAATTCCACAAAATGTAACCTTGAACTCTGACCTGTTGGCAGCGCTTACAGTTCCTATTCCTACACCCATTCACTGTTGACAGTTGTAAGTGTGGGACTTTTCCGGATTTGCTATTTTCTCCATGACAGATCCCATATTGGGAAGTTCCAATTGAACGTTTGCTTATTTTGACCGGATTTACCGTTTTCCTAGCATTTAAATCAAGACGTTTTTAGAGTTTCACTCGTATAATTCTTACCTATTCATCTGAAGTCGGTTGAATATGATAGAAATTGCATGTAAAAGTTAAATTATGTTAATAGCCGTCGCTGTTACCTTGTGGTTTGAGCCCGGTCTCATGAAAATGCATATAAATAGTACGCCAAATAAAAACGAAAACTCGTGGTATTGATACGCAAAAATTTATTTTGGCGTGCATACAATACGCAGTTTTCGCGTGCATATGATACGAAATTTGTTGGCGTGCATATGATACGCAGTTTTCGCGTGCATATGATACGAAATTTGTTGGCGTGCATATGATACGCAGTTTTCGCGTGCATATGATACGAAATTTGTTGGCGTGCATATGATACGCAGTTTTCGCGTGCATATGATACGAAATTTGTTGGCGTGCATATGATACGCAGTTTTCGCGTGCATATGATACGAAATTTGTTGGCGTGCATATGATACGCAGTTTTCGTGTGCATATGATACGAAATTTGTTGGCGTGCATATGATACGCATCTACCCCACAACCCTAAACCTACCCATCACGTAGCATATACACGCCAAAGTCCATTTTTGCGTATCAATACCATGAGTTTTCGTTTTTATTTGGCGTACTATTTATACGCACTTTCATGAGATCGGGTTGGAGTGGTTTAGAGCGTTTAGAAACTGTTCTGAGTGGACGAACTGATTGAGACTTTGAGCTTTGAGACTCAACGGAACAGTTTAATAACGACAAATGACAACTTTTACTAATCATTCACTCGCATATGGAATAGGGAGATGTTTGTTTTGCTCTTCGTTCCATTACTCGCGAATGGTGAGTAGATTTAAATGGCTTTCCAGACTTTCACTTTACAAACTCAACTATCTAAACAAAATGATTTTAATATGAAGGAACGCTGATAGCTCTTTTATTGGCATTTTCAATTCCTGAATGAAAATTTTAATCTGTGGAGCAAGTGAAAAGAGTTTGTGTTGATGTTTGTCCTTCAGTATTCACTACTGCATTATAACATTACTCAGTATTCCGTGATCTTACCCCTGGCCTCCTTTCATTTAGTTGTTCCTGGATTCACAACAATATCCTGTGGAAGTTTGTCCATACAAAACGGCTGAATAGAGAAGAAGGCTGCAAGAAGAAATGACAAAAGCATCATAAATTATGACAGTAGCCTATTAACCCTTAGACAAGACAATGATTTGTTCAGCTTAAATCTCTAAAACGGTCTCTCTTCTGCAGGTGTGTTTGGTTATACGGATGAAGTGAAGTCCGTGTCAGTGATGGAGGGAGATTCTGTCACTTTATATACTGATCTTACTGAAATACAGAAAGCTGATCTGATACTGTGGACGTTTGGATCTGACAACACTCGAATAGTTCAAATCAAACAGTCTCTCTTCTGCAGGTGTGTTTGGTTATACGGATGAAGTGAAGTCCGTGTCAGTGATGGAGGGAGATTCTGTCACTTTATATACTGATCTTACTGAAATACAGAAAGCTGATCTGATACTGTGGACGTTTGGATCTGACAACACTCGAATAGTTCAAATCAACAGAATGGCCAATAAGATCTCATTATATGATGATGTTCTTGATGGGAGATTCAGAGACAGACTGAAGGTGGATCATCAAACTGGATCTCTGACCATCACAAACACCAGAACTCAACATACTGGAGTTTACAGATTTTTACAGATTATTGATGGAAAAAAGGTCCTGCCCAAGAAATGCAGTATTATTGTTTCTGGTGGGTAGTTTTAGATGCATTATAAGATTGATTTTATTGCATCACATTATGTATCCATTATAGACTTTATTCTCTCATGTTTTCAGCTCATCTGCCTGTTCCTGTCATCAGCTTAATACATTTGCTTTGCATGTTTGTAAATAGACGCTCAGTCTGAATCAATTATATTCATTTATACATGGCCATATAGGCCTTGCAGAAGAATATGGTGAATTGCTGCTTACTCAATGTGCAGACTTCATGTCTTGGTAGATGAAACATAGAATATTTTATTTCAAGTTTAATTCTGCCTCTCTATTCTAGTCAACGGGAAATGGAGCATGTTCGGAGTTATTTACTTGTGGAGCATCCCATACTTGTACAAATGAGTGACAGGCATCTCTGTGTTAATAAAATTATATCTTGTAAACAGAGTATCTGACACTGCTTTGGATTCTATCTGTCAGATCATATATCATGCACCCTGCTGGCTGCCTCAGTCAATCACATCAAATTACAGCTTTTACATTGGGTTCAATGTAATTTGTTTAGGTCGTTGATTCCATTATGAGATTTTTGATGGGTTTCAAATGTAATCTCATAGATTTTATATGGGAAAGAGTTTAACACAATTATACAATGAAAAAGTTCCAAGTACAGGTTTCACATGTGATTTTAACGTAAATTTCCCATGTGCAAAATTAGTGGAGTCATATCAACCTCATGTGGACATTAGGTGGAATTGCAGTGCTATTTTCTCAACTTTAAAATGAAGACATTATATATATATATATATGCAGAAATGATAGCTATTCATCTACATCAATTTCTTGTGTTCCTGACAAAAAAAAAGGTATTTTTCATGAATGTCAGGCCACAACATTGTCTCATTTTTATTGGGAGGTCTACATGTTGGCACGTTTGTTTGAAATGTTGTAATATTATACATGTCATTAAATCTAGGGTAGGCATGTTCTGCACTTAGTGTCATCTAGCAGAAAAACAAAAAATAACAGCATGTTTCAAACAACCTTTGCAAACATCCTTTTTCGTGTGTCATGCCTCCCCCAAATATCACAAACGCAGCACTTACAGGTCTATAGAAGTGAAGGCATGTCCCAACAGGTAAAGCAGGGTTATTTCAAAAAAGGTCCAACATATTAGGATTACCTGTTTAGAAGAATTGAGATTCGTCATATCGATTGAGACCCTAACATCCCATCAAATTCCTCCATTATGTATAAACACCGCCAGTGTTTACCCACGTTTTACCCCGTTTTCTGTCTCTGTGTATTTTGGCTTGCACTTCTGTAACAGAATCTGAATTCGTTTTTTCACACCGGCTAAACCAGGGGTGCCCAAACTTGGTCCTGGAGGGCCGGTGTCCTGCAGAGTTTAGCTCCAACTTGCCTCAACACACCTGTCGGGAAGTTTCTAGCATGCCTAGTAAGAGCCTAATTAGCTGGTTCAGGTGTGTTTGATTAGGGTTGGAGCTAAACTCTGCAGGACACCGGCCCTCCAGGACCGAGTTTGGGCACCCCTGGGCTAAACACACTCTGGCTCAGCCTTCTAGGCCAGTGGTTCCCAACCCTGGCCCTGGAGGCACCCCAACACTGCACATTTTGCATGTCTCCTTTCTCTGCCGCACCAGTTTCAGGTCTTGGAGTCTCCTACTAATGAGCTGATGACCTGAATCAGGTGTGTTTGATTAAGGAGACATGCAAAACGTGCAGTGTTGGGGTGCCTCAAGGACCAGGGTTGGGAACCACTGTTCTAGGCTATAGCCACGCACCAGACTCTCGCATGGAGGTATGCAAATACAGGCAGGTAGGACATCCTATCAATGCATTTCATTGACTCACCCTCAATTTGTTCTAACCATGTATGAGTTTCTTCTGTTGAACAGAAAAGAAGATATTTTAAGGAATGTTGGTAACTAAATCAACATCTAATCACACACACACACAAAACATACAGTATGAGCTTTATTGGGGGATATTTACGCCTACTTCTGTATTTAAATAAAGTGCAGCCCAACTTGAGAAGAACTTACTGCTAGTAATAGTAAGGTACAGTTTAACTAGCGTTGCACCGGAATTTTGGCAACTGAACATTTTCGGCCGAAACAACAACAACAAAAAATTAATTAATAAAAAACAAATAAAAAAGTCTTCTACTTTACTTTATTATTACTTTAATAAGAATAAATGTCATGAAAACAAGTTTTTAGTATAGCCACCTTTTAAATGTTTATATTTTAACAATGAATTGAAGAAACATAATTATATCATTAAAAGTTGATAGAAAAGTTCATATCGTCTTATTTGCGATTTAAATGTTTGTATACCACTTTTTTTTTTTTTTTTGAGAGTTGATTATTTATTAATTTGATTTATTACTCTTTTTCAAACTATTTTTGGTTTCGGGTTTCTAAATGAAAACTTTCAGTTTCTGTGTTTCAGTAAAAAAAAAAAAAAAGTATTCCGCTGCATCACTAAATTGAACTTGTTTGGACTAATGTTGTTCTGTGGGAGGAAAACAAAAAGAATCATTAAACCTCTTTCTTCAGATATTTTGAAATTCTTCACGATGACTTTTCCTGCTATTTTCTGAAAAACCTACGCATTTTCTTTTTAAACAGCTCCTAGGCTGTTGGCTTTTGATATGCATTAACTGGAGACCCTCATGACAAACGTTGCCAGAAGAATTTAGTTTTGTCAAACAGTTTCTAAAGCATAAGCTACCCAGATAGCAAGAACGTTTGGGCCAAATGTGGCTGATAGCTGTCACATTTATGTTCTGTATTGTAATTCTGTTATTAAAATTCTACTATAAACATTTTAAAAATGAGTGTGAATCCATTTTTGTGTTTAAGATTTACTGTGTAACGGGTATTTTAAATAAAAAAATATAGGTGTGGTGTAAATATGGTTAAATAATGGCATTTGGTTTGTCAGCCACATGTGGGCCACATAAGGGCCATCAGCCCTTTACAGAACACAGCCATGTGAGAATATCATATAAGGTCCATATATCAGCCACATCTGTTTTTATTATCTGGCTCACTCTGGGTTGGGTTATGGCACTGTTTAGGTTCAGTTCTGGCTAAAAAGATGTGGACCAGTTTTGGGCCGGCGAACACAAACTAATCTGGGCCACACTTTAGCTGTTGATATGGGCCAGATCCGCGCCAGAGGAAATTTGCTGACTGGGTAGTGATTGTTATTGGCCTATATGATGAGTATTTGACTTATCTTCAAATCGCAAAGACCAAACTATAACTGCAGTCTCAGCAACTATTCACTGGCAATGACTGAAATTAAGATGAAACTTATTGTGAAGAGTAGGAAGTCTGAAGGTTTGCTGGACAAGATCTCAGGTACATATACATGTTTGAAAGATGAAATTAAGTCAGTGTTAGTGATGGAAGGAATATCTGTCACTCTACACACTGATGTTACTACAATACAGGAAAATGAGCTGATACGGAAGCTGAGCTGATTCCAAAGAATGCAATTACGCTATGGATAAAATGGGATAAAAGCAATGATGAGGAATACCTGTGTGATGAATAAAGATTCAAAGACAGTTTAAAACTGGACCACAATACTGGATCTCTGACCATCAGAAACATCTCACCTGAACACTATGGATATAATAAACTAGATCATCAGTGAGTAGGTCGAGTCTTTTAAAATCATAATTGTCTTACTAAAGACTGTAACTGGTAAACTATTATTAATAGCAAGTTAATGTGACGGATCATCAGAAGCAGCCATCTTTTCACATGATAATTAATTATTATATTACTGGGAAAATCAATTCAAACATTTTTCCTGTTTTTACCTTCTGTGCTGCTTTGTTTTCTAACAGGTTCAAATTAAAAGATTTGAAATAACCCTAACCTTACTCCATAGGAGACAAACTTGCCCCTAAATACAAGACAGGGCCATAAACACTGGAATATATCCACATAAAAAACAAGACAGAAATAGATATAGGCTATTTTACAACCATCTAAAATGCTAAATGACAAAATACCCTAATAACAAAAGTAAAGTTGAGTGTGCAGCACAAGCTGACTTAAAACAGTGTTTTGACACACTACACCTCCTTGTATCGGTGTCCTCTTTGTTCTCCATTTTTCTCCCCTGCAAACTCAAGGTGCTCATTTGGCTTTTCACTATAGACCAATTTAGAGTAGACGTCACAGTTACGTCACTTGCAGCTGCGCAAAATTTAGCAACTTTTTCTTCCAAAAGCACCTAGCAACAACTTTTGATAAGTGGCTCAAACAATAAAAAGGCACACATTTTCCATCTAAATTTCACAAAAAGAGGAAACCAAAGATGCCTAGCAGTACACACATCACGTGAATTAAGTTACTGCTATTTGCAATTGTTCAATTTGATAATAATAATAATAATTTAATAATTGTTGATTTATGATACACCTCGTTAGCAGCTTGTACCTGTGATTGTTGATCAGTTAGTACACTGTAAGAAAAATATCTAGAAAAATGGAAAAGGTAGGCCCTACTAGTAATTTTCCAGGACATTATCCGTTATCCATCATCCGTTGTAACCCGAAACACAAAATACAATGCGTAATTTAAAATGCAGGTAAAAACCTGTGAATTCTTTTCTTAGAGTGTAGCATACTGACTACTAATACACTGCTTAAAACTATAATTGTTCAGAATGTGTAGTTTTACTAGTTTACTAGCTAATAAAAAAAAAAACGTGTAATCTTTCAGAAATTTGTAAGTGTTCAATAATTCAGTGTTGTATATAAAAAGTTATTTATATTTTAACATTATATTATGCATTTATATTATTTTATGAACAAATCTAAATTAACATTAAAAAAAAATTTTTTAATGTAGTGACACAATTTTGCGTTACATCACAACGTCATTTAGCAACTTTTAGCAACAAATCGAACTTCCTTTAGCAACTTCCCCTGAAAATTAGTTGGCAACACTGCTCCAGAGAGCATCTGAGCCAGAGCTTCACAATCGGCTGCAGTCAATGAGCATCCACACAAGCTGAACAAGATGATGACATACAGTACTTCAGCAAGCACCAAGAATGATCATCCAGGAATACACTTTTATAAGTACTGTGAATTCGGACATACTGTTTTTCACCTACTATATTGTAGGAAAGTATAACATTTTTACATAACATTTATTTATTTTATCTCACAATTCTGACTTTTTTTTCTCGCAAATGCAAGTTTATATCTGCTAATTCGGACCTTATAACTCGACTTAACTCAAAAATTGTGAGTTTGTCAAATCTGAGGGAAAAAAGCCAGAAGAGCCGAGGGGAAAAGAGAGAATGACGAGTTGTTTTTCCTTATTAGAATTG
>NW_015547667.1:644252-663680 GCF_001515605.1 Sinocyclocheilus anshuiensis | reverse complement strand
CTGGTCCTTTTGCTGGTTTAAACTGGTCCTTTGCTGGTTTATGCTGGTACTTTGCTAGTTTATGCTGGTCCTTTGCCAGCACATGACCAGCATAAACCAGCAAAGGACCAGCATCCAAAACATACCTAACCAGCATATGCTGTTTTTTTCAACTGGGATAATTGGTCTATAGGCTATATAATAAACAAACAGCAGGATATTTCGTTTTCCAAAGAAAAAGTGAATCTGGGGTAAGAAAATACATTACCAGATGATTATAACTTGCTGCTGAAAATCAAATCAACTGTAATCGTTTAATATTTTCAGGCTTTTTATATCTGTATGTATAAAATATTTTTAAATAAATATAAAACATTTTGTACAGATTTGTAAGTTGTATTTTATTTTCATGCTACTTAAGCTAGATTTAATATATTTGTTTGGACCTTCTTCCATGCAAAGAGCACACATTTTTAAAGAAATATGTGCTGGTTGTTTGTATGATTATGTGCTGAACTGAAAATCTAATTGAATTGTCCTTTTAAAAATACAATTCATGTAGGCCAGGTTCCTCAAATCTTGCCCTGGAGGGCCAATGCGCTGCAGAGTTTAGCTCCAACCCTGATCAAACTCACCTACCTGTGATTTTCTAATGATCCTGAAGACATTGATTAGCATGCTCGGGTGTGTTTGATTAGGGTTAGAGCTAAACTCTGCAGGAAAGTGGATCTCGTGGGCCAGATTTGAGGATCCCTGATGTAGGCTATAAATAAATTAATTAATAAAAAAAAAACTTTATAAGAAAATGAGCAATGGGCAATGGAAAGAAACAGATCAGCTTCTTTCAGCTTTTAGAAAACATTGTCCTTTAAACATGGCTAACTTCAGAAACTGTTTACTGAGAAGATGAAAACAATTCAACTTGCAACAAGTCTCACATTTATGACGGCGGGGTCACATTCTGAAAAGTTATTATATATACATTTTGCAAATTTTGAACACAGAAAAAGTTACATAGTGCTGCTTTAATTTAATACAAATAAGTTTGGTCGAGTATAGCCTACTAGGAAGCATGTTATTTAGGCTAGTTGATGTGTCGATCGATCATAAACGTTAGGCAGCACTGTATTGCCCCTCCTACCAACTCACGTTAGACTAGAGGCGGAGAAACAAAACAAAAGTAAGACAGGCGCGCATTTTGAATTTCTTGAGATAAGAAGCAGAGGAATGTTTTTTGACGGTTTATTCGGAGCATAACCCTTACATACAGTAGACTACAACATGTACCGACGGTAAGGCGGCTCTTTCCATTTAAACCGCACTATGCAGAGTTTAATACAGTCTAGACAATAACAGTCTATCATTATTAATTTTTAGTGTACAATGTACTCGTGAGATTTGGAAATTATGACACGTGTCAATATGTAACAACGTATGTTTAATACGCAATGTGGGATAGAATGACCCTCATTTTGTTTATTTATGCAATAGAAAATCCGCCATTTAACTCTGTCATTGGAAGTTAATAATCACATTTTAAAATGAAATAATTCAGAATTGTCATTGACAGGTGTGATTAAAACAACGACACTAGCGAACCCAGTTCATGTCAGTTCACATGTCTGGACCAATCACAGCCGTTTGGTGTAAAAAAAAAAAAAAAAAAACCGGCCAATCAAGTGTAGGAAAAAGTTATTTGAAATTTACTTCCATCTACTGTGGCTGTATGACAGGATAGCATTGAGGTTTTATTTATTTATTTTTTTTTTTATGATGGCAAAACATTTATTTCTTTATTTTGGACTTGACGTTACTGAGGATATTCTTTTTTTAAATGTTCCTTCATGGTTTTCAGGTTCCGTTTCATCTATCTGTTGGCACTGTTAATAGATACAGGTGAGCACAGAGCAAACATGATTTCATATTATAATACAATTTTTTTATTATAAATGATCAGCAAAACATTTCCAGCATGATTTGAGATGTTCCAAAGAGCATCTTGCAATTCAGTGGATGGAAATCTGACTGTTCGAAGAGTCACATGATCAGTGTCACACTTTATTTTTGCTACAGACCTAGACATTTAAAAAGTATTCAGGAGAAAAAAAGTGTGGTTTCAAGCTTTTGGACACCACTGTATAATATTAGTGAACGAATTAAGTTATGTGAAACTGAAGAAGTCCTGTTTTCTAGCCTCTCTGCATCAGGTAGTTGAAGGCACTGAAGGAAGCTCTGTCATCTTGAAGTGCAGTCACAGACGTATTGTGCTTGAAGAAAAACAGCTGACAGTCCACTGGAGACACAACGACACCAGGAATGTATTCGATATTATCCATGGAAATGTTTCTGTAAAGGAACAAGACCCAGCATACAAGAACAGAACAGAAGTTTTACTTAAGAAGGGTCATGTCTTTCTCAGACTCACCGATCTTCAGCTCTCTGATGGAGGAACGTATCTCTGCTTTGTCCCAGCTTTGGGAATTGATCACAGCACACAACTGGTGGTCAAAGGTGTGTTGTAAAATCTCCTAATGTTATGCATTTTAAGTTTCTGTGTGCTTGTAATCTAATCAGAGTAGTTCTAAATAGTCAAACATGTTCTACAGTGTTATATTTTTGCGTGCCAGACAGTGCACATATTTTGCTCACTGCATATTCATAGTTTTATGAGGATTTACTTCTAATTTTTATACTTGTGTGTGTATATATATATATATATATATATATATATTTTTGTTTTGTTTTTTTTGTTTGCTTTAACAGAACTACCATTACCCAAATATGCAGCAGTTCAAATAAGAAGCCATGGTACAGGAATAAGGCTGGGAAGGACTCTGCACCTCCTAATAGCTTTATCCGGATTGATTCTGCACTTTATTTGAACAGGACTTTCTGGACATTCTTATTGTCACTGGAGCACAGAGCAAACTAGACCACTGATTCACAGATATATATCTGATATAACATAACATACAGACTGGAGAGGCACTCATTTTTGGCCGTTTCTCAAAGGGAAGGCTGCATCCTCCGGAGGTTGCATTTGCAGGCTGAATACGTCATCAATTTCCTAAAGAGGAGAAAGAAAAGAAAATCGTGTCATCATTTTCAAACGTTTCCTCAGAGGAACCATTTTAGTGCAAAACATCCAGATATTTCAGTGATTTTACAGTAAAACCGCAGTGGACATGCTGCTCTTCTGCACTTCACACTCCAGGCCACTAGGTGGTAGCCTGGTTTATTTAATTTAACTGAGCATTACATTCGCGAGTCATAAGCATATTACAACAATTTACGCTTAACTAAGAATAATGGTCAAATTTATAACTGTTAATATTCTAAAATAAGAACTTCTTTATGACGTATGCAGCCTACAAATGCGACCTCCAGGGGATGCAGCCTTACGTTTGAGAAACGGCCTAAGTGTTGCTTGTTTGTAACTTAAAGGGGTCATATGATGCTTTTTTAAAGATCATTATTCTTATCTATGCACAATCAGCTTGTAACACTCCAAAGAGAAACGAAAACTTGAAATCGCATCATATGACCCCTTCAAATTAATTATACTACTGATCTTTTTCACACTACCCACAGCAACTGAACTTTGTATTAAAATGACGACTAAAAACACTTGTTTCATAAAACACGATTTATAAGAAATCTATAATGAATGAACAATTTTTGTGTTCATAAATTGATGTTCTGTCCTCATTCATTTAAAGGTGATATTTAAGATTATTGTAGAACAAGAAAAGCAATAATAGATGGTCAATGGTACCTCTGGAGCAAAAAGGAAGCCAGAAAGAATTATGGGTAAGAAACAGGAAAAGCACACAGGTTTGCGGCCAGTACAAACTGTATTGTAGGAAAATAATTAGTTTCATTTCTCCATTAAATGCAAAAAAACGATGTCACGGAGGACTCAAAAACAGCGATACTAGTAGGCACATACGGTCCTCGTGATGCAAAATGTAATTTACATCATAGACATCCAGCTGGCATTCGTTCCATACTTTTCATTCAACAGCATTCGTAACTCTTGACTTTAGTATTAAACACAATGGCTTGGCCACTAACTGTATTTAGTCCTACACAAACCTATTCTGAATAGACATCCACGCAGATCCAAAGTGTCATATCGTTTATCAAAATGGAAAAAAGAGAGTTCTGAGTTATTCTGGAAAATTGCATTCGGTTATGGCATTCTGGTCCGAGAGGAAAGTGGCTAGTGCTGGATCCATCCTCCTACAGTCAAAACTTGTCCATTGAGTTCTTGTACAGGAATTGATAGAGGATCTACAGCTTAAAAGTAAATTTAAGATGAACGAAGCCTTGGTTGTACAAATAACTCCATCCACAAAACACCATCAAGGTATCACTCCTCATGGTTGAATTAGTTTTTTCCTGTTCGTTGAAGACACAAAAGGTGCAAGACTGTTTTCTTGAAAAGTCCAAAAAAAAAAAATCAAGCATTGACGCATGTCAATGCCTATATGCAACACAAATCTGAGTCTTAAAAAAAGTCTCTTTAAAAATCCAATATATTATTAGTATGGAAAAGTGCTAGGTGAGACAATTCTCTTTATCAGTCACTACGACCGGGGCAAGCAGTCAGCACCCATGACAACAACCAATCGAATTGTTCTTTCGAGAGCAGGCAGCTTTGCACGTCAAATCTCGTCCTTTACGAAAGCAATGTCCGGGTCCGAGAAACGTCGGGAGGAGGTTTGGAGCTCCTGTGCGCTGGAGGTGTCTGAGGTTGTAGGTGAGGGCGGGAAGAGGAGCTCTGTTCCAGCGGTGATGTAGAGGGACTGGATGCTGTCTTTGCGGCGGCCGGGCTGCTCGCGCCGCTGGACGAGGGTGAGGGACTGGGCTTTGCGGGCAGGGAGGGACTGTACAGCCGGGTGGCACAAGACTCCTGGGGGCAGCTTGACCGTTTTGGGGATGATAGGGTGGCGACGCTGGAGCTGAAGCCTGGGAGAAGACAGTGAAGGAAGAGAGGGGCCGTCAGCCCATGTGCTGCCTCCATGGGCCAGGGTGACAGACTTAGGAAGGCAAGCTGGTTTGGATAATCTTGGCACTACGATTGTTTGTCCTACAATAGGGAAACAGAACCAATCAACCCCCGAAGCAGGAGAAAGCCCAAAGCTGAACCTAAGACATGCCACCAACAGTCATAAAAGAAAGACAACATGCAGTGTCTTATTCCATCACCGCAACCATGCACATAACAGACACGTGGGGTTAGATGAGATCACAACCTGCTACAGAGCGGATGGCACCGCCACCCTCTTTAAATGTGCCAGGAGCATCCCATCCAGACCTGCGCCACACACAACAAGGACAGGACCCACACATGGGTGACTACTGCAGAGGAAAAACAAAGGACTGGTCCAAAACAAAGGGAGTATGTACCTTAATACTGACCTTCCGTGTCCGAACAGACCGCTCGCTCGTCCAAAAGGCTCTCAGAGCTGACTGATGCCTCCGAGTCCAGGTTCTCCTGGTCAGAACCAGGCTGTTCTAGTTCAGGTAGCCTGCAGGCAAGGTCCTCTCTGGAACATAAACCATAAAAAGGCATTCAAGAGTGTGGTCCTGAGACTACTTGTGAGATTTCTTCTACATTTACATACTTTTCCTGCTTGATGGACTTGATCCGCTCCACCAGGCTTCGCTCAGCTTCTGTATCTGAATCCAGGGGCTCATTCTCAGGTACAGCACAAAGGTCGGAAGCTGGCTTCTCCCGAACCTAGACTCCAAACAGATACAAACTTCAACTCAAGAGGAGATCGACAGATTCAAGCTTTTTCCCGTGTTGCCTCAAAAAAGGAAACACAGAAAGGTTCTTCAGTGAAGGGACTACAGTACTAAACATTTTCATTGGACTCAAGTCTGCCCCCATGTGGTTAGTCTATGAAGTAAAAAGGGGGAAGTTGTAATTCTTCAAGTGTGGCACAACAATCCCTTGTGGAGTGAAAATGAGGAGTGCTAGAGATGTTTCAAAGGTGAGTCAAGTCTAGAGGAAGAGAAAAGGTCTACTGGGAAAGAATTTCAACCACTTGGATGGATGTTATATTTCATTGTGGAGTTTCCATGGCATGAGTTTCAAAGGTTTGTAGAAGTCAAAAACAAAGATTAACAGTCAAACCTGACTGCTTATCTTTCTGCATTATTCTGCATTATCACAGAATGCCCCTATTGTTTAATATTCAGCAATTTACTTTGCGTAGCTTTGAAATTCATGCCATTCACGGCAATGACCACCCAAAACCAGCACACATTTACACCGACATCCACCCGACACCCCTGTCTACAGGTCTAAATGTCTACAGATCTAAAATAACACTAACACATGCAGTGGATTGAGTTAGTATTAGTGAGGCATGACTTGTACACTGCATGCACACTGGATGCATGAACATGCCAAACTACTGGGGTTCACAATACCACAGGGACATACGTACCGCTACTTCTTTGTAAGGAGTGATAAATCTGAGAGGTAAATGCCAGCACTACAGAAACATAAAAACGAGAAGCAAAAAAGTGTTGCGAAAATTACTCTCTGTAGGTGCCTTGTGGAAGGTTGCGGACTGTTGGAAAAAGTGATTGTTCAGGAGGCAAAATATGGACATTTTTCACAGGCATCTGGAAACAAACCACTTTCAAATAATGATACAGCAATGCTAGAAGACTTTCTGCTAAAGGACAGGTAAGTCGAGGAAGGTCAAGTGTACCGTGTTTTGTCTTTTTAGCTTGAGCTGATTGACAGCCAGTGCCTCAGCGTATTCCAGCTGCTCGATCTCCTCCATTCTCTCATTGTATCTCCGGATTTGTTCGTTAAGTAGCATCTCCACACAACTGAGGAATGTAAAGGTTCAGTCTTGAGACTTCATTCACTTTAAAAGAGCTCTCTAACTTGCAGTGTGGACATGAAGTCCTTACGTGGTGGTTTTGGCGACGTCTTTCATGCTCATGAGCGGGTCGGCGCTGTCCGGACAGCGGAGAATGCAGGGAGCAAAAACGATGGCCAGAGAGTTTGGCGTCATCCGATTGCTCTTCTCCTCCTTCGCAACCCTGAAATGACACCAGATCGTTACGTTGACGGCTACATGGTTTTGCACGAACAGCGTTTGTTACGGACTGCATGTACTCATCTGTACCTGACAAGATGGAAAATGAGTCTCTCCAAGGTGTTGAAGTTGGCTGTTGGAAGCTGTTCCAAAACTTTGT
Organism: Sinocyclocheilus anshuiensis; assembly: GCF_001515605.1. Classification (NCBI taxonomy): domain Eukaryota; kingdom Metazoa; phylum Chordata; class Actinopteri; order Cypriniformes; family Cyprinidae; genus Sinocyclocheilus; species Sinocyclocheilus anshuiensis. The sequence goes on along the minus strand of NW_015547667.1, from coordinate 656,474 downwards.
AAATGGCTTGCAATTGCTCTTGCTTCTCAGGCAGTTCTATAAAAGACAACAAAAGAGTTACAGCATGTCTAAGGGCTACCAAAAGGACAGGAGAATGGCATTGTGGGGACCGACCTATTGCACGGAGGAAGTCGTTGTAGTGCGTGAAGGTCATGAGAGGTTCAGGCAACTCCCTTAGCCACTGTTTGACCAGGCCAGTGACGGCATGGATGGGGTAATCCTCAAGACAAACATTCTCTGGGCCTATACAAACATGCAGTCATTACACAAGGTTATTTAACAGTTATCAGAGTGGGCAGGTTAAGCTACAAAAAAGTCAGAGACAGAGAGGTTGTCTTCCCAATGTGCCATTGAGCTCTGGAAATATCCATGATGGCTCACCTGCTTCCAACAACTGGTGTAGCTCCTTCATGCGATTGGCTGAGCCGGACTTCCTGTAAATGCCCTCTGTGTACAGTCCGTTCATTTCCACGTGTTCCAGCATTATCTCCAGCACAATTGGCACAGGGGTCTTGTTGTTGACCAGGTGGCACACGCGCACACCGAAGTGTTGTGATCCAGGCTCATCATCACACTAGACCCACAGCACACAAAGATCGACAATTGAACAAGATTTCGAAATGACCGCTTCTCCAGAATGCTTAGAAGATTGGATTCTTACCTTCTTGGAGCAGAACATAGAGCAGCCTATGACGATTTTACAAATGCACTTCTTATGGCAAACCATTTTGCAATCTGAAACAAAAATGAATCATCATACAATGTTCTCAGCCTGAATGAAGGCAAATGAATAGGAGACGCATCAACTTACAACTGCACATGTAGGCCTTCTCCATACCCCAGATGTAGGAGGTGCACTGATCACAAGACTGCATGATGTTGACTTGGTAGTGTGTAAACACATGGTCCAATGGATTCTCCAACTAAATCCAGACAAAATGTGTACATTTCTTCACAATTCACAAGGCAGAGTCAGTATGAATGGATGGACTGTTGGACAGAGATACTTACGCTCTTATCCTTCTTTCTTCTCATCTTGCGACTTTTGGGTGGCTGAAACAGATTTTACCCAAGTTAAGTCAAAAGGATTACATGCATTCAAGTTATCAATAACAAATGCCATTTTCATCAGATAATTAAGTCTAGAGGGTAACAAGGCATGCATGAACTTTTACCTTGGCTGGTTCGGCCTCTTCTTTTTTGATCTCCGCTCTGATGAAGCCATCCAGAACTGACTGGAAGAGATTGACCACCAGTGGTACCTCACCTTTCTGCTTTTCTCCTGCTAGACTGATCACTTTTTTGTGGTAGCTATTCATCAAAGCCTTATACCCAATTTGTGGTTTCTGTTGGTGAAGAAGAAGAAATGAATAACATGAACTACAAGTTTCTTTTAATGCCCACAATGCAACTTGTTCATGAAATTCAAGTTGCATCACAGCTGGATAGGACACAGCTTATTTGGTCTATACAGAAGTTTTATACGGAGTGTTGCATTAAATCTACTCACAGAGAATGAGTACATCCCCTTGATGTTTTCTCTAAACTGCATAGTGGCAGTAATGAAGATGTGCTCTGTTCCTGAAAGCTGCTTTCCCCGTGAGCGTAGATCGTTCACCTACACCGCATAAGAGAAAGAATAAGTCTGAGAGAATGCAAAGCTTGTCAGAAATTGCATACATTATAGACACGATTTAACACGTCTAACAGGTTTTTTTGTAAAGTTGAATATCTTGTAGTCCTATCCATTCTTCACACCTGATTGCCCAGGAACTCATCAAGGTGGCGTAGCTCATTCGCATTGGTGATCACGCGGTTCAGTGATGAGTTACATTGTTCAGAAGCCCGAGTTGTTGAGTGACTGATCATGATGCTGGGTGTCCGAGCGGGTCGACTCGCATGAAGCTTTGAATTGTGCGAGTGTGATGGAGAAGTGGCTATCAAAAACAATAACAAAAAAACAATAAATGAAGGAAAAGTATTATAATCTAAAAGAACCACATGCTGTCTTTGCAGTATGTACCTTCTTTTTGATCCAAATAGGAAGCTAGGCTCAGGTCTCCATCTTCCGGGGTGTGAGCTTCTTTATGTGGACGCTTCTTCAGGATCTTTCTGAAAAACCCTGTTGTCCTATTGTAGAAAAATGCACCATTGCATAAAGTTAGTTGTGGCGAGTTTTGTATTTTATTATTAATATCCTAGCAAAACAGAAGCATAGCGTGCTGGGAGATCCCATTAGGCAAGGGATTTCACTGTCAAAACACACTGAGATTGCACACCTTCACACAGATTATGGAATTTCAGGAATCTCCCTTCTCTCATAGCAGATGCTTTGCATCTATATATGGGAGTCTGTAACCTATGCCAGGAGTCAGACGTAAGTGTAGGCACTGCTGATGTAAGCCAGGGGCCGTACTTTCCCATGAGTCCCAATTAGTCAGATTTCCTGTGTAACCACATTCTAGTACAGATAAGACTGTGCATTGGGGTTCAAAGTGTTGGATGAGTCAATAAGCTCTTTATTTTTGAGCTAGACAGTCTTGCAGATAAGGCCTGAAACATACTCTATGCAAATATGTGAAAGTAAGTTTTTAGCTATGCTCAATTTCATGTATTGTTGCATTATGAAATATGTCAAAAATGCAAGTCATAACACAACGCAAGTATGCATAACATTCTCAAGGGATCAATTTATTGGGATACAATCTATTTTTTCTGGGCTAAGCAACAGTTTGACTATAACATGAGGGAGTTAAACTGGTAACACCGGTAAGTTGGACAGTACCTCTCTGGGGTCAACGGCTGGAAAGGTGATGCATCTTGCAGGCTGTGAGTGTCATGAACTTTTTCCTTCAATGTGCTGGCCTTCGATCTATCAGGACCAACCTCAGTGCTGGAATGTGTCTACACCAAAATTTATGAACACAGCAAATGTTTTAGTTTTAAGCAGCACAAGTGTAGTGTACAGTAACGTAACCGTTTCTGCTGATTAGATAACAATGGCATAATGAGTAGCCTGTCAAACTGACAAGGAGAAAGTTCCTTCTTCCTGTGTAGATAGCACCTTAAATGAAGCTGAAGTGGGTCAATGCCTCCCTTTATTTATCCCAAACTGAGTAATTAAAAAGTACAATCATTATTTTCTTGAAAAAGAATCAAGAATGGTTGGAAAAACAGAAGAAATAAACCAGGAATTGTCTGCCATTGCATTTTGAGATTTCAGTTTGTTATCCCGTAAATCCAGTTTTAAAGGCCATTGAGCTTTCAGAATTCACAGTGAAGGAAGTTTTAGCCAATCAGAGCAAGCTCTAATGTGTTGGCATGACAATAGGTCAGTACAACACAGTATTTGAAATTCTGCAAGTGCGTCTGAAAACTGTGCATATTGGATAACAAACAGACTAAAGGCCTTCACTCTGCAGCAGTATAATTTCTTTTTCCTTAGCACAAGTTAAAGATATCTGCAATCCCTCCCAGGATTCCAAGCGGTTAATCCACCAGCAGCCCCCACACCACAGATCCCAGGACAGCATCTAATTTAAGGCTGCAATACACCACCTCGAATGGACTCATGGGGGGCAAAGGAAAAGTCCAGTACTCTGCATCCTCCATTTCAACACTTTTAATGGGCAAACATATACGTGCAAGTGCGAGCCGTGGCCTGCGTCTTTGACGAGGTTTGCCCTGAATCAGCCAGAGAAGCATGATCACTAAAACTCAAGCGACTGTTTAAATAACAGTCCTAAATTACCAAATGTAATGAGAACAGCAGATTGCATACCAATGGGAAGCGTGCAGTGGAACTTAACCAGTCAAACAAACTTCAAGGCACAAAAATTAATGTATTCCTTCATGTTTACCATTGTGTTAAGTTAAAATCAAGTCGTTACCTGTGATGTACCGCCCAAACCTATTTTGGACACATCGTCTAGTGACATAGAGATCCCACGATTCCTGGTAAAGTTGGGAAAACCAGATAGAAGATATTGTCAGAATCATATAAGGAGATGAAAAAAGATATACAAGGAGAACATAAGAAACCATACTGGAGACTTTTGATGTGCCTGTCCTCCAGACTGCGGGGTCCTGCTATGAGGTTTTCTGGTTGAGTGTTGCTTCTTGATGGTTCTTTTTTCCTGTTGGCCTCTTCTTTGGCAAGAGCAGGTTGAGCAGCAATGGACGGGTCAGTATAGCCATTTCTTCCAGGTCCTGAAGTAGGGATATCTAAGGGTAAGGTGGAAGGTCGAACAAGGTCAGGTGAGACATCTTTGGCATCCCTCTTCGTCTTGTCTACTTTCCAAGCCACAAAGGTGTACTGATCCAACTCTTTGCTGTCGGACCGTTCCTTCAACTTGCCATCTGCTTTTCCTGGACTCTCTGGAGTTTTACTCTTGAAGGAAGTATCATCTTTTCCAGCCGAAGCTGCTCGTTCACTTTCTCTCTGGTTGTGCTCTAGGCCACGTTGTCTCCTAAGCTCCCGTTTCTCCTGACTTCTGTATGCTGGAAGTTTGGAGAGCGAAGGAGCTCTGTTTTGGCTTTGTCCGGTTGGGATTTCAGGAGACGTGGGTTTAGCATGTGTACCTTCCTCTCTGGGATGTGCAGAAGATCCATTTTCCTTTTGCTTCTGGTGTTCTTTAACCTCAGGGTGAGGACCAGCCTCCACTTGAGGAAACTTCTCAGAACGATTTTGGTCTTTTGAGACATCAAATTGGGCCCTGCCCTTACCTTCAATCTCAACATCCACAGCAGCCTTATTGCGCTCCAGCACTAGTGTCTCCACATCGTCAGACTGCTTGCCTGGTGCCGTTGGTTGTTGTAGTGGCGTCTTCTCCTGCTGCTCTGCAGCCTTCCGCTCAGTCTCTAAAGCAAGCCGAGCTGCCTCTTCTTCTTGCTCTTTCTGTCTTCTAGCTGCTTCCTCTTCCTCTCTGGCACGCCTGGCTGCCTCTTCTTCCTCTCTTATTCGTCTGGCTGCCTCCTCAGCCTCTTTAGCTCGCCTAGCAGCCTCTTCTGCCTCCTTGGCTCGTCGAGCTGCCTCTTTTCTTTTCCGAGCTTCCTCTTCCTCTCTTTTCCTCTTCTCTTCCTTTAGGGAGTAGTACCTAACAAGACCCAATCCAAAACTTACCAAATCATGCCCAATAAGCCAACAATGTGCATTATGAAAGTAAATACATTTGCTTTCGATTTCTTGTTAATTTGTGTGATGTCTATACCGTTTGCGAGCCGAATGCCCTCTTGCAAGTGCCTGTATCTTTGTGACGGATGCTTGTGTTTTTCGATATTCAGCTCTCTGTTTGGAACCTCGCCATGCTGACTGGATCAGAACCGCTGCTTGGTAGAACTTCTCTTTGCGGTAGCTGCGCCATGAGCGCTGCAGACAAAGTCAATCAAATCAAATATCAGACTGCAAGAATACTGCCCAAACACAAAACCAATTTTGACATACCTGGATTAAGATGGCTGCCTCTCTCATTCTAATAAACTCCATCCTCTGCATTTTAGCTCTAAACCAGCGCTGCAAGAAAATGATTTTGCGCACGACGTCCTTGTGGAGGATGTCCTGAAGCTTTTGCCTTTCGAGCTCTTTGAGATACACCTGTAGAAAAAAAATGTTACCAGAGATAACAGTTCAAAAGACCAAAACTAGAAAAGTTGTCGATTAAACCCCCTATAGGGTTCCTAGGAAAAATGCCGACCTTGGTTTTCCCAATCTGGTAGGTAGTGTGGTCAAAGCCAAGCCTGTGCAATAGAGATGATATGTCCTCCAGGGACTTAGCCTTCTTTGGCAGCAACACACGAAACTGCTCAGTAAACTCCTATAATACAGAAAACCAGCTTTGTTTTTTTGGACAACCAAATTACACACTTAGATACATTTTTAGGATTAGCGGTTCATTAGGTCATTACCTGAAAGGTGTATTTGGCTCCATAACCTGACCGTCTGATGCGCACTGTTTCCAACATGCCTGTGTACCGCAGCTGCTGCACAACGAGTGCTTCATCAAAACACATTTCCTTCTGAACATCAGAAAAAAAAAATTACATCTCATATCAAAGATTTTGCGCATAGATGAACAGTTCAAAACAAGACCAGGAATCTACATGAAAAAGAAATAGATTGATGAACTTAAAATCAAGATCAACTTGAACAATGACGTTTCATATGCACCTTCTCAGCATTAGAACGGAGGCATCGGATGAAAAATGGTTCCGCCTTCCCCAGCGTTTCCAGAAGCTTACTAAGAGATGTCTACAAGATAGAGAAAGATCATAATATTGAGTGGAAGACAAGTAGAAAACCACAAATGATGCCTCTGGCCAATTAGACCACTGGAGTATAATATTCATAGCATTCCCCGATGCTAACATTTGAAATATTAGTGCTTAAAATAGAGTTTTTAACTGTTGCAAAACCTAGTGAAATTTCTGTTATTCCTTTTGGTCTACTTGCTATAAAGGCAGATACACAAACAGCTGTTCTCATGCAGAGCACATGGCACAATAGTTTGATTTTAGCATGTCGCCAAGCTAACAGCATGTAACTCTAAATGTAAAAATGCACTGCAAACAAATATTGGCTAAAATAATATTTTCTATTTAGACTGAACTATTGTATCAATAATTTTAAGCACTAAATTAAATATACTTGATGAAATATATGAAATTAGTGATTATGATGCCTTACAATGCCTCCACTAGGTTCTGGGACATTGCATTTGTTTTTAATCAGAATCACCAAATTGGCATGAACAGCCATGCTAATCTAATATAGCTTTTTTTTTTTTTACTTGAAACTGGGCACTGATGCTGGGAGGACGTTTCTTCTTGTGCAGATGAAGTAAAGACTTGGTGGTGCGGTCATGGAGGCCCACTACAAACTTCAGCGAACGAGAGTCCAACAGGTTCTACCCAAACACACAAAAACAGAAAGTCAATCTCTCACACAAAGAAACTTTATTTTGCCACATGAATGCCATGGATGCATGACGACATGGAAAATCTAATTCCAGCCTAAGCTACAGCAGTAGAGTCTTCAAAACATTTACCCAGCACCGCACATGTAACGGAAAGTCATAAACAATCGTGGCTAAACTTTACACTTTCACCAATGGTGATGGAAATGTACCAGCTGTGCTGAAAATGCTAACAAGTTAAAGGTGCTGTAAGTGATTCTTTTCAATTGTTCAGATTAATACTGGTTACATGCTTTTATGGTGCCAATCCTATATTTACAAACCAAGCTGAAATTTTGTGCTGAAACCTTAAACAGCCTACAATTGAACAGTTTCTAAGCAGTACATAATAATGATTAATTACTATTAACAATCTTTGAGTTTTATAAAGTTTGCAGAGTAGGCTATGGCTTTCAGTTATTTACACTGTTAAAGAGTTCTCATGGTAAACATGACCAAAAGTTTCAAAAAAATGATTCGGATGTATGACGGAGTATTTCTGTGCCAAATACACTCCCTGCAGGTTCGTACAAGTTTCGGAAAGTGTTTTGGAGCATGGCTCTTCATGACGCCATGAAAGGCGGAATTCCTTATATGGGCAGTTCTCCCGGAAGAGCGTGTGCACGCACATGTCAACCTGGGGTGCGTTTCCCAAAAGCAACATTGGCTAACTATGGTCATTAGTTCCATTGAACTCTATTGGTAAGGACGGAACTTGCGACCATAGTTGTTTTTGGGAAACGCACCCCAGAGCGAGAGTAAGAGCACGCCCATCAATGTCGTCGGCAGCGCTGCACAGGACTTGCTCGAGAAGAATGTCTCCAAAGAAGTGTGTTTTTGGTTGTGAGGTAACCTCGTTCAGCTCCCAAAGAACCCAGCGTTACGTGAAACATGGATACAGTTTGTTTTTCCGGGGCAGCAACGGAGTTTCGCAAATGTGTTTGTTCCCGTCATTTTGGTTATGAAAGTTTTATAAACAAGGCCCAGTTCAACGATGGATTTGCACATTGTTTGATATTGAAAGATGGAGCAGTCCATGCGATAAAAGATCCCAGTCATGATTCGGAACCGCAGCGTTAAGTAAAACTGCATAAAATTTCTGTGTTTTGTTTGCAATCGGCGCGCAAGTGCTCGTGACTCTTTAACTCCGCCCATGGCACGCCTCCAGGAGCTCGACTGTTTTTGGAGAGAATCGTAAAGCTGTATCTTTCTTTTATAAATCTGATAAAACTAAAGACTCTTTGGATATGTGAAGGATGCAATACTACTCCATAGGTACTCAAGATTAAAATAAGATTGGGCGAAACTGTGTGTGTTATGTCCCCCTTAACATAAGCTGACACTACCAATACCAGTGGAAGTTACAAAACAAGCAGAAGCCACTTGCAGCATCTTGAAAGTCAAACACCTAGACAGAATTCATTTAAATATGCAGTTAGATAATTTCAGCAAGCGAGAGCTTTACCTTAGGAATGAGTTGCTTGGTCTTGGGGTTCTTGTTTTTCCTGTAGGGAAGGAGGAAGAGGAGGGTTGATGGTTTGTTGAGATAAGAAGCCATGGGATATTATGTGTTAGTAGAGTGAGTCATGCATTGGCTTGTACAACGTGAGCGAACCTACGCACTTGAGAAGCATTTTACGAAGAACGCACAAGATTTGTTTACGCAATGGTGTAGAAAAAGCCGGGTCCACATTCGTTTAACATCCCTATTGAAATCCATGGATTCGCAGTGTTCTCTGGGGTTAAATCTAGCATGTATACACCATAAAAGAGATCAGGGTTTTGGAGGAGATAACATCGTGGGAGGGAGTAATGATGGACATTTTTATTAATACACAACTAATCTATGGCATTCCTAATTTAGAGGACAAGCTTATGATTCAAGTGTATTCAATGTCTGTGGTCTACATAAGCAACGTTTCTGAAGCTTTCCACAGCTCATAAAACATTACAGACTCAATGGGTGGGTTTCATATAAGTTCATGCAGCATGGTAGCATGTGGATACCATTCCGAGCTCGAGTGCTAATGAAGATCACACTGCTTTCGGCTCATAAACTCTGCATTCCTCTAACATATACCACTAGGGAGCCATCTAAAAATAATTAGCATATTTGGATGTTATTAGTGCAGGGTTAGGGCGGTTAAACAGTAAATCACAAGGCGAGCCGATAAGTAACGGTGCATATTTGGGAAAGTTTGCAAGTAGGGAACGTTTCAGAACAAAGCTTAGCAAAGGGCCTCAAGCATTGGCTTCGATGCCAACCGATGATGTCAAGGCATGAAGGGTCAGCAAGGTGGACCCATCCATTCCGAGCCAGAGGGGAGTCAGCGGTCAAACTCACTGGAGGACGTGGCGCGGGAACCGCAGGCGACCCCAGGACTGCAGCAGCTTACGTGGATCTTCCCCATCCAACTGCAAGTCCTTAATGGAGTTGATGATTTGGACATGCATCTCCCTGATTCAGCCCGGTGAAAAGGTAGGGGGAGGAGACAGAGGGAGTGAGGTGAGGTGAGTTGAACAGGGAAGGGAAAGTACAGGAACCCAACACCAATGTTGTTAACCGACTTTCGTGAAAGGATACACCCTCCACCACAAAAAGGAATCACGTACAATGAACAAATGCAGGCAAGTGTGTTAAATTCAAACAGGCCCTTAATTTGGTGAACTATTCCTTCAAGCTTCAGTGGTGAACCCATGCTGTTTTGACCTGACGGGGTGTTAAAACGGGGGTAGGCACCCCACTCAGCAAAGACCTGGACTCATGCACTGGTTCACTTACCACTCGGATCAGAACAGGAGGTCAAACAGGTAGGATTGGCACTGGGGGCTGGGGACGCACTGCTAATAGTGCGTCAACCAACCAGGAAGTGAACTCACTTCCTTAATAAAGGACGCTTTATGGTTTCCTTCCCACTTGGGAGTACTTCGAGGTAATAAACCTCACAAAGTCCCGACTGGGATTTATGAGTGTATGTTGTGGATTGTGGATTTCCTTGAACAAACCAGGTTAAATGCAAACTCTGGCTTGCCCTTTGATCACATAAAGAGAGAAAAGCGCTAGCTTCTGGATTCTGCGAACATCTGAATCGGGTATTTGAGTTTGCTCAGAATACCAGAAACCCAGCCTTCCCAAGCCGCCAAGCTCTCCCTGTCTGACCTCAATGTTCTGCTCAAGTCCACTTACTTCTTACTCTCATAACTAGAAAAGATGTCCTCAAAAGCCTCTAGAGGGCGCTCCTCTGAATGATCAAAGGAGAAATCAAGCATAGGAGCGTGGCTGTAGAAAATAAACACCACACACACAGTCACTCGAGGGCGAACGCCACCAGCAGGTGCTGATCTATGACCAGCTTTATTGACCGTACGGGTTAAACTTTAGTGAAACTGATCAGAGGTCAGTAACTGAGGGGAAACCCTTGACAAACACCAGAGAAAACACAAAGGGACACTGCAGGAACAAGTACATTTATTAACTTGATAATTTCCACACAATATCTGTCAGGAACATGTCCGGGGACATATTTCAGCGTAAAATGAAATGAAAAAGTAAGAAATTACATTTTGCATAAAATTATACAGAATATAAAACGTTGGCATTATGATACTTTAGTGGCAACTAAGCACATCCCACCCAGTTTTCATTACTGAAATGTGAGAAAAATAATATAATTTAAATTGCATTTGTTCTTTGACGTTACCTGATTGTGATTCGCATAAAATGATTAATATAGCAGTATTTAAATAAAATGTTTATTTTTTGTGCATTTGTCTACTTTTTCAGAAAAAGCTTTAAAGCTTTGTTTAATTTTCTCCATGCAAAATATATTTTCCTATTTTCTTCTTTGGATTTTGAGATGAAATGTGACCTGGACATGTTTTCATTATATATTTGGTATTTGCATAAATGGGACTTAGAGCATGAGATTACTGTGAGAATCGGCCTGCAATGTGCCTTTGTGGAGAGAGCATGGTCACATGATCACCTGCCACACAAAGGCAACGAAAGGACAGGAAGAGATCAAGTTCCTCATAATACTTCCACTCTCTCTCTCTCTCTCTCTCTCTTTTCTAGCCACAGTAGCCTGAGTCCAAAGCTTACCGGTACATCCTCTCAATGGGCATGTTGGATCTCTGTAGCTCTCCTAGAGGAACTCTGGAGTTTGGTCTGACCACACCTGTACATCCAAACACACAAACACAAACAGCATTGACGGCGTGATTTCAACATCCCGGGCGACACCCCACCCAAAACGCCTCGCAAACAATCTTACACCCTTATTTTTATGATCCCTTCTTAGCCTAATCATTCTGAAATCCTTCTAACAAAGCTTACCGGTACATCCTCTCAATGGGCATGTTGGATCTCTGTAGCTCTCCTAGAGGAACTCTGGAGTTTGGTCTGACCACACCTGTACATCCAAACACACAAACACAAACAGCATTGACGGCGTGATTTCAACATCCCGGGCGACACCCCACCCAAAACGCCTCGCAAACAATCTTACACCCTTATTTTTATGATCCCTTCTTAGCCTAATCATTCTGAAATCCTTCTAAATATGACTGTTTGCGTCACCGGGCAGCTTTCTCATGTGCAGGCTATAAATAACACCTTCTTAGACCATGAAAATCCAAAGTTTTGGGCTAATCTGGAAACTAATGCTTAAAGCTGCATGGGTTACCCGCAGTCTTGGCTGCCCAGCGGCGGCCGGCCTCGTTGAAGGCGGCCAAAGCGCGGACGGTGGCGCGCAAGATTCCCCACCGGAACATCGCCACCGGGTCCATCCCGATCAGCTGCCGGACGTAAGCTCGGTCGCTGCTCCGCAAGAGAGCCACGATATCCGGACGCATGTGATCCGTGTTCTTCTCACGGAAATCCTGTTAATATGCACAAAGTGAGTCATTGTACAAAACTTTTGTTTTAAATACATTTAAATAATAAATAGTAATATATTAAATTATAATAAAAATTTATATTTATTTTTAATTTATATATTTAGAAAGAATAATTTTTATTTAAGCAACCTTTAATAATTTTTACTATGTGTCATTCAAGGCATTTTGTAAACATCAACAACATGTTATTTTCATGATTTTTGCCTCACAAAATAAAATGAATAAAAAATATATAAATATTAAATAATATTAAATATTAATATTTATAAACGATGTTATTTTTATTATAACTCTAACTATAAATAATTTTACTTTATATCATTAAAGGCATGCAGTAAACATCAACAACCTTTTATGATATAAAGTAAAATTA
>NW_015547667.1:635566-643602 GCF_001515605.1 Sinocyclocheilus anshuiensis | reverse complement strand
TAAATATATAGTTCTAAAACTCGTTCTCAATATTAAAGAATAGCAGAGTCCACACCACAACTATAACGATAAAGACACAGAGAAACGGTATCGTTGGAATCACTTTCAAAGCGATTTTTCTCCAGCTGATGAACGATAAAAAAAAAAATCAACAGCCAATCAGAATCCATCCTGCTGTAACGAGCTCGAGAATTTAAAGAGGCAGACGCGCGTGCGCTTAGAATAAACAGACGATATCGTTCGCTGGTGTGGACGCTAATATCGTTATCTTTATAGTTATCGTTCTTGGGGTGAACGGGGGTTAACTATTGTAAAATAGTAACATATCTAATTAATCACTTTTTATTATACCTTTAAGATACTAATTTTACTCATTTTTAATGTGTCATTAAAGGAATTTTGTAAACATCAACAAAATTTTTATTTTCATCATTTGGCCTGACCTAAATAAATACATAAATCAATAAATATTAATGTATAAAATAGTAACATATATAATAAATTATTTTTTATTATAACTTTAAGATTCTAATTTTACTGTATCATTAACATAAATTTGTAAACATCAACAAAACTTTTATTTTCATTATTTGGCCTGACCTAACTAACTAGCTAACTAACTGACTAACATATACAATAAGTTATTTTTATGACCTTAGCAATTAATACTTTATGTGCCATTACAGTCATTTTGTAAAGATCAAACTAAATTTATTTTTATTATTTAGCCTGGCCAAAAAATAATAATTTAAATAAATATTAGAATATTAATTATTCTTAAAAATAATTGAACTACTAATTGTCCTATGTGTCAGACATTTTTTATTAAAATAAAATTGCAAATTTTATTTTCAATTTTATTTTCCACTTAAAAAAAATAATTAAACATTTATCATTCTTATACTCAGTTGCTTTTACCTTAATCTGGTATTTGACCTTCCCAGCAAAATGGAGGATGACGAAGGCCGGCTCCAACACTGGAGTCGCCACAAAGTAATGGTTCTGTTGGTGCTGCTGTTTGAACTTGGCCAGCAAGGGTTTATCAGTAGCGTGAGGAAAGCTATAAGGAAAAAAAATTGTGTATAAGCACAAAAATTGCTGCTAATCTTTTCCGAAAAATAAGTTCAGAGAGCAATGAACCGATGCAGATGAACGGTCTTACTTGCTCTCCTCATCAAGTAAATAGAGGAGTCCAGTGGGCTTCTTGCTGATGAGGTGAATACAGCCGACGTTATCGGTGTAGTCGATGTTGTGCCAGGTGATGCCCTCGGCCTGATACTCCTCCTGCAGGCGGACGAAACACACATTGTGATCAAATCGCCACCAAAAATAAGAGTTAATGAAGACTTTTGGAGGTTGCGCCCATGCAAACCACCCCACTAACCTGTTCAAGTTTAAAGATGTGCTGGTTGAAGTAATACTGAAGCTGCTCGTTGGCGTAGTTGATGCAGAACTGTTCAAAGCTGTTGGTCTCAAAGTCTTCGAAGCCGAAGATATCAAGCACACCAATAGATAAACACTGAAATAATGGAGAAACCGCATGATTATTGAGACCTTGAACATCTTTAACGCAGATTCTGATCGTTGTGGTTTCATTCATCATTCATGGTTACCGATTATTTATCACATCCAATTCAAAGTTCTGCTATTCGTGTACAAAGCTCTAAACAACCTTGCTCCTCCATATCTCTCGGAGTTGATTATAGTACACAATCCAGCTAGATCACTCAGATCACAGACTAAGCATCGGCTTTTTGTTCCCAGAGCTAGATTGAAATGCAGGGGTGACAGAGCCTTTGCTGTTGCTGGCCCCAAGCTATGGAACAATTTGCCATTATCCATCAGAATAGCTTCTTCAGTGTCTGAGTTTAAAAGTCTTTTAAAAACGTATCTTTTTTCCCATGCTTTCAATGTTTTGTGACTGGTTTTCTAATGACGTGTTTACTCTATTGTGTGATTGGATCAATGTAACTGTGTACTGCACTTTGGTATACTAAGGTTGTTTTAAAGTGCTTTATAAATAAATTGAACATCTTACCGAAACGGACTCCTCCATGTCTCTCTTATTAAGCAGCGCGTGATTGATGCGCAGGACGATCCAGTCGAACAGGGCGCTGTACAGTGACTTGGCCATGGAGTCTCGAGCGGTGATCGCCTGCACAAACGACACTTGTTTAGCTACAGAACACCTGGACGCTCTGCTAAAAGCGGCGTATGAAAGAGGACGGCTCTAGCGCACCTCGCTGTGGCTGTAGGGCAGAATCAGCTTGTCGTTTACGGTCACCGTTTTCCTTTTGGTAAGAGCCTCCACCAACAGCTCCTCCTTAACCTGGACGAAAACAGCACAATGTTTGTGAAGTGACATTCAAAATATCCAACAAACTACAGCATGAAAACCATGCGCAAAAGCATGAAATCGTGATAAACTAAAGACAAAAATGAAGGAAAATCTGTTTTCCCCATTCAGTAGGTCAACACAATAATAATAACAATAATAAAGTATAAATACTACTATTCAAAACATTCAAAAAATATTTTTATTTTATTAATACTTAAATTTTTATATTGTACAATTTGAATAATTAAATTTAAATCAATACATAAATATATATCAGTAGTGCAATAATACTATAAAATAAAAGAATAGTAAAAACAACAGCAATATAAAATAAAACAATATATAAAATAATAATAATTATTATTATTTTAAACATTTTATTAATGTTTTTAGATTTTTATTTTATTATTTTAATTATTACATTCAAACAAATCAAAACACATTTCTGTTGCAATAATAGTATTGTACTGTAAAATAAAAAATAAGATTCAATAATAATAAAAATAATAACAACGACAATAATAATAAATACAATCATATTAAAAATAAAACTATAGATAAAATATATGAAAATAAAATAATAATAATAATCATCATTAAATGAAATGATTATTAAATAAAAATTATTAAAAATATATATTTTTTATAAATATTGTATATTTTTATTTTATTTACATTATAAAATATCATCAATAAAGAAATATTACTATTGGAGTAACTATAAAATATTATTAAAAAAATTAAGCATTTAATAATTATAGCAATTACAATAATAATGATAGTAATTACAACAACAATAATAATAATAATAATATTTAATAAAATAAATACAGATATTCAGCTTTTATTTTGGCGGATTTCATCATTACAAATTTAGGAAGGTATCCAAGCATTAAACACATGTATTTTAAACTTTTCACACATTAGTTTAAAATATATATTAGCTGACTTTATTGTTTCCATGGAGATGTGTCATGCTTGTCATGTCACACACCGCAGCCCCAATAGCGCTGTATGACAGATCTATCGCCTTTATTTCGTTTTTCCTTTTTTTATTATTAATATTCATAAACATACTCACTATATTATGAAACATCTGATATTCCGATTCTGAAATATATGCAAGTAAATGTATTTGTAGTTTAAACACGTTTATATCGACCGTGTTAGTTGACCTATAGCGGGTGATGGGCGCCGCCATGTTAGTTCTCGCTAAATTCGAGCTGTGGGATTAACAACACATAAATTCATCCTCTCCTCCCGAAACACGTTGAAGTAAGTCTCCGGTGAACTGGGAGAAGAGTATAGTAAACGTTATAGTTACCTACACAATGTGTATATGATATCAATAAAACATGTCGTCAGATTATATTTGTAAGGATCATTAGTGCCATTTCCACAGACATCGGCGTGTATTTTACAAACTATAAATGTATGGTTTTGCTAGTACTTAGGTGTATTTAAATGTCTGAAACCTAAAATAAGCATTATATGGTTGCAAACCCTGAATAGTTGTGATAATATGACGAGTTCAGCACGTCCGATCTGGCTCCGGTCAGAAAATACAGAAATCTGCATAAATATGTAAAAATCACGTCCCTGGTGGTAAGTTTTGGAAATGCATGTACCTTTAGCAGGTCTGAGAGTGTGGAAAGCACCTCCGGCGGACCCACATCCAGACCCTCCTCTCTGCCGGACGCCTTCTGACTGTACGTCACGTTACCCAGATACAAGATGGCCGACAGGACGGAGAATATCCTACGAGGAACGCAACAAACAACCCAAACGTCTCAGATACTTCATTTCCTTCTTCAACCAGTCTGAAGACATTTGTCGTAACGGTTTGACTCACTGTCTCTTGGTGGTCGGCAGGAAGCCGACCATCTCCATCGCCTGCTGCAGTCGCTCGAAGTCGTGCCGAAGATCGTCTGCATCTTCTATCGTAAAGTTTTGCTGCAAACAAAAAACAAAAACGGAAAACCGTTGCAATTTCTATGCAGTTTTTGTGCATAAGCTATTTTAGTATCAGTAAACTAGGGATGCACCAAAATTAAAATTCTGGGCAGAAACCAAAAATTCTCGATGCATTTTCCCCGAAAACCGAAACGGCGGACGAAATTTTGGTGCATCTCTAGTAAACACTGTTAATGAGGGATAAGAAAGCGGTTTTACTTGTAAAGCGATCATTTGTATTAGTGCTGGGCAACGATTAATCGCATCCAAAATAAAGGTTTTTGATTACGTAATATATGTGTGTGTACTGTGTTTATTTATTATGTATATATAAACACACACACATACAGTATATATTTTGAAAATATTTACAATTTGATAAATGAAGTTAACCAACTAACATTATACATACTCTTTTGGTTTCTGTACCCAATATTTAAAAAATTTACAAATGCAATAAAAATATTGGTATCGGTACTCTGTATCGGCAAGTACCAAAAATAAAAGTATTGGTATCGGGCGAGTACTGGAAAAAGTGGTATCGGTGCATCCCTAATATATATATATATATATACACACATACACATACACGCACACACACACATATTCATACATCCATACATATACACATACAAACACACATATACATAAATATATATATATACATACAATTTATTTATACATTAAATTTGAAAGGGCTGTTTTTGGATCAATTCATTTACATGAACCATCTGAATGATTCAGTTGATTCATTAATAATGGCACTACTTAATTATGCTGATTTAAAAAAAAATAATTTCAACCAAAAATTTATTTCATTCATTCATTCAAACGTATTTATATATTCCATTTTTTTATTCATATATTAAATTTGAAGAAGGTGTTATCTTGTTTCTGGACCAAATCATTTGCATGAACCATTTGAATGAATCGGTTCATTCATAAGTGATTCTGCTCATTTAAATGAAAATATTCAGTCTAATAGAGTCATTTTTATTCATTTAAAATTATGTAGATATTACATTTATTTAGTTGCACATTAAGTTTGAAGAAGGTAATATCTTGTTTTAGAACCAGTTATTTTTACGTGAATCAATTCACTCATAACTATTAGGATTTCCCCTCTTTGAGTCATTTGAATGAATCAGTTCACTAGGGTAAATCCCAAAAGCACATGCTACTTATCTAATTAATCAAAGCTATTCTACAATATTCTGAACTCAGGCGCGCCATCACACTAGGCCTGGGCAATAAAACGGTATCGATATTTATCGACGGTACACCTTCTTCGATAACGATATAAAAAACGTTCGATATAGTGCAGTGATCAATATTTTAGCTATATCGCCCAGCCCTACGTCACACTATTGAAAAGCTTCACTCAGTTAGCAGCGGCTCTATTTTTAGGCGGCTCTTCCGACACGGCTCTGTTTTTCAGGTTTTGCAGGCTGATGATCTGCAGCAGTCTTGGTGAGCTGATACGAGCTGATAATAATGAGGTTAACGCTGCAGAAACAGCTGTGAGAGCAATGGGCCGACCGATATGGTGGGACACATCAAACCAGCCTGGCTTTCATTGCAAAGCAGCGACATTCACCTCTCGTTCTTCTCTCTGGACACCAGACGGGACTTCTCCAGCAGATACTTCTCAACCACAGCCCTGAAACACAACGACAAACACGACAAACCTCAGCCTCAAAGCGCACAGATGTCCTGAACAAAACCCTCTTTCCCATCATTCCCATTCACTTTCTGGACAGCCATTTAAGAAAAAAACCAAACCAACCAGATCTGGGATGGATCACAATATCACAAACTCTCTGATGTTTACATACTTTGTAATATAAACAATATTTATTCATTTATTAGCTGGGCATAAATGCATTTTCAAGACAATTAAACACATTTTCATCTTACATAGTCATTACTGTGAAACTGTGATCGTTTTTATGTTACACATGAAAAGTGTATATTAATGTACTTTTAAATAATAAATGTATTACTATTTCTTGTACTATTAATTTATGCCGATATAAAATATTTCAAAACAACACAAAATATTTTTTTATGCATTTATTAAATTTATTTATTCAGACATTACATTTATTTACATATTAAACACTTTATTCATTAAATTTATTTATATATAACATTTATGAACTGGCATTGTCATTTATTATGCAAAAATATATATTTGATTTTAATAATGTATTGAAATAATATAAGCATTCATACTTTACGGAAGTAATTTTTTATGCCGATTTAAATCAAGAGTTTTTTTTTCTTAATTTATTCTTTTATATATTATATTATCTTATTCATCTTTTATATATTAAATGTATCCATTAATCTTTAGATTTATTCATTCATCACGTTATTAAAATTACTTATTTATTCTATTTATGAATTAAATTGATTTATTTAGATAATACTCGACACGGCTCTGTTTTTCAGGTTTTGCAGGCTGATGATCTGCAGCAGTCTTGGTGAGCTGATACGAGCTGATAATAATGAGGTTAACGCTGCAGAAACAGCTGTGAGAGCAATGGGCCGACCGATATGGTGGGACACATCAAACCAGCCTGGCTTTCATTGCAAAGCAGCGACATTCACCTCTCGTTCTTCTCTCTGGACACCAGACGGGACTTCTCCAGCAGATACTTCTCAACCACAGCCCTGAAACACAACGACAAACACGACAAACCTCAGCCTCAAAGCGCACAGATGTCCTGAACAAAACCCTCTTTCCCATCATTCCCATTCACTTTCTGGACAGCCATTTAAGAAAAAAACCAAACCAACCAGATCTGGGATGGATCACAATATCACAAACTCTCTGATGTTTACATACTTTGTAATATAAACAATATTTATTCATTTATTAGCTGGGCATAAATGCATTTTCAAGACAATTAAACACATTTTCATCTTACATAGTCATTACTGTGAAACTGTGATCGTTTTTATGTTACACATGAAAAGTGTATATTAATGTACTTTTAAATAATAAATGTATTACTATTTCTTGTACTATTAATTTATGCCGATATAAAATATTTCAAAACAACACAAAATATTTTTTTATGCATTTATTAAATTTATTTATTCAGACATTACATTTATTTACATATTAAACACTTTATTCATTAAATTTATTTATATATAACATTTATGAACTGGCATTGTCATTTATTATGCAAAAATATATATTTGATTTTAATAATGTATTGAAATAATATAAGCATTCATACTTTACGGAAGTAATTTTTTATGCCGATTTAAATCAAGAGTTTTTTTTTCTTAATTTATTCTTTTATATATTATATTATCTTATTCATCTTTTATATATTAAATGTATCCATTAATCTTTAGATTTATTCATTCATCACGTTATTAAAATTACTTATTTATTCTATTTATGAATTAAATTGATTTATTTAGATAATACTTTTCTTTAGTTATTAAATGTTTTAATTCATCATAGTACTATTTATGCTGATTTGTGATTTATTTAAATGTATATATTAAATGTATTATTAATGTTTACACTTACTTAATACATATATTTATTACATTTATTTCTTAAATGTATTTAAGAAATAAATGTATTTTATTAAATGTATTTTATTTTTTTCTTAATATATTAATATTAATATATTTTATCATTTATTTCTTAAATGTATTTATTTATAACATTTAATTAATATATTAATACATTTATTTATTTATCAAATGTGTATAAATA
>NW_015547667.1:634503-635002 GCF_001515605.1 Sinocyclocheilus anshuiensis | reverse complement strand
TATATATAATTTATTTAGCTAGTTATTAAATTTACCTATTTACTTGTAAACATCATATTTATTTCTTTATTTAATTGCTATTCAATCATTCGATGATTTATTACTTCATTATCTGAAAATGTTTAAATGAAATTCACAGACCTTTTCTTTTTACTGCGCAACCTTTTTGTTCAGTTTTATTTTTTAAGGGCCAAACTGGCCTCGGAATCGGTTCGCTCAAACCTCAGGTAAACATTAAGCCTCTCAAGTGAATGGAAAGAAGCCAAAAAGGGCGACTCCAAACAGATAAAAACAGAACAGTCGACAGATGGCGGTTCAGATGACATGTGAAATTTGCCCAGAACGAAAAATAAACCACAGAAACTGATCTCAGATAAGAGGCAGCAGCTCTTCTGAGGAGTAAGTGTGTCAGCTCCTCTCGCTGTGAAGGAGGAAGTGACGTCAGACGGCAGGGTGTGTGTGTGTGTGTGTGTGTGTGTGTGAGAGAGAGAGAGAGAGA
>NW_015547667.1:592882-632510 GCF_001515605.1 Sinocyclocheilus anshuiensis | reverse complement strand
TATATATAATTTATTTAGCTAGTTATTAAATTTACCTATTTACTTGTAAACATCATATTTATTTCTTTATTTAATTGCTATTCAATCATTCGATGATTTATTACTTCATTATCTGAAAATGTTTAAATGAAATTCACAGACCTTTTCTTTTTACTGCGCAACCTTTTTGTTCAGTTTTATTTTTTAAGGGCCAAACTGGCCTCGGAATCGGTTCGCTCAAACCTCAGGTAAACATTAAGCCTCTCAAGTGAATGGAAAGAAGCCAAAAAGGGCGACTCCAAACAGATAAAAACAGAACAGTCGACAGATGGCGGTTCAGATGACATGTGAAATTTGCCCAGAACGAAAAATAAACCACAGAAACTGATCTCAGTTAAGAGGTCTTCTGACTTCTGAGGAGTAAGTGTGTCAGCTCCTCTCGCTGTGAAGGAGGAAGTGACGTCAGACGGTGTGTGTGTGGTGTGTGAGAGAGAGAGAGAGAGAGACAAACAGCAGCTGATAAAGACACTCACCCGCGCACCACGCCGCTCTCCAGGTAATTGACCTGGATGAACTTCCCGAATCGGCTGGAGTTGTCGTTGTGGGCCGTCTTTGCGTTGCCAAACGCCTGCAAGAGAGAGAAGAAAAAAACCAGGATGTATGACTTTGTAAAACGAGATTTTGTAAAAAGAAAAATGTATTTATTGGTTTAAAAGTGTGCACTTAATCCAAAACATAATAAACATTTTATTATTAATAATTAAAACATTATTAATAATATAATTATAATATTACCATGATGCATAATAATAATAATAATAATAATAAATTGTTATTGTATTATTATTATAATCTTCATTTGATTATCATCATCAATTATTAATATTATTGTAATTAACGTGGCATAATAATAATAATTATTTTAATAATTTTCTTCATAAGCATAATAATAATTCATTATTACCATCAATTATTAACAATGCATAATAATAATAATAGTTATTGTATTATTATTATTATATGAATCATCACTTAACTATTATCTATTAACATTATTGTTATTAACAAGTCACATAACAACAACAATTATTTTAATAATCTTCTTAATCATCATAGTAATTGATTATTACAATCAATTATTAGTAATAATAAATGGAAACAAAAAATTGCTAAACAATAATATAGAAACAAAAATATAATCATAGCTAAACAATAATAAACTATTTAATTCAAAATGTACATTTTACATTATTATTAATTAATCATCATTATTCTGTAAATAATAATTATCCTTATTACTAATTATTAGTAACAAAAACAACTAAAATAAATAAATAAAAATTAAGAACCGTATTTAATTGAAAACCCGATAAATATGTTTTATTATTCTTTCTGTAAATATCTATATAAATGAATATCTTAGTACTAATTATTAATCATAAAAAAATAGAATAAATAAAATACAAATATAATAAAAACAACAGTAACAGATAATAACAATAATAAACTATGTAATTTTAAAAAAATTATTAAAACATTATTATGATTATTATTGTTTGACGACGATAATAATAATAAACAACTCTTAATTTTATATAATTAATCAAATGAAATATGATAAATTCAAAATGCAAATAATAATTATATTACTAATTATTAAGACATTATGTCATTTTAAATTATTTTTATTTCATTTATTTAATTGTATTCATTGTAATGTTTTTAATTAATGGATAAATAAACTTTCAAACAAAACCCACAAAAAACAAAAATGCATATATTTAAATACTTTATAAAGGCGACTAAAGAGACGAACGGAAACCTTCCATCATAAATCAGATTAAATCACATTCATGCGGTTTCAGATGCAAATAAACCCTGCTCTGTATTCGTGTGAATCTGCCTGAACGTGTGGGACGACGCTTTTACTCTGCGACTTGTGAAGAGCAGTTTGATGTTATCGCACGCAAAACCACAAAACCATCTCCTCCTCCATGGGTTCACACCTCCAGTGTGGGGCGGCCCGTCTGCGCTGGACCTGGTGTGTTTTAGCGCCGCGGGCGAATGCCAGCCTCTGGCCCCGGCCCTCAATGCACCGCAGTGTTCGCCGGACTTGGCCCACAAAAGCCCAGCCGCGGGGAAAGTGGCTCTGCATGCTAAAGAGGAGGCTTTGTGCCAGACAGCAGTGGAAAAATGGACCGGGGGAAGGGCGCTAACCTAATTAAGATTCCCTGCGCTCGACCTTTGACCCGCTTCCAAAGCACACGGCTAAACTAAACTGATACTGTAACCAATCAGGACTGCTGAACAGCTCACCCAAAAACTACGATCCGGTCACTACTGACCTCATGACGTTACAGACCATGTGTTTGTGTTCACTGAGTAAATGAACATATATAAAAAGTTAAATAAATGAATAAATAAACAAATGAATGAATGAATAAATAAATAAACTAACAAATATACAAATAAATTATATTGTCATTATTTTTGTTCCCAAAATTTTAAGTATAAATAACTATATTTATAAATAATTAACTACAAAATAAAAATAACTAACAAAATCTGTTATTTTAAATTAAGTAATAATAATAATAAATGGAAGCAAAAATGGGGGGGGGTGTTAAATATTTCTTTCCCAAGGCAAACAAAATGAAGCATTTCACTAAAATGTACCTTTCGTGACTTTAAAATAGATTCTGGGACTGAACTCGTGGAAACATTCAGTAAAAATCACGGGATTCATTAAAAAAAGGCAGAAGTGAAAGATGTCTTTCTGAAGTCAGTCAGAAACGCTGTTTTGCTTCGACACGAGAGGTTGACGATCGCTAGATCAACAGCACAGCACAATTTCACTCACGCAGTCAGGACTCAAACACGTCTTCTTCACAGACTCCTGCTGATTGGTCACAGGACTCGAGGGCTATGAGGAAACTCTATTTCTCTGTCAGAATGCCGCAAACGCTGAAGCCTCTTCTGCAGAGCTGCGAGAGGAAATAAGACGGGGCAGGGGAGAAGAGCGAAATCTGCCGACCGGTCTGGACTAGCTCTTATTCTTTGCTGTTATTTAGGAGTCAGCTTTCCACAACAAAGCCGCGAGGCTCTGCTTCCGTATAGAAACTGGAACTTTGACAACAATAAATCCCATTAAGCTGAACTGGCTGCTCGCCATTTAGCAAATTAGCAGCATCAGAACACCTGCGGTTTGAGCAGAAGCAGGGACTAACCCTTTGAGTCACTCTGAAATAGGGCTGGGCGATAAATCAACGATAATTACCGCGCTATATAAATTTCCTCGATAAACGATAACAAGAGTTCGATAAATGTTCGATATAATGTTTATGAGGCAAACACCGTGTCTACACTGGACGCGAGCGGCGCTGCACAACAAAATAGGTCCTAAAATAGAACCTATTATGCTGTCTACTAGGGCTGTGCAATATAACTTAGAATAAACAGACGATATCATTCGCTGGTGTGGACGCTAATATCGTTATCTTTATAGTTATCGTTCTTGGTGCCTTATAAGTCTGCACAGTCTCTAAAAATAGGCCTACGTCTTTTGTGCAGCACTCTGTCTGCCAAATCTAGCAATAGCGTTATATAGGGCTGTGCAGTATATCGAAATTATCGAAATAATCGCAAATGTACATATCGCAATATGCATATCGCTACAGCTTGCAATATTTGGGGCCATGAACAAAAGACAAAGAGAAAATCACTCACTGCTCTTACCTAAATAACTTTTGTAGCTTAAATAAGAATCAGTGCATATTGAATTCAAAGAGTAAATACTAAGCAGTGTTTTATTTTTGCTTTTTATTATTCAGTTCCTAAACTCATGTTAAAATGATTACACTAATGTTAAAATGACATTTTTATGTAATGCTCGAGTACACTACCGTTCACTTTCAGAAGTTGTTGTAGGGGTGCTTTCTTATTGGAATCAGAATCAGAATGAGCTTTATTCACCACTTAAGTGTGCGCAAACACAAGGACTTTGTTGTGGTTTTACAGGAACTCTTGATACATACATACATGCATACATATAACCATATATATATGACACAAGATAGTTATAGAAGTTCACAGAACTGACTCAGCAACAGCTGAGTAAAACGGTTTCATCTGAGCATGTGGCACTTTAAGCATTATCGTATCGCATATCGAATTTCGCATTATTTAATGAGTTATCGCATATCGCATTTTTCTTCAATATCGCACAGCCCTACTGTCTACACTGGATGCGGCGCGACAAATTCCCAACAGTAAATTGCTGCTGCGTTCTATTTATGACGTACTGACACAAGTTTCAAATGATTTTTGACGCGTCCAGACAGTGTAGACAGACTTTAGCTGTTGCGGAGCGGCATGTCCGGTGTAGACACGGTGAAAGGCAGAACGAAAACGTGCTAGTCATTTGAAGTAGGGATGGGCGAATCGATCCTGAAGTATCGATATATCGATACTGATGCGAGTATCGAAAGTATCGATACTCAAATTAAAAAATGTTCGATACTAAGGTGTTTTTATTTACCAGTGATTTTGTTTATTTAACAAAAAATAATGCGTACAATATGCATTAAATTGGACGAATAACCTATGTTAGCAAATAATTGTGTGGGAGGGATTTTCCTGCTCGTCTGAACACACGCAAATGTTGCAAGGCAGAATCAATCAATTACAGAGAGCGTTCACTCACCTCTGACAGTGCATTTAAATAGAGCTGCGTTTCCCAAAAGTAGCCTATAATAAAAAAGCATTGATGTTTTTGGGAACGGCAGCCCAGAACACTGCAGAAAAAACATATATGTTTGAGTTATTTCACAATAAACATATTGAAATCGTACGCTAGTTTGTGCAGTACATTTATTTAAATTTGAATGTAAAAAGTTCATATTGCTCATGTTCTATTCTGTATTGTTAATATAAATCATACACTCTCTGAATAAAAAGGTCACATTTTATGCATGCAACAGCCTATTATTGGCAGTCCCTTATGACAATGAACCATGGTTTTCCTAGTGACCATAGTTTAACTATAGTATTTGTAGATTTCCATGGTTACCACTACAGTAAACATATTTTGACCATGAGTAAACAAAAATATAGACTAATAAGTTGCAATTAAGGCGTATTGAATGTTAAAATGCGTTTCAAATATAAAGTTAAGTAGGTATTACTACCCATTGTACTCTTAGTAATTTAATAATTTAATAAATTTCATAATTTAAAAGTTAAGTTTAGAAGTATCGTATCGGTATCGACAATACTGGCCATTAAAAGTATCGGTATCGTATCGAAAACAAAATAAGTGGTATCGCCCATCCCTAATTTGAAGCGCGCCACTCTGAGCGTTTATCCGCTCGGCTCAAAGTTCAAACGGCGGCGCGTTCACTCACGCGAGCGATAAACAGCGCTGTGAGATCCAGTGTGAAGCGCTTGAATCCAGCGAGGAACACAAATAACTCTGAACCAGATGAAACTGCGCTGACAAACAGCATAAACACTGTGCGCAATGATACAGTCAGAAGAATTTTTAATCTACAAATCGCCATAATTTACCATAGATTTAGGCTACTGTAGTAACACTAACTGCACATGGTATTGTGTCAGAAATGTTAGTATCATGATCTAAATGTATGCTACTATGGAAGACCAATGGTTAAAAAAACACCTCAAACAGTCAGAATAATGAAATTTCACCATATAAAAATGAGATTGCTACAATTTTTACAGATATTACTGATTTTGATAAAGAAATTTACATCTGCATCCTAACGCAAGCTACTATCAAATGTTTCTGAGAGACAAAAAATTTAATATTATTAATATTATCAGGCAACACAAAGCTGTTTCTTGATTTGAAACAATAGCACTCATTAATTAGAACATGCAGAACTAATGCGCTGACAAACAGCAGAAACACTGTGCGCAACGATACAGTCAGAAGAATTTTTAACCTACAAATCGCCATAATTTACCATAGATTTAGGCTACTGTAGTAACACTAACTGCACATGGTATTGTGTCAGAAATGTTAGTATCATGATCTAAATGTATGCTACTATGGAAGACCAATGGTTAAAAAAACACCTCAAACAGTCAGAATAATGAAATTTCACCATATAAAAATGAGATTGCTACAATTTTTACAGATATTACTGATTTTGATAAAGAAATTTACATCTGCATCCTAACGCAAGCTACTATCAAATGTTTCTGAGAGACAAAAAATTTAATATTATTAATATTATCAGGCAACACAAAGCTGTTTCTTGATTTGAAACAATAGCACTCATTAATTAGAACATGCAGAACTAAGAAATTATTTTTTTCTATTAGATATTTATTTTGTTAAGGAAAAATGGCTGTAAAAATGTAAAGAATTCAAAAATGAAGTATTTGTCACGTTCTGATCATAAAGAATAGTTTAAAACCACAATTAACCGTCTGGTTTTTACAACTTTCACATTGGAGCAAAAATCATGCCTTTAAAGTTGAAAGAAATAAAAATGTGACATTTATTGTGATAATTATCAATATCGACTGATATGAAAAAAAATTTATCGTGATCATTTTTTGGCCATAGCGCCCAGCCCTACTCTGAAAACTGAAACACTGAAACAACAGCAGCGTCAGCATGTGAAACTACCTTACCTGCTATGATACGTGGTCTGAGAAATACTATTTCAAAGAAGGAAATAAATAACGACAAATATTAATATATAAACATTAATATAATCATTATTTTTAATATTTTATTTTATTAACTAATATTATGAATTAATTTATAATTGATCATTTATATCATCTTAAAAAATACTATATTTTAATTGTTTTTTTTCCAAAGGATTAAATAATTACATAAATATTTAAATATTAATATATACATATTAATTTAATATAGTATATATTACATATACTATATACACACTAATTAAATAATAAAACAATTTTTGAAATTATTTCTAAAATTATTTATATTACGTATAAATGCAATGTTATGTTTATAAAGATTTAAATGTACAAATTTATACAATAATTTCTACTTAAATTAATAAAAATATAGTAAAAGTAATTAATTATATATTATTTATATACATATTCAAAAGTACTAATGTACATATATTTATATAAATATAGATCATTTGTATTACATATATACACAAACTATATATGTGTGTGTATTTAAATATTAATAAATAAATATTAATACAATACTTAATAATAACAACAATAAATAATTTACCTATATATGTTAGATACATAAAATAATTATTATATTATTGCTAAATCATCATAGATTACACTAATGTACAAAATATTCTAATGTATATGTACATATGTACTAATGTATAAATAATTAAAAAAAAAATTTAGATCACAAAAGAACATTGTATATCTAAACACACAATGTAAGACTATTCCTTTATATATACACACACTGGTGCCTGAACCGCACATTCGCCTGTCTGGTGAAATCCAAGCCATCCATACAATGCATCTGGAATCAACAAAGGCCCTATTCTCAAAGCCATTTTATTAAAAGGCCAGTAGAATCCTATTACTCACAAATAACACTGAGATGCTCACATGACTGTTAAATATAGCTGCTTCTCCTTTTATTCACGGCCTCGGAGCCATCGAGCACAAACATCAGGCCAAGACAATCTGGCCATCTCAAGTGAGCTGCATGACTTCATTCATTTTCCGAGTCTTCAGCATGAACACAAAAGGAAGAGTCGGGGTGGGTTTTGTTCTGAGTTGCAATATCGGGTTAGCTGGTGACAGCGTGTACGAGCGCTAATTGAGATCACCGACACAATAGCATGTCAACAAACATCCTTCAAGCAGAACGAGGCGACAATTCATTAGCTCACGACAACAGTTTGCACATTATCTGAAAAAAAGTGTGTGGAAAATATCCCTAACTTAGGGCCCTATAATATGATTTCTGCAATGCGGAAAACATGGACGGAATTGCGGAATCAAAAAAAAAAAAACGGAATTTACTGTATAACGCAGAATGTCACGTAATATGCGTGGATAAACTAAATTTTGGATAGATAAATCAAAAATGGGTTAGTACACTTAAATCTTAAATTTGCGTGTCTCTGTGTGAATGAATGGCGCAGACGCGCGGTTTCGTTTACTACACACATACTGAAGCACGCCGCGCGTGACGCTCAGTGTTTTCAGACTCTGCCGCCTCAATATGTGAAGTCATAAACACATAAACAATCTCTAGAACTGCTCTGAGTCACACTTCATGAGCATTTTACCGTTTCTTTTGAGTAAAACTATCGTCATATCGCTACAAACAGAAACCTAAAGGTCTTCACTGCAACCCGTCAAAATAAATATTTGGTTTAACTTGAAGAAAATGTGACAGAAATATAATACTTACAAATTATTATTAAATAACTGTAAATTGTAAATACACAACACAGTAATACCAGTATCTGTTTAGCAGAAAAATGTAAATACACAACACAGTATTTCTGGGAAAAAATTAGAGATGCTCTTGATTCTTAATATTTAAAGAAACCATTAAAATGGAATCCAGAAAATTAATGGAAAACGGAATTTGGTAAAAAATAAAATTGAATTTGAAAAAAAAAACATTTCATAGGGCCTTAAAAATTTCATTTTTGTTAAACTTTTAATAAATTGCTGTTTAATATTGTACGTTTCATGATTTCAATTAATTAGACATGCTTTTTGATTAATACAATTTAATTTAACCATTAAAATAGATTCTAGAAAAATTAAAACCGAGAAAAGAAAAAAAAAAACTGAATCCAGAAAAATTCAAATGGAAAAACGGAATTTGGAAAACAATAAAATGGAATTTGGGAAAAACGGATTTCATAGGGCCCTACTAACTAGAAGTACTAGGACAAAAACTGTGATGGCTGCCCTAACATTAGTGCAAATTGCCTTTAAGGGAATGAAAAGGCACATGGAGCGCTTATAAGAAAAATAGTCCTAAAAATGGTGCAGCAGTTCAGAAATCGCTCTAATAAACACAAATATGATATGAACTCTCCAAGTTAGAGTGTTTGACTACAGTTTAAAGGCCTGCAAATGCATTCAGCTCTTTAAATTAACAGACAGTTTGCTGGAAACTGGAGACGATCGAGGTTATTAGGTCTCCAACGCGACTGTAATGACAGAATGGACTCTTGGGCCATTTTATTGTAGACTTTTCCACATGTCGACATCCCACGTGTCTCATTACGGCTGTCCCACCAAAAATAGCTCAGACCGTCTCAGGAGCCAAAGTCCACCACACAAGACTAACACAAAGCCGAGAGATAAACAATGGCCACGAAATAGCCATTACGACTTCCTGAGGAACAATACGCTGACTCTCGACACCCAGTGAGCAGACCGGCCAATGGGGAGCGAAGGCTCTACAGCTACCACTTCCTGTTGCAAAAAAATGCTTCCTGTTGAAGTGATCAGCCAGAGGGAAGTTCCTGTCTGCGGGCAGCAGAAGCATTACTTCAGAGGACTCGCATGCATGTATAAATATGAGCACTACGTGCGATCGAAAGCCACATTGTTGCACAGAAACATCTGAAAACAGAAAGCAAAGATGTTTGCAGAGCCATTTGAGAGCTCAATGCCATTTGCAGAGTCTCCTAACTCTCCTGTTATTTGATACTCAATGACGTAACCCATAAAAGCCATTTGGATCTGGAAGAAAAGCTAATTTTTGGCTTGATGGATTCCAAACTGTCCTGTAGCATTTACCACATTAATAGGTCAAATAGCGCGGTTTACTCACCCTTGAAGATGCTTTTTCTGGTATTTAGTATGCATGCGTTGACGTGAAGGCCAAATATGCGCTCAAACAAAGCAGTACAGTTGTGGGAGGGGGATTACGAAAGAGAGTAACTCCGGTGAAAAGGTGCACGAAACCGGTCCGACGTGTTGATCAACGACAACAGGTGCCAAACATCTCTGTTTACATCATGCAAATCGAAACGGAGACAATAACATGCAGCTTTAAAAAGAAAGGATTGCAAAATTACAGTTTACATTGAGTCACTGTCCATGAATTTGCTTTTAATAGAGTTTAAGGCAAAACCTAGACAAAACTATTTGCTGCTGGGTGAGGTGCCTCGGTAGGTGACAATTAAAGCCAGCGAACTATTTCACAGTTGGAAGTTTGGTAGAAGAAACTGGGACTAGGGTTGCAAAGTGAAACATTCCAGAAACTTTTGGAAAGTTTCCAGTAGGAATGCACCGAAATTAAAATTCTTGGCCGAAACCAAACAAAATGAAACACTGGGCCAAAGGCGGAATACGAACACGTTTAATTTTTTTCTTTGCGTTTTATTCCCGCATGTATTTTGCCATTTTTTTCACCATTGCATAAATTAAATAGCTTTTTACGGTTTTGTCTTGCTTTTCAAAGAAAAAATCAATTACAAAAACAACGATTTAAAAATATTTATTTAACACTGAATATTGTTTAACATTCTAGCAGACATTATACCAACAAAGCACAATTTAACGTAAAATTAAAAATATTTTGTGGCCATTTTTACATTTAGTCATTTAGCAGACGCTTTTATCCAAAGCGACTTACAAATGAGGACGATAGAAGCAATCAAAATCAACAAAAGAGCAATGATATGCAAGTACTACAACAAGTCTCAGTTAGCTTAACAGCAGTATTTTTGAGACCCCCTTCTTGAATCAGGCATGTGATGGACACTTTGAGCAGCAAATCAGCATATCAGAATGATTTCTGAAAGGCCCTGTGACACTGAAGACTGGAGTAATGATCCTAAAAAATTCAACTTTGATCACAGCAATCAATTACATTTTACTATACATTCACATACAAAACAGTTGTTTATTTCACAATACAGAATACATGCAATTCGTGCATGTATTAGAAAACATAACATTCTGCAGTTTATTTACTAATTGTTTAAGGCCATTTTACGATTTCGATTGCAATCACCATATTGTAACCAGCAGCAACCACCCTTCCTCTTCTCTTTGAAGACATGCGATGCAGTACTAAACTAAACTCGCTGTCGGTGCTTGTAAAGATTTTTGCGTCTTTCTCCGACACTTTTAAATGCTTCCACACTGCCAACATGTTTGCAGCATTACAAAGAGTGCACGCCTCTCACTATACACTGGTTGCTATTTGATCGCGTCAACAAAAATGTCATTGTTCGGTACAATTTATTCTGTCTTTTTGCTTAGCTTTTTTTTCTCCGCTATTTTCAGCCAAATAATTTAGGTTGCCGAACATTCAGTGCATCCCTAGTTAGAAATGGGACATCAGCTGATGTACCCGTCAAATAGTCAAGTGGTCAAAATAACCAAAAGAATCACTATTCAGACACGTGGAAAGCTGGACAAGAAGGAACTTTGCATTGACTCACATATGGAAACATAATAATAAAAAAATATTATATAATTAAGAATAATAAAAGGAATATTGCGTCCTTTCTTAAAAATCAGCACCAATTGAAAGTCTCGGAAGATGGATGAGACAAATCAACTTCATCAGACCATAAAAGGAAGAGAAACCTCAGGGAGATCTGACTCCTATCATTGAAAACGTCTGGATTGAGGCTCGTTCTGGTCGCAGTGTTCAATTGACCAGTTTCACAGGCTGCTTCTCACCACAAGTGCAGAGAGGCGGGGAATATTTTGTAACGAAGCCTGAAGACGCGTCTGCCAAAGGACAATGACTGTGCTGACTGCGGAGAAATGACTTCTAGTTTTCAGAAACAACCAACACTGAGGCAAGCGTCAACACAAAACTTGACATCTTTCATCTCTTTCGGGACTTGCTACACAAGCGAACTTTATTCTGATAAAGGGGGCTGAGATAAGAAATGACACCAAAGAATTTCTAATGACATCATGTGTACAGGAAACTTCTGAAGTACTGAGAAGAGATGTGAATCTCAGAAGCCGAGTGGGTTGGTTTTGTCTGACTGAGAACTTCAAAAACAGCACTTGTATGCAAGAGTGAAATCTCGAGAAGAATGACTTGACAGGAATCTTTAGATGCTAACCCTCAAGCTGTGAAAATATCCCAACATCCACCCTAACCGTTCTCCAAATGCGCTCTTGAGTCTCGAAAGTTAGTTTTTCCCAGCACAAGGGTTACCACTACCATAAACCGCCATGAGATCAGAGTTGGGGAAGGGTTTCTGCTGATATTTTGCAAAATAACAGAATGTGCCTGAAACAACAAGAACTGCATGAGACACGACCCCTGAGAAAGGCCTCCAGATGTAGGTTAGCCAGTACTGCAACATGAGCTATGCAAGTACAGCAAGTTGTGATCCCGGGTTTCAAGCACAGGCTTGTGGGAAAGCACTATGTAAATAACTGATCTAAAGAGCTACAGTTTACAGTGAAGACTGAGAGATCTGTAGATAAGCTGTCATTATGATTGTTACGAAGCAGTGTTTAAAGTAGAGAGCTCTTCCAGACCCTACAATTCCAACCAAAGAGCCATTTTGTAGAAGCAAGCCTCCAAGGATTAAAAAAAAAAAAAAAGAATGTATAATGCTCAAATAATGATACTACACAAACACCCAATCAACTGTAGGGTTCTTATATAACATGAATATTTTTTGGGGTTGACAAGTTCTAAGGTTGACAACTGCAAACCGCAGTCCTATCAACGGACTTCCTTAATTTTAACCATCTCAGTAACTACAACAAAACCTGTGAAAGGTTTTAAAACTCTAGAGACTTGAGCTTAGAATCTGTACAGCATGAAATATCAGAGCAATTTGGCATTATGAGAAACAGTTTTCACCTATCCCATATCCCAGTAAGTCCTCCAACATATCCACTGATCCTGAATTCAATTATTCTAAGCTTGCCTTGCGAATGTTTAAAGCAGAGTGCTTTTCCAGACCCTACAATTCCAACCAAAAAGCTTATCTGTAGAAGTAAGTCTCCAAGGAATCAAAGTCATACACAAAAATAATGCATAATGCTCAAAAAAGATAGAATACTGTGCAGACATCCAGCATTGACAATCAAATTGTAGGGTTCTTACAAATCATTACCATTTTTGGGGGTAGACATGTGAACCCATCAGTTAACTTCCTTTACCTTCACCCTTTCAATACACTAAAACAAAGCATCGCAAAGGTTTCGAAACTCTAGAGACTCAAGCTCAGAACTTCTCCAAGATGATGTTGGTACTTTCCTATGTCCCAGTAAGTCCCTGAACGAATCTACTATTCCCGAATTTGCTTGCAAACGAATGTAACCAAACCAAGTTTGCATCAAGGTGGTGGTGATGATCTTACCTCCAGCACAGGTCCAGCACCCAAGATGGTTCGTTCCACGCCGCTTGCATAACCCTTCTGGCTGAGAGCCGTCAAGCAGTGAATGAGGAAGTTAGTGCTTTGAGTTTTGCCTGATCCGCTCTCTCCTGAGATAACGATACACTGGTTGACATGCTTGCGCAACATGGCGTAGTAGGCTACATCAGCAATGGCGAAAATATGAGGTTCCAGCTTGCCCAACTGGTGGTTCTCGTACATTTTGACGTATTTGGGGTTGTAAATGGGTAAGAACTTAAAGGGATTGATGGCAATGAGGATGCTGCCAGCGTATGTATAAATTTTATTCTTCTGAAAACGAATGCGGAGGTTATCCAAGATGCTGTCCTCACTGAGGACCGGAAGGTTGCAGAGGTCCTCGAAGTCCTCCTGCTGGGGTGGGAGGAAGCCCCGAGCAACCAGTCGCTTGGACTCCTGTTCGTTCCCCACGGCGGGCAGGTGCACGTAGCGGATGGAGCCATCGTGGTTGCGCTCCTGGAGGAGGAAGTAAAATCCCTCTTTCTGAGAATGTTGTTCTTGGGCTTTTCTCGGCCAGAGAAGGACCCTGTGCACCGGAAGGTCGGTTGATTCAAGCACCCACTCCTCCCCGCCGCACTCCTTCACCTCGGCCAGGACGTAGAGCTTGCTGGCGTCCAGTCCAAGGGTCGCTGCCGCATCCCGTATGACGCTAGCTGCGGTGGCCTCCTTGGTGACTCTGAGTGTACAGCACGATGCCGTCTCCAGAGAGAGTCGGGGGTATATCTGAAGTTCGTAGGCCTTTCCATCTTGGCTAGTCGTCCCATCGCCATCTTTGACACTCATTCTGACTCAGGACGAGCCCCTTCAGCATTACGCACTGCCTTCACAACCACCATCTAGCACCTAGAAAAGAGGACGCAAAGAATTAAGACTGAAACTGCAACACGTAAAACCTGATTTTGCAAAGTATGAGTTTATAAAACATAGGGGCCTACAGATTACAGTAAAATACTGTACAGACTGGCAAAGAATTAGGCCTGCAACTAACTTGAGTAATAAACTGATAACTTCTTCCATTAATCACTCTTTTTTTTAGTGGGAATCACTCTATTTAGCAAAATACTTACTTTACTTCGAGTTTATAGAACATACAAATAAGAATATTACAGTAAATTATGTACAGACTGCCAAAGAACTTGGCATGCAGTCGGCGCTGATAGCCTTGTGGGCAGCGCGGTGACATACAGTGTTGTTGTGCTACAGGCGACCCGAGTTCGAATCCCACCTCAAGGACCTTTCACGATCCCGCCCCTCTCTCTCTCTTTCACTTCACTTCCTGTCAGTTCTGATCTGTCCTATCATAATAAAGGTGAAAATGCCAAAAATAAATCTAAAAAAAGAACTAGGCATGCAACTATATACTTTTTTTATAACCATTTCTTACTATGTGTCAGTAAGTTGTTGTTATTTTAGCATGTGTGTTTGGCTCAGTGTTATTTTTTTAGGATTACTGATAAACTAATGTAGTTTGATTTGTATTAGTTATCTATTTTAGTTTTAGTTACAGTTGTAGTAATGTTGTCATTTTATTAGTTTTTTTATTATGTCTATATAGGTTTTTTAAGTTTTAGTTTTATTTGAGTTATTTCAGTACTTCAACATACAAAATGGAAATGAAATAATATATATATATATAAATACATTCAATATATATATATATGTACATGTATATGTGTGTGGCTGTACATACACACATGTAGTTGTTTTTTGGTGTTTGGCTTAGTGTTATGTTAGAATCATTATTATACTCATACCTTTTGTTCTTTTAATATTTTGAATTGTTTTTAGCTTCATTTTTTTGTTTTCATTTAAATGTTTAGTTTTGAAATGTTGTTGTATGCATTTGTCATTTTAATTTAATTTATTTTATTTTCTTAAATGTGTATATATATAGTATTTATAGAGTTTTAGCTTTTAGTTTTAATTACTTTTTCTTATTTGTAAGTCGCTTTGGATAAAAGCGTCTGCTAAATGACTAAAAGTAAATGTAAAGTAAAAAGTAACTAATATGAGTGATTAATCAATAATCACTGTTTTACAAAATACCCACTTTGCTTTAAGTTTATAAAACATACAGACAGGAATATTACTGTAAAATAAGGTACAGACCAGCAAAGAATTAGGACTGCAACTAACATGAGTGATTAATCGATTATTTCTTCAATTAATCACTATTTTGCAAATACTCACTTTAATTTAAAACATACAAATAGGAATATTACATTAAAATAAGGTACAGACTGGCATAAAAACACCTCTGAATCACATTAAACGCTAGCCTAGACACATGAAACAATACGTTAATTGCCTTCTTTAAAGATTTTAAAACAAACCTCCCCCCAATTTCTTTGGATAACTCATCATCAAAAGTCACTCTGTGCCATTTTATGAATGCATTTTTGATCCTAGCCCAGATTTTCAGCACTGCAAACTGACATTTACTGACAAAGGTTGTCCTTGACAGCACATAGAACCAACCATCCAATAATGACATATGTCAACAACCATTTTCATTGATTTTATTTATTAGGTTTTACAGTCCTACATTCCATACTGGCCTACTTTGTTTCTTACTATTAACCTTTCACTTTTTGTTTTGGAACAAGTCCCAGTCAGTCTCATTCATCTCAATTAGATCAATCATTTGTAAACAAGAACTTCAGGATTTAATTAAAAAAAACGAGATAAGGTGCCATTACTGGTGCTCTTTGGATGAACCTATCGCCCCTACCCTTTATTTCTCAGGCCTGCAGCTCCCCATCTGACCTTATTATTTGCGGCGTCTGACTCAGAATAAACAGCTCCTTTATTTAATCTGCCTAAAGCATGTCCCTGCAATAAACTCTGATCACGAGTGGCAATTGCATCTGTGTAGCTACATCTCGCCGGAAACTGTGGTCACGGTTAGAGTCAGCGTGCTGCCGTGAATCTGCCGTGAATAGACAGCACATCTCTATAAATATACAGTACAAAGCCACAGCTGCTACATCATAGGTGTCAATATCGACATGGCAACTGCATCCCAGCATAGCAACATAAGAGTTAGAAAGCACTATAGTCACACATGGTTTACGGTCATTCCATAGACAAAAATTTGCATAAAAGTTTTTACTATAAAACAAGACAAAAAAAATATCTTTAAAAGAATATACATTTACTCAAGTAATAAATGCAAATGATTAAGTATATAAAACAAGATTTTAAAATAAAAATAAGAAAAACGCTTAAAGGGGTCATATGATGCGATTTCAATTTTTCCTTTCTCTTTGGAGTGTTACAAGCTCTTGGTGCATAAAGAAGATCTGTAAAGTTGCAAAGACTAAAGTCTCAAATCCAAAGAGATATTCTTTATAAAAGTTAAGAGTCAGCCACACCTACCTAAAACGGCTCGTTCTAACACGCCCCCACATACCTACATCACTGTGTGGGAAGATTTGCATAACGCCGCCCAAATGTTCACGCAAAGAAAGAAGGCGTAACTTTTATTCTCGCTGTAGTATTGTTGCCGCCGCCGCCGCCATGTCGTGAAGACGCTGTGTGATTCGTTGTGAAAGCGAAACTACTTTGTTTGGCCTTCCAAAAGAGGACGATATCCGCTTCGTCATGCCTGGAGCTGATCCGTGCTGGTTGCTGAGGAAATACAACAACTTCGCGCTGTCGATCGCCGGATCGGCTTTCACCGTGGACGAAGCGGAGTCCAGCCCGGGGTCGTCACATGTGGTTGCCGCAGGCATCACAATATGGTAAGGGACGTAACATTTCCGTCACACGCTTGAGGAATTCGGCCAATCACAATGCACTGGATAGCTGGCCAATCAGAGCACACCTCGCTTTTTCAGACTGATGAGCTTTGTAAAAATCGACGCGTTTCAGAAAGGCGGGGCATAGAGAAACAATAATGTACAGTATGTGGAATAACTTTATAGGAACACAATAATGTGTTTTTTGAACCTTAAACCGCATAAACACATTTCATTACACCAAATACACAAAATAATGTTCTTTTTAGCAGCATCATATGACCCCTTTAAGAAAATACTGCTTTGCAGTTAGTAAGGAAAGAGGAAATAACTAAACTCCGCAAACAACAAAGTTGCTCAACATGCAAACAGAGTGAATCATTTTGCACACGGCACTTATAATACTGGCCTTTGGTTATAATTTCATAATGCTTTTGAAGTGTACATCATAACATGAAGGTATAATGATAATCCAATATTCCAAACAATCCCTTCAATGACTGTTTTCCATCATTAAAATATTTCCATCACATAAATAATCTAGTAACATCAAAATGACTTTAAAATGTACTTTCTTAATGCACACTCCAAATTAAAATTCAACTGTGTCGGTCATTTTAATAAAAGATCATACGCTTTCACGTTCCAGTCAATTTCCTATGGAAATGCAAATCAAAAATCCCCAAAAAAACAACAACTATATTTTATAAAATAGGCCTAGCAGGAAAAATTTCAGCAAAAACATCAGTAAAAAAAAAAATACTAGCTGAATTTGCTGGTAAACATGAATGCATAACTGTAAGCCGAAAAGTGTGCAAAATGAACAGTGGAAGTGTTTAAACTTTTCCAGCCTGGTTGCTCAGATGGGTGAAAGTAGGCCATCCTCCTAACTTGGCTGTTGACCATAACCAGAATCAATAAAACTCCAAGGCATGCATAAAGTCAGTGACCACAGAAACAGCATCATCATTACGGCTCATTTTGAACTGGCCTGAAATAGACCAGCCAGGTTAACTCTTCTCTTCTCCATGAAGAACTCAAGACTGGGGGATAAAACACATGAAACGCCACTGGGGGAAAGAATAGAGTTCAATTTCTCACTAACAGACACCTCATGTTTCAGAGTAAGTCGAACATTCCTGAGATAGAAGTAAAGGATTGTCAGCCTGGCAAATTTTTAACAGAGTTTGAAGAATTAGAAAAAACATGCATCTAAAAAACAAATAGTGAGATGCTTTGCTAATCTGCTACTTACATAAGGAGCATTCTAACTGAAATGGAACCTATTTGGAACATTCTACAAAGGCAACAACACTGACACAAATAGCGCTCCACATCTGATTCCAATAGAGTATAATATTAGGATGTTGCTAAGCTAATGCCACAATACTCTTTAAAAAAAATCACAAATATATACAGAACACCTAAACATTAGGTAAAACAGCCAACTTTTAATGATAATCAAATATGTTTAAATATACTTTTCTGTAATTGATACTTTTGTCTGCCAACTTAGCTGGAATTTTCCACAATGCAAAAAAAACAAACAAAAAATTTAAGTATCTTTGTCTTGTTTTTCAGCCAAAATATCTAAGAATCCTTAAAAAGATAAATTACTTCTTTTTTTTTTTTTTTTTCATTTTTCATATTCAACTTTTTCATTTCCTTTTTATAGATATATGTCTGTATTGAAGTAAAAAGATAAATTTCTTCTTTTTTTTTTTTTTTTTTTCATTTTTCATATTCAACTTTTTCATTTCCTTTTTATAGATATATGTCTGTATTGAAGGTAAAAAGACTTTTATGCCTTTGTCGGCAGTCATAGCTAAAATTTTCCACACAGGAATACAATACATAATTCGTAATAAGTATATATCTAAGTATCGTTTTTAAAAAATTGAGAAGCAACACTGCATAGATATTAATAATTGTTATCAGACAATGTAGCTTTATTACTTCAAGTGTATTTTGTATGGAAGATTATCATCACCACAGAATAAATAAATAAATAAAAATGCCAATTTTTTTACAGATTTTTAATCGCGCAATTCTTAGAAGAAAAGGCCAAATTGCGAGATTTGGACTTGCAAGAAAGAAAAAAAAAAAACAAGCTTGTTGCAACCACGTAATAAAAAAAAAAAAGAATAAATAAAGATAATTGCGCATTTTTTTTTTTCGCAATTCTGACGTTTCCCCCTCACATTTATTTCTATATCTCATAACTCGAAGTTCTTTTGCAAATCTTATATCTTGAGTTTATACCTCGCAGTTTACATAATTAAAAAAAAAAAGACTTTTATCTCACAATTTCGCAATTCTGAGGAAAAATGGCAAAACTGAGAGGGAACAAAAAGTAAGAATTATGAGAGAAAAAGTCTCTTTTTTTAATATGTGGTGGGAATACGCTTCCCTAATTTTGTTTTACTACACTGGCAGATTTTTTCACTTTTATACAACAGTTCGTTCTGGTTCTCAAATCTGATTGGTTGAGCACAAAAGAGGGTTTTATTAGGCACTCCGTTGTTTCTTGTTTAATTACACACATGTTCCGTCGAACTGTTGTATAAACGCAATATCACTCGAGTACTCGAGCGATACCGGCTCTATATCAGCGGCTGTGATTTCCTCCGGCCTCGTGCCTCTGGCCTAATCAAAGCCATGCTGATATAGAGCCGGTATCGCTCGAGTACGAGAGTGATATTGCTCATATAAACAAGCTCAAAATAATCTGATGAACACAAAATACACATATGCACATATGACTTAATTTCTTATGCAGTGTTGCTTCTAAAGTAAATGTACTTCATCTCATATATTTGAGATATTTTAACTAGAAAACAAGTAAAAAAAAGAGCAAAACTTCTTTCAAAAGCAATCAGGAGTTCATGTTTAACAGTGAAATGAGTTTGTTGCAATGCATTCAAACTACGTTTTATAACAAATCGGAGACTTTGTTCTCATTTTCAGCTAAATGACTTGAATTCATTAGCAAAGTCATCAGTGAACCATAAAAACCTCGCCTAAAACCGTTACTTCATTTCAAAAGATCACCAGGATCGTCCCTCGCAACGGTTTTCTCCGAGGAAGCTCAACTGACTGGCACCGAAACAAACATTTTGGCCTCTTTTGTGATTTCTGAGTCTCCTCAAGAGCCAGATCCTCATGTTTCTCTGCCGGGGCCTCCTTCAACACTTCCCTCAGATAGAGACACATGCGAGTTGGCCGAGCTCCCGGGGGAGA
Organism: Sinocyclocheilus anshuiensis; assembly: GCF_001515605.1. Lineage (NCBI taxonomy): Eukaryota > Metazoa > Chordata > Actinopteri > Cypriniformes > Cyprinidae > Sinocyclocheilus > Sinocyclocheilus anshuiensis. The sequence continues at coordinate 612,181 of NW_015547667.1, read as the reverse complement.
GAAGAGAAGAAAAAAACCATGAGGTAAATCAGTCACAGGTTCTTTATGGAGCACAGATGCAGCTGGAGACGTCATGAATGAAAGGCCCGTTGAAGTGGAATGTGCGGCTGAAACAGAAACAGGGCTTTTGTTTTAATATCACCTCCATTTAGGAACCAAGTCTTTTAGAAGACGCGTGGGCAGAGGAGAGACAAACTTCCACGGGATTCCCTACGGACGACACCTCCATCGGTCTGGTGGACGTTTCCTGCAGTTTTAGGCCTACGCTGAATGCTTTTCAATCAGACTGAATATGCAAAAGTCACGAAACCTCCCACAGGTGTCTAGATATGACTCTTCAACGCAAGTCTGTGGGATTTTTCGCCTGTTTTGTCTGTAGCACGAACAATGCAGTAATAACTACATTTACATTATGCAGTTTGCAGATGCTTGTATTCAAAGCGACCTGCAACTTACCACATTTTCCGGAAAATAGTTGTTTTTGAGCATCTGAAACGTGCCGCGACTTAAAGGAATAGTTGACGTAAACATGAAAGTTTGCTGAAAATGTGCTCGCCTCCAGGTCATGCAATATTAAGATGAGTTTGTTTCTTCATCAGATTTGGAGAAATGTAGCATTCCATCGCGTACTCAGCAATGGAGCCTCTGCAGTGAATGGGTGCCGTCAGAATGAGAGTCCAAACAGCTGATAAAAACATCACAATAATCCTCAAGTAATCCACACCACTCCAGTCCATTAGTTAACTTCTTGAGAAGAGAAAAGCCGCGTTTGTAAGAAACGAATCCACCATTAAAACGTTTTTAATTTCAAAACACCTCTTCTGGCTAAAATATGACTCCATAATGATGCTTCCTCCTATGAAAAAGTGACCTCGTCTAAATCAGGAGAGAAATCTGCACAGATCAAACACCGTTTACAAGCCAAAACAGCTCTAAACTAATATATGGGTTCATTTTGAAGAAAGAGCACAACAGGAGATGGACTTTATCACTGGAGGAAGAATTATTATGGATCATCGAAGCAACGGTTTGAAGTTAAAAACATCTTGATGATGGATTTGTTTCAGCTTTTGTCTTCTCCAGATGTTAATTGATGGACTGGAGTGGTGTGGATTACTTGTGGATTATTGTGGTGTTTTTATCAGCTGTTTGGACTCTCGTTCTGACGGCACCCATTCACTGCAGAGCATCCACTGGTGAGTACGCGATGGAATGCTACATTTCTCCAAATCTGATGAAGAAACAAACTCTACAGTAGTCAACATTTTAAGTGGATCAAAACCTTTCATCAAAGTTGTCCTAAAACCAAAATGCGTTCTCGTCTTAGGACAACTTTGATGAACTTTTTGATCCACTTCAAATGTTGACTACTGTACATCTAGGATGGCCTGAGGGTGAGCACATTTTGGGGCAAATTGTCATTTTTGGGTGAACTATTCCTTTAAGAATTAAAGATCTAAAAGCCCATTTTAGCTCAGCTAATGCTTCAGTTTCACAAAAGCAAGCTTGTATAAAGTAAAAGGGCCCTCCAACTCCTGTGAGAATTCAGATCTCAATAAAACATCGGCAGTGGTTTCCACAACGAGACGCGATCTCAACGGCCCAGACCTCCTGCAGCGGCACATGTGCTCCAGATTTAGTTTCACCATCCTATTACAGTTCATCACTGGAACAAGCACCCACCGTAGACCCAAAAAACCCTACAAACTCAAAGCACAAAAACATATCCAGAAAGTGGATACAAAGATGCAAATCACTCTTCAATGCAGTCCACACAACAGACTAGAGTTTTGTGTTACTTGATATAAAGTTGCACACACTTATAAAATAAAAATGACCAATGCTGAGATTTCCTAAACAAAAAACAATTTTCTTTATTTTTTTTTTAAATTGTGCACTTGAATCTCAATAACAAAAGTCCAGGTCTTATTTCATCCATAAATTAAAAGAATAAAATTAAATAAAAAAAATAAAAAATAAAGCCTTTTTAAAGACCTTCTTCGCATGGTGAAATGATAAAACGCAAAATTACATGTATTTACATGTACATATTTATATTTACATAATTTATATTATATATAAATATATTCAATATATAAACAACCTTTTTTCTTAAATATATACATGCATGTGTGTGTGCGTGTTTATATATAAATAATAAATTTACACAGTACACACACATTATATAAACAAATACTTTTATTTTGGAAGCGATTAATCACGATTAATCATTTGACGGCACTAATTGTATTTTTTTAATATCACCATGTATTGATTTTTTTTTTTTTTTTTATGTATCAACAAACGATTCAACACAACAAATACTACTATTACTTTATATATTGCAAAACACAACAATAGAACAAAATGAATGCTAATTTTGAACCACTTGCAGGAACAAATAAAATTTCTTTTTTTTGTTTGCTTGCTTGTTTTTAAAAAAAATTCCCCACACACTTAAACCGTCTTCCATTGCTCAGCCAAAACAGATAAAATGACACACATTAACTTTAAACTACAAACCGCTCTGGAAAAAAAATAAATCTCATTGTTGATCTTTCTTTTGAGCTTTAAATCACACAAAATGACTCTTTGTGTTGAGTCGTAGCGTTAGCTGCTCTAATCTAGTGGCTGTTTTGAATTTTATCGAATCGGCCGACATGCGCTCTGTGCCATTTGCATGCAAACGGTTTTCCTGGACATGCCAGAGAAAACACGGGCCTCCTAAACGCTCCGGGGCAGAATCTTTGCATACAATCATGACAAAAAACATGCAGATTGTTAGCGACCAGCAGCCAGATATACAGGCCCCATATGAACCACGTGGCGTCAGACCAGGATAACCTTACGTTTCCAACCTCAAAGGTCACCGCTGTCCAAGGGGAATTGCTAATTATGATCCAAAGAAAGCAGAACGTGCATCTTAAATGCAAAACCATGGAGGAGCATTGGGTTTTGGTGCATCTGAGTCTTAAATCTGCAGAAAAACATGAGTATATTCATGCATTTTGCAGCTAAATGCTCAATCAAACAGGTCAACGCTGTTTTCAACCACCAATTAGCTTATAAAAAGTCGTCAAACAGAAGCCAGAGCTGCATCATGTCATCCGCTCCGCTCTGAAAACATCTTGAAGACATTAACTGCTCCTCCTAAATCTCCCGATATTACGGCTCCAGACTCCGTTTGGCTCTTTAAGTGCTTTCCAATCACTGAATGTTTCTGTTGGTCCGGCGCTCGCAGTCATTACACGAGCTCTGGGATTAGCTGGCATATCCAAAAGGAATGTCACGTCAGCCTCGCCTCGCCTCCATGACTTACTTTTGCCCTGTGCGGCGTTCGGCATGAGAAAGCAACAAAAGATGACCAAAAACACTCTCTTTTTCCGCTGTTGTTGAGGGTTGATGCTTTCTCTTGACTGATTAATGAACGATTATACTGGAAAAACAAAAACAGATTTTGCATGCACTGCCGTCCCAATGTTTGGGGTTGGAAACATTTTTAATGCTTTTAAAAGAAGCCTCTTCTGCTCACCAAGGCTGCATTTATTTGATATAACAAAGAGTGAAAAATTTAAGGGGGTCTGAATACTTTCCGTACCCACTGTATGTTAAAATGTAATTTATTCCTGTGATTCAAAGCTGAATTTTCAGCATCATTACTCCAGTCTTCAGTGTCACATGATCCTTCAGAAATCATTCTAATATGCTGATCTGCTGCTCAAGAAACATTTCTGATTATTATCAATGTTGAAAACAGTTGTGTTGCCAAATAGTTTTGTGAAAGCTGTGATACTGTTTATTTTTTCAGGATTCCTTGATGAATAGAAAGTTCTAAAGAGCGACATTTACTTGAAATAGAAATTATTCGCAAACTCAGAAATGTCTTTACTGTCACTTTTGATCAATTTAATGTATCCTTGCTAAATAAAAGTATTTTTTTTAAACATACAGACTGATAGATGAAAAGTAGATTTTTTTTATATTCAAAAAAAGTTTTGAAAATTAACATATGTGATGTCGTGAACAAAAAGTCCAGGTCTTATTTTATCCCAAAAACAATTTTTTTTGTACTATTTTAGTACCATATATGTATGTAGGTATTTATTTATTTATTCATTCATTTTTTTATGCATGCATTTTGACATTACATTCAAGATTACTGCACACATTTTTAAAAATGTATTATCATTATGCAAAACATTTTTTTTTATTATATTTATTTGATATTTATTTCAATTTTAAATTTATTTGGATGCAATCAAATAAATACTACCATGATGAAAATGGGTAAATGTAATTTGCAAAATAACAATAACAATAAATAAACAAATAAATAACTTATTTTAATAATAACAGTTTTAATTATGGGAGGAAGAAATGTGCATAACTGTCATGAAAATAATGTCACATTAAAAAAAAAATCCCCTTTTTATTTAGGTGAAATACGGCCGTTCACACATGCGATCATCGTGTGCATCCATGGCCCATTTCTCAAGCTTAAACCTCCTGTGGCGTATTTAGATCAGATAAAGAGGAGAATGGCGCAATGTTTGCCCATTCACTAAACAAACGGCGTCGCGAATCAAGCAAAAGTCAACAGAGCGGCGCTCCAAAAACCTTGCAGCTGCGCGGCTCTGCTTAATGAGCTCAGCTCAGTGCGCCTGGCGATGGAGGACGGAGGATGGAGGGGGCGTTTTATGAAGTCCCTGGCACTCAACTGCTCCATCCATTTTCCACTCCAGTCCAGACAGGCCACTTCCGGCATGAGATCAATGGACGAGAGGGTGGACGGACATCAAAACCACACCATTACCAACCCGCTGCCAGTAGCACGACTGGAGACTCCCATCCATCTCCAGGACACACGTTAAACAATAAACGCACCGTTATTCATGACTTAAACACCCCAAAATCAGGCTAACATTGTTTAGAAGGGGTTAATGCTAAAACAGCAACCGAATGTGTGTCAGACTCAGACCTGACTCGTTTCTTCGTGCGCTCTATAATTACGGTTATGTATAAACTTGGATGGAGTGCGCACATTGGAAGCGGAGAAACTGCCAGCGAGCACATCCAAGCGCTTTTCACTCCGCTTTAACAATTTCCATCCGCTCCTACCGCGCGTGCGTCATCCCGAGTCCGCACCGCAAACTCTGGTCGGTTCGCTTGATGCTTTCAAAGCGCCTTTTATCTTTCCCCTCACACACCCATAATGCATTGCTGTCAGGCCACTTTGGGGCACCTTCTAGATTAAAAGCCTGTCTTTACCGCAGCGAAACAGATGAGTGACCGGATCACGGTGGATGTTTCAGTAAATTAGGGAAGCATTCCGCTGCCATCTGCAAATCTTGCAGATTTTCGAGAGGAAGGCAGCTTCTGTGAACCTCATGTAGGGGAAAACGGATCTAATTCTTGCCATCTGCTCGTCAATACTCATTAGTGGACGAATATGAAACCAATGGCTTCATGTTCATCCATCACAGAAGAAAATCTAGAACTAGGCCTAATATAAGGCTGGGAGTATCCACTGAATATTCACAAAGTTTGGTTGCAATAAAAAAGCAACATCATTAATATTGTGATTATTTAATGCACATTTATTTGATAAATATGTTGTAGACGTTCTGCAATCCTTATCTCACAACTACAGAAAGGAAAAATGGTTTTAATAGCATCTCTTTAATCTTTAGTAACAAAGCATTGCATTAGATTTAATGTTTTGGTATTTGAGTAACTGCACCTCCAAAGTGGATTGGTTCAAAATGTACAAAGTTAATGCAGAAAAAAATGGTTCGTTTATATGCAAAAAAAGCATTATTAAAAAAAATGCCTTTAAGGTTTATTTTTGCAAGGACTGTTTGTTTGAAATGACGATTTTTCTGGTCGAGGACAAAAACAACAGCGAAAAAAATAAAATAAACATTTATATATTTCAAATATTGTTGAAGGCCGAAAAAAGATTGTGATTTTTTTTAAACAACATCGTAAAAGTTTAAGTAAAATTAGATGTTGAAAACAACACTACATTTGTTATATTAGTGCACATAAATAAATTAAATATAGTTTTATTTAATAAAAAATAAATAGATAAATATAAAGTGTTTGAGGACCAAAAACAACGTATTTAAGCCAGATCCGAGCAAACATTACTTTTGAGATTCATCTCAACTATCATAAAAAGCTGTGAAACATTGTGATATTTGTAAAGCTATTGCCCAGCCCTACTTCCAGGTCTCTCATTCAGTGGTTCCCATTCAGTTGTACGTCAGTGCACATATGGTGCAACAAAAAAAGCTTTGTGGGCCTCCCTCTCAACTTCACAATAACGCTTCAAAATAGAGACTGAAAAAAAGAACGAGTGAGAAAGAGTAAATAGGGTAGGGACACCCAACCATCTAACACTCCTGGCAACCTGAATTTCCTATGACTACGTCTGCATTCATCAGCGACTATCAACTTCCTGTTCACGTCTCCTAGTCACTGAAGAGTTTCTCAATGTGAACCCATCCCCTCTATTATACTGTTCACTGTCATCTCACATAAAGAACACTAATGCCAACATGAAACTCCCATGTGATGCATTTCTCTTAATGTGTAGTTAGGAGATCATCTTGAATTGACCAAATATTATCAGAAATTACCATGAAGATGAACATTTTTCTTTGGAGTGACATACACTGATGAATTGTTCGCAGTAAGACCAGGAACGTGGATTGAAAAAGCAGATTTTGGTTACATGTTGATGTTAAAAGGTTGTTCAATTCAAAAACGTTTCAGTTTTCTCATGCTGCATTCACAACCAAAAATAACTGTGAAAAACATTAAACACTAACACATGACACGTCAAAATTAATTCTCTCGCTTCCTGTCAAGTTTCTTGTTCTTGATGAAGGTGGGGTTTTTCCATGGCTGTTGAGCACCGACAGTAGAGGACAGAAGTCAGTCAAGAGTTGGAAAAAACGGCCAATCCTAAAGTCCAGAAAAGCGGTGGCCACCATCCCATTGGTTTTTCCAAAGACAATAATGAGTTACAGGGCTGTGCATTGTGTTTTTACTTTATGATGCTAATATGTGAACACTTAAAGCTTTATGTGACCATAAACTGCATTACCAACATATCCCATTGTATTATGCCAACACAATGCAACAAGTAGGAGGTTCAACCTTAAATCCCGACGGCGTTTATATCACTTCAATTAATTTACCGAGCGCAGATTGTGTACAGATCATAAATCATAGACAACTATGAAACCAGAAGCACAGATGTAGAATTAACAATCAGAACAAGGCGGGAAATGAAAGATGAAAAGTTACATTGTAGCCGGATACATTCGAAGATTCTAACAAAAGCTCAAACCGGGAAGTTCGTTTTGAGAGCTTTCGCCGCGAACGGATCTTTTATCTTTTGTTAACGCGACTTCGAGTTAGCTTCTAGCTAAACCGCTATTTTTCCGAGATACTATTGAAGTATTTTAGATTAGAAATGTTGTTTGGTGGTTTGAAACAAAAGCCTTTTGACTTCCAGCCACCCGGAAAGGTTCTGTTCGCCGCCGCCGCGAAGCTGAAAACGACTCGAATAAATGAAATAATAAAAACAGCCGTCAAACTTACCGTGGTGTGTGTATGTTGTGCCGAATGAAGCGTCTCATTTTAATAAGTTAATAAATGTGGCAGCTGGTCGATTGTCTCCGTGTGTTTGTGCAAACGTGTATGCGGCTCCGCCTCTTCATCAAATAGATCGTCTCTTCATCAAACTCATCCAGACAGGTTTATTTCCACCCCTGAGGCCACTTTAAAAACACAACACACAGATATGAGTCCGGAGAGAACACACGGACATGGTGAATGCGATCTGTGGGCTTTGTGCTGGAGATCTCTACAACCACACCGTGAGGAAAACTGGTCTCGTGCGAACAGATGCTGAACAGCGACGCCCTGCGGATGGAAAAAGAACTGCAGCCGCAGGGTTGCCGTTCCTTAAAGGACTAGTTCACCCAAAATTGAAAAATTTGCTGAAAAATGTATACTCATCCCCAGATCATCCAAGATGTAGATAAGTTTGTTTCTTCATGGAGATCTGGAGAAATGTAGCATTCCATCACTTGTGAATGGGTGCCGTCAGAATGAGAGTCCAAACAGCTGATCAAAACATCACAGTAATTCTACAAGTAATCCACACCACTCCAGTCCATCAGTTAACATCTTGTGACGTGAAAAAATTGTAAAGTTTGTGTTTGTAATAAAAAAATTAATCATTAAGGTGCTTTTTTCAAGTTAAAACATGAGTCATTCTATCCATAAAATTGCTTTCCCCATGCAGTGAAGCGAAAGATGTCCAAAACAGCTCTGTTAAGATAACATAAGATGGACTATTTCACTGTAGGAAGCGTTATTATGGATTATGGACTCATATTTTGACCAGAAGGGTTGGTTTAAAGTTAAAAACACCTCAATAACGGATTTGTTTCTCACAAACATGCAGGTTTTGTCTTCACAAGAGATGAATTGATGAACTGGAGTGGTGTGGATTACTTTGATGTTTTATCAGCTGTTTGGACTCTTATTCTGACGGCACCCATTCACTGCAGAGGATCCATTGGTGAGCAAGTGATTTAATGTTACATTTCTCCACATCTGATGAAGAAACAAACTCATCTTCATCTTGGATGGCCTGAGGGTCAGTACATTTTCTTTCCTGTTTCCGGTTTCATTAATGTTACTTATTTTACTTATTATTACCTTATTTTACTTACATTAGTAATATTTCTACATATGCATGTTATGCATATTTATTTTGCATCATTTACATTGATCTGCAAAGGTTTTGGCAATAAAGTACAATCCTCAGTTCTGAGTTAACACCAGGTTTGTATGCAGACTTTATTTTTTAAGAGCTGTCGGTCTGGTAAAGCTGTGCAAAGTGCAAACCCTCGCGGTTGAATGTGAGTAGTACAGCTTGTCTGAAAAAAAAAACTCAAATGTAATGACATAAAAACTACAGCTAGATGTCAGTACGAAATCAGATATCCTGAACAGGTCTGTCAGACCAGACAAATGGTTTGTTTAATACGGGAGAGCGTAAAGCCGGGCATACACTGTGCGATTTTCGTCCGATTTTGAGCCGAATTTCAGCTTTGTCGTGCAGTGTTCGTGGAGTGTACAGGGGGAAACAAGAAGCGTAAGTCTCTCCCGACAGGCAATCGGACGGTCGGATGAATTTCTGACATGTCAGAAATTTTGGTCGCCAACTCAGTGCTTTTTCCCTCACTGCAACTGTGCGAAAATAGAACTTTAACTATTTAATCTTTAATACAGCAAGAAAGAAAACGAAAAGAGGGAGATCTTTTGATAAAATAATGTTATTATCACGGGAAATGTGAACCATTGTCCATCATTTTGCAATTAGTGATAAAGACAAACGCGTCGCAAAATTATAAATATTTCAGTTTTAAACCATGAAGGCGAGCCAGTGCATGCCGCACAAACAATGTGCAAACTGCATGAGTATTATGCCCGTGAAGAAGTTTTACACTCCAGTCAATTCACTAAGCTACAGAAAGTGAAAGTAAAACCTGACCGAGCTGTCAGCATCTAACGGCACATATTCTCAGAGGAGACACATATTGGGGGGTATTGTCTTAATTTATTTTCTAAAAAAAATAAAAAATCTCTTATGGCTGATATAGGGCCTACATAGTGAAAAAAAACAACAACAACAGAATTGAAATATTTAGTGTTAAACAAGTTTTATATTTTCATTGATGACTGATTATTACAGTGTTCGGACATAGGCTACTTTAGACGGAATTTTAATTATAGGCCTATTCATTGTGTAATATATCTAAATGTTTTACATCATTTTCAGTGAGGAGTAAGCTAATTTAATCGTGTGTGTGTGTGTGTGTGTGTGTGTGTGTGTGTGTGTTTTTCCACCCAGCTGGATGAGGTGAACTGAAAACAGTAAGGGAGGAGGCCACTTTACTAGGTCATCAGGTCTTCCTGTTTGCTGACTGGCTTCTGAGAAATATCAGTTATAGCAACTTCAAAGCTGTTGTAAGAATTTTCGTGTAGCATCAGTTGTATTTAAAGGGTCTTGAGAAATGTTTTCACTACTGCGACACGTGCTGGCTAGAAACTGGCACAATGACTTCCTGTAGTAGTATTAAATCTTTATTGTCCATTTATTGCGGTGTAAAATATATTAGTTGCACATATAATACTGTAAATTGTTTAATAAATTGAAGCTATAATAATTTTACAATTTTATTTACATGCATTGAATATAGTTTGTATTTTACGATTTTTTTAAAGTGTTGTAATTTAATTACATTTGATTTGTTTTATTTAATTTTTATTATAATGTTTTTGCAAACAGCATTCACACAGGTGACAGATCTTCCCCAATATGTACTATGTTCATTACCAAATCTAAATGCATGCAATGCAACATGATTTTTCTCATGGCAATCTATGATTTGTACACTTTCTGGGAAGATGTCACAACTGTGCATTTTAGAAAGTGTAGAAACTGAGAATTTTTGCTTTCTCCATTGGGTGTGTCGAATATCTGCAAGAAGGCTTCCTTCCTTGTTACTGCAGGGTATATAATCGTTCAGAGAGCCAGCGCTCGAGCTTTCTGCATCAGAGCATGGCTCAATACCAGTTACACCAGCATCACTAATAAGAGGTGAGTTAAGACGCACCAGCAAAATGTCATTGGCTTTTATTTTAAAAAATATGATTTATATGATTTCTATTTTTATATATATTTAAAAATAGAAATATACATATTTATTAAGTTTATTATGATCTATTTAGTAGTAATTTAAAAAAAAGTACATTTTCATTATTTAGCTTAAATATTAACTTTTAAAATTATCCTATAAGTTTGTATTTAAATATTGATTGATTTATTGCATTTACTACGTTTTGCATGGTCACGTGTTGGCTCTTTAAACCCTCTTAACCACAAGTGCAGTAGTGAAACTAGAGATATTTAAATGTACTTTACACATGCAGAGATTAAATGAGGTCAAACTCATGATGCGTTCACTTCTAAAATATTGTTTTTAAAACAAAACAAAACAAAAAAATATATATATATAAGAAATTTGAATAATTCTTTACTATTCTTGTCATTATTCTGTAGTTTGTAGGCGGTGGTGTAATCTAGTGGTTAAAAATCTGGTAACCGAAATGGGCACCACTAATAGCAACTACTGAGATGACTCCATTGTGCACTTGAGCAAGACACTTAGTGCCAACGGGACGGTCCCTGTGATGTGAAATCAATTTTAAAGCAAGATTATTTTTTACAACCACATGATAGCAGGGTAGTTTAGTAAAAATGAACATTTAACTGCCATCACCTTTGGGACGATGACTTTAACAAACATGATGACCCTCATTTGGCATACACTCCTAAAAATAGGTTCTTTATTGGTTTATTGCATTGCTTCTTTATTGGCATCGATGGTTCCATGAAGAACCTTCAACATTCATGGAATCTTTCCTTTGTCTTTAAAGTGGAAAAAGGTTCTTTAGAATGTTTTTTAATGTTCTTTACACTACGAAGAGAAATTTTTTTAAAGAACTGTTCACTAAAAGGTTCTTTGGGGAACCAAAATGGTTCCTCTATGACTTTGTTGTGAAAACTCCTTTTTGGAACCTTTATTTTTAAGAGTGTATGGCAAATTTTAAATCTTTGATTTTTATTCAGTTCAGAACCCAACAATAATGGATTGACTTTGTCAAATCAACTGTTTTCCATCAGGTCACTCCGAAAGAGGGCACGGATATTCCTGAGAAGCCGGAGTCTGATTGCCTGGAGTCGGATTGCATCGAAGACCAAATCGACCCCAGTGAGATTCAACTCCACGTTCCAGCTTCTCACACCATGGAGTTCCTGCGTTCTTTCAGCTCCGCCTCTTCCTGTCCCGACATCTACAACAGCACCAGCAGCAGTCTCATCCTGGATCATTACAACTTCACCGGACGCCTCCAACATCGCAAGCCCTCGAAGAAGGGCGTGAACGCCATCACCATCCTGTTCCTGTGCTTCAGCATCTTCATCATCCTGGAGAACCTCATGGTGCTGCTGGCCGTGCTGTTCGGCGTCCGTTTGCGCCATCGCTGGATATTCATCTGCATCGCCAACATCGCGCTGAGCGACTTGCTGACGGGATCCGCCTATGTGGTCAACATCTGCATGTCCGGCGACCGCACCTTCAGGCTAAGCCCAGTTCTGTGGTTAATCCGCGAAGGACTTTTGTTTGTAGCCTTGGCGGCGTCCATATTCAGCCTGCTCTTGATCGCAGTGGAGCGCTACGCCACTATGATGAAGCCCGTCCACCAGAAAACCGCCACAAAGACTTACCGAATCTACATAATGGTGCTGCTCTGCTGGGTAACAGCACTCATAATCGGATTCCTTCCGCTGATGGGCTGGAACTGTGTTTGCGCCCTGAGAAGTTGCTCCACGCTGCTGCCGCTCTACTCCAAGAGCTACATCTTGTTCGCCCTGGTCATCTTCTTCATAATCCTGCTCACAATCGGCGCTCTCTATTTCGCCATCTACTGTCACGTCCGCAGTAGCACCGAGACCATATCCGTGCGCAGCCGCAAGCGTTCGCTGCGCCTCCTGAAGGCCGTCATCTCCATCGTTGGAGTCTTCATGGTGTGCTGGGGTCCTTTGTTCATCCTCCTGTTGGTGGACTTCTTCTGCAACTCTCGTAATTGCAGCACGCTCTTCAATCCCGAATGGGTCATCGCCATGGCCGTGCTCAACTCGGCCATGAACCCGCTCATTTACTCATTTGGCAGCCTGGAGTTACGCAAAGCCATCGCGACGCTCCTGTGCTGCTGCTGTCTGAAGGCGGGACTGTGCGACCCCAAGACCTTCATGTCCAATGAGACTTCCAGCACCTCCGGGAGTCGACATAGCAGTCTGCGCAACAGCTTCAGCAAGGTGCGAAACCTGAGCACCAGCCCTCAGCCCGAACCCAAGAACAGCAAGAAAACACGCCTCAGCTCCACCACTTCTTGTTTATCCGCATCGAGCGGTTAAGCCGCGGTGGGCAGGTGAGTTTCACCCTCGCCACAGGAACTGCACCGCCTCAAACACACCATCGTTGTGGCTTCAGTGGCGTTTCACTCTTTGCGGATCAGAAGTCAGCAGGTGTGAGTTTCAATGCTGATGGACAAATGCAGAAAGGACTGTAAAAGTGAGCAGCTGTGCAACAAAAACATAAAATCCATTAAAAAAAACATCACTTGAATGCATTTCTGTACGACATTTGAGCCGAATGCGAAGGAAAGCAATCAGAACTGTAAAATACTCAAATGCAAACTGCCTTCTGTTGTTGTTTTCTACGAGAATGTACAAGTAATATAAATGCTATAATTTAAAAGTTAAAAAGTATATTTTCATATAAAGGGAATTTTTATATTTTAAACATGCACTTTTGAAACGGTTTTCAGGGAAATATTTTATGTGTATACATTGTCAAAAGTTTGTAAAGGAAATAAAGAAAGCATTGATTAATACTGATAATGCAATGTTTCTTGAAGATTCGAAGTCAACAACATTCATTGAACACAAGAGGGAGACAACATACAGACTTCTTCAACACAGCATGCTTCAGTACTTCAAAGAGCATTAGGTGTTTTCATTTCAAACACATCAAAATTTGATAAATAATACATAGATTATTACACAATATACACAAATTAAGAATATTCTCTTGCCAAAAGATTCGGGTTGAAGGCACAATATGTAAGATTATTTTATTAAAATATCCAAAAACCACTAGAACAGTGTTATATATTTTGCTGACTTGTGTACTTACATTATCCCAAATTTTTTCGAAGAATGTTGTTGAATACGCGCCCTCTAGTGGCGAAAATTACATATTGTGCCTTTAAGCTTTACAGTAAATGACACAAGTAATACTTTCAGATTTATGTAAAAATCCACATTTTGAAATCCACTCAGTGTTCACTAAAGTGCGCATGGGAAACCACAGTTCTCCAAAAATAACATGACAACCCCTCTCAAACATTCCACCAGGATGATCCAGACAGCTATTGGAATGTGAATGGAAGAAATTAATAGGGCCACACCAGAGATGATTTTAAAAGATGTACATGTCCACATACCAGTAAGGTTGCCTGAAGTACTGATAGAATTTGCATATTAGCTGTAGAATTTACTTAGATACGTGTGGAAAATATACACAAACACTGACTCAACATGCCCCTGATTAGCACACACCTTACGTCCGTTTGTGTTCCTAACTGATGCAAGCAACGAAATGTTTCCTTTAGGCAAAGTCATGTAGGCTATTAGCGCCATAAAGGCCTGTTCACAACAAGGACAATAACTGTAACTATAACGTATTTAATAAGCATTCTAATTTTATAATAACACTATTGTGACCCTGGATCACAAAACCAGTCTTAAGTCACTGGGGTGTATTTGTAGCAATAGCCGACAATACATTGTACGGGTCAAAATTATCGAATTTTCTTTTATGCCAAAAATCATTAGGATATTAAGTAAAGATCATATTCTATAAAGATATTTTGTAAATTTCCTACCGTAAATATATCAAAACTTGATTTTTGATAAGTGTAATGCATTTCTAGGAACTTCATTTGGACAACTTTAAATGCAATTTTCTCAATGTTTTTTAAATTATTATTATTTTATTTTTTTGCACCCTCAGATTCCAGATTTTCAAATAGGCTAGTTGTATCTCGGTCAAATATTGTCCTATCATAACAAACCCTACATCAATTGAAAGCTTGTTTATTCAGCTTTCAGATGATGTATAAATGTCAATTTCAAAAAATTGACCCTTATGACTGGTTTTGTGGTCCAGGTTCACAATTTAAATTAAATTTACATTTACTTTTATCCAAAGCGACTTACACTGCATTCAAGGTTCACCTTTTAACAGTTCTGTAAAACTATATACCTTATTTAGAGTAGTGTCATGTTAAATTTTTAACAGGAGCGATTTTTTTTTCCAGCAGAACAAATTATTAACAGCCAATCAGAATCCACCCAACATTAAAGAGCGCCAATATTTAAATCTGTAGTTGTCAGAACGTCATTGTCCGTTGATGCGGACGTTAATATCATTCGTGGTGTGAACTTGCCTTAAGACAGAGAGTTTAGTTTACGACAGCGTTATGTCATGAAGGAAACATGGATTTATGTTCTTCTCTTTACAGAGGGCAGGAAGGGTTAACTGCGGTCGCGTGCAGACAGAGCGTCCCGCCCTGCGTGATTACAGCGCGTCGCCTCCAGGTGTTTTCCAGACAGATAATGATGAAGTTCTCTGAGGGTCCTCGGATGAAGGTAGTTCGACGGTTTCTGCACATTTGTTGCTAGTTAGCTTGATAGCAATTCAAACCATTACAGAGTCCATGCAAATGAATTCAACATTTCAGTTAATCGACAATTCAGAGGAGAAATCAAGACAACCACAACGTTCTCATTGTCCAGTGTCTTATTTAATTGAGAGAAACATGTTGTTTTGGCATCTTTGGAAAAAACATCTCCATAAATCAGATACAAAGAACAGATAAAGTTCTCTGAGGGTCCTCGGATGAAGGTAGTTCGACGGTTTCTGCACATTTGTTGCTGGTTAGCTTGATAGCAATTCAAACCATTACAGAGTCCATGCAAATGAATTCAACATTTCAATTAATCGACAATTCAGAGGAGAAATCAAGACAACCACAACGTTCTCATTGTCCAGTGTCTTATTTAATTAAGAGAAACATGTTGTTTTGGCATCTTTGGAAAAAACATCTCCATAAATCAGATACAAAGAACAGATCAGATAAACGCGTTCCCTGCTTATTATGGTGATTTGCATATAATTTCACTGTGTGATATAAATTTGGCTCTAGGCACCATAAACAGGATTCTTCCCTTTAGGACAAGAGTCTGCTGAACAATAAATTCAGCTTAATGCTTAAGTGTTTATCATTATTTAGTTGCTACATGATTTAACTTGAGAAATGCTTGTGAGATCGTTGAGGATAAAATTAACCCAGTCGTTGCCTGAGAAAACTAGCCTAAGTAGTGTCTGCATGCTGATTGGAGGAGAGGAAAACATGCTGCATGCTGATTGGAGGACAGCTAATCTGTCGCAAATGGACCTCACAGGTATTCGTGTGGTGTCAACATGTCTTTAAATTTATTTTAATAAATATGTCACAAACTTTTACTTTCAGCACACATGCGAAATCCTTTTCTTCACGCGCTGGATCGTGATCCAGAAGGATCTACGGACACCCAGTACCACGGGTTTCTTCACGCGGCTTTGCTCCTTTATTGCACAGCTGGTCTTGTTCAAGTTAAACCAATTATAAAGCACACTGCTCTGGTCTGACTCTGGACCGCAAACACACTGTCTACATGGTGGCGCAGGGAACAAAACAATATCAAACAACTTAAGGAGGCCACGTCACGAAATCTGGTCAGTCTCTGAGCGCATGATAAAAGGACTCCGTGGAAAGAAATCACTGTGAAACTAAAATAAGAGGCTTTTCGCTTTCATCCCCGCAGCTCCTTCCCACTGATGCATTTATGACCTATAATTGTTTCTGAGCAGCACAAATCTTTCCAAGTAGCTTTCAATGCGGCAGACCGAGGAGAACGGTTCAAGTAAGGCCGCGAGACCTGCGGTATGTCCCTCAGAAACTGTCCCTCAGAGATGCGATATAACAGATCAATGATCAAGACACTGTCACATTATGCAGCATTTTTGCAGACTATGCAGAAGACACTAGGAAGTGCATAGCAACATGGAAAAAACACCCTAACAACTGCATAGCAACACTATACAAACATTCAGAACACCAAGCAACTGCATAGCAACGTAGTGAAAATATTCAGAACACCTTAGAAACTGCATAGTAACGTGGTTATGCAGCATTTTTTAGTTTTTTTTTTTTTTTTTGACAAAGTAGTTTTTGATTATTTTTTTAACACAATAGCGACTACATAGCAACATGCTTAGAACACCCTAGCAACTACATGACAACAATCTAAAAAGCATGCAACCAAACAGCAACATGCTAAAAACTATTCTGAACACACTAGCAACAATGTAGCAACATTCCAGATGTCTCTAAATTCCCAAGCAACTGCATAGCAACATGTTACAAACACTCAAAACACCCTACCAACTGCATAGCAACATGTCAAAACATTCAAAACACTCTTGCAACTCCACAGCAACATGGTAAAAAATTCAGAACACCCTAGCAACGGCATAGCGACATTCTACAAACCGCTCAGAATTTCCCAGCAATCTCATTGCAACATCCTAAAAACTATATAGAACACCATAGCAACTGCATAGCCACAATCTAAAGAGCATGCAACCACACAGCAACATGCTAAAAACTATCCAGAACTGCCTAGCAACCACATAGCAACATGCTAAAAACACTCAAAACACCCTATAAACTGCATAGCAACATGGTAAAAATGTTCAGAACACCCTAGCAACCGCATAGCAACATGCTGTAAACCATGCAGAACACCCTGACAACTGTATAGCAACAACATACAAACCACTCAAAATTCTCAGAAAAAAACATCCTAAAGATATATATAAAACATTCTAGCAACTGCACAGCAACATACTATAAAACATGCATAACACCTTAGCAACTGCAATATGCTGTAAACTATGCAGAAGACACTAGGAAGTGCATAGCAACATGGAAAAAACACCCTAACAACTGCATAGCAACACTATACAAACATTCAGAACACCAAGCAACTGCATAGCAACGTAGTGAAAATATTCAGAACACCTTAGAAACTGCATAGTAACGTGGTAAAACATTTTTAGAACACCCTAGCTAGCAACATGATGAAAATATTCAGAACACCCTGGCAACTGCATACTAATGTGGTAAAATCATTTAGAACACCCTAGCAACTGTATAGCAACATGGTAAAAACATTTAGAACACCACCTAGCAACTGCATAGCAACACGCTAAAAGCTTTTCAGAACACCCTGACAACTGCACAGCAACATACTCAGAACTATTTAATAAACCCTAGCAACTGCATAGCAACATGGTAAAAAATTCAGAACACCCTAACGACTACAAAACAACATTCAGTTCTCAAAACAATTCAGAACGTCCTAGCAACCACATAGTAAAAACTATTCATAACACCATAGTAACTGCATAGCAACACTTTTAAAAACAGGCCAAAAAACCTTAGCAACAACACACTAATGGTAAAAACATTTAGAACACCACCTAGCAACTGCATAGCAACACGCTAAAAGCTTTTCAGAACACCCTGACAACTGCACAGCAACATACTCAGAACTATTTAATAAACCCTAGCAACTGCATAGCAACATGGTAAAAAATTCAGAACACCCTAACGACTACAAAACAACATACAGTTCTCAAAACAATTCAGAACGTCCTAGCAACCACATAGTAAAAACTATTCATAACACCACAGTAACTGCATAGCAACACTTTTAAAAACAGGCCAAAAAACCTTAGCAACAACAAACTAATGCCATTAGTATTATACCAAAACCACACACATTTCCAATCTATTTTACAGTTGAACCTTGAGGAAGTTTGGTACATATTAGACAAAGATAATTAATTATTATCTATATATGTATATAGAAATGATATCCAATCAATAAACCTGAAGTTTGTCCAGTTGTAATCTTTCCCCTAATGGTTCTGTTAAGATGCATAAAAGGAAAAGCCAAAGTTAGCCTGCAGAAATGTAACAGTCTGAGGTAGATTTATGATCTACCTGAAGTCTTCCATTTTTTATACGCGTGAATGAATATGACAGCGCCACCTAAAATAAGTCTCCCGCCGTAATTCATTCGAACTATCTTTAACACGCAGAGACACTGCAGGCATTTCTCAAGCACGCTGAACATGAGGTAAAACCAGCTGAACGTAGATCTTCAGTTCTCTATACCGTGCATTCCCACGGCCATGCGTGTGTTGAGAACAACATGCAGTGCTAAAAATATGGATATGGCTTTCATAAGTATACAAAAATTGGTTAACCATTCATATTTCATCAAGGTCGGTTCACTTGAAAACATGTTTTATATTCAGTGATGACAGATGTTTATGTAACCGAGAAAAAGAGAAGCACACTTCATGCTAACTGGATGAGAGTAGAGGACACTGCATGCTGATTGGAGGATAACGAAGCACGCTGCATTCTGATTGGAGGAGAGTGCAGAAGTGGCGCTATAGGGCTTCACTT